>NC_141022.1:51405000-51730625 GCF_052040795.2 Danio rerio | reverse complement strand
GCACAAGTAGATGGTGAGGAAAGGATGACAAAGTTGTACCTTTTGGGTGAACTATACCTTTAAAGCAACTACACGTTAGGTACGTGATCAGCATCTGATTGTGAAGCTTTAATGGCCTGTTTCCACTCAGTGGTACGGTACGGTATGGGTCAGTATGCTTTTATGGTCGTTTCCATTGTCAAAGGGTACCAAAAAGTGAACCGTAATAAGGACCAAATGTATGCTGTGTGTAGTTTTTCTTTAAGTAGTAACATATCAGAGACTGTAAGGGGCTGTATGTGTTCATATATGTTGCATTTATTTATTTAATATAATTGCAGACATTACAGTAGGCTATTTTGCGCACTCAATGATCTGCAGTTATGATCAAATCACGTTCATGGAAAGGTTAGTAATGAACATTTATACACAAGTATTTGTGTATAAAGCATTTGATTTTTGAGAAATGTTTAACGTAGGATGTGAACCACCCCTACATCTTTACTTTGACATTTCCTCTAGCAAAAATGATATGTACTGAAAAGCTGTACCATTGGTACCCTTTGGCAGTGGAGACACAAGCCTGGTAAAGGTGATGGGCCATAAGGGCTGGATTAGGTGTACTACACATTGCATTTCACAATCTTGGTTTTTATAAGTCTTTAAGAGTGTGAGTTTTTATTTTTAGATAAAACTCAAAATGAGTTGTTATAGAGAAAACTGATCATTTTATAATTTACTCAAGTTGCTTCCTAATTGTTTGAGATTCTCCTGTTGAACACAAGGGGCGGTTTACTAAAGAAAGTTGGAAGAAACAGCTATTAACTTCTATTGTATTTCTAGTTATCTTTTTTTTACATTCCTAAGAATATCTTGTTTGTTCAACAAGAAGGAAATTGTTAAATGTTTAGAACCAGTTGAGTAAATGGTGAAGATATTTTAATTCTGGTGTGGAGGGGACGATAGCAAAAAAAGCAAAAATAGTTAGTTATCTTTTTTCCAAGGTATATGCAAGGTTTCTTTTATTTATTTATTTAGGCTAAGGTATCTTCAGCAGCAAAGGACCATCCTACATCCCAGCATGCTATAGACCTGAACAGTGCAGTAATGTGAAGTTGTTTTGTTTTGTTTTTTGTTTTTTTACCCAGACATTTAAAAAGGACTTATTCTAGAGTAATAATAACAACACCATGATATTGTGATTAAATATAAACAAAGACATCGGGACAAGTAGATAATGAGTAAAGGATGACAAACTTGTATGTTTGGGTGAACTTTAAAGCGTTGAAGCACGTGATCAGCATCTGATTGTGGAGCTTTAAGTGCTGGATTAGATGTAATACACTGAAATTCATAATTCAACATATTGGTTTGTTTAATTTTTATAAGGTCTTTTATAAGTGTGAGTTTTTATTTTGAGATAAGATTCAAAATGAGTTGTTAAAGGGATAGTTCACCCAAAAATGATCATTTTGTCATAATTTACTCGCACTTAGATTGCTTCCTAACTGTTTGTGATTCTCCTGTTGAACACCAGAAGATTTACTGACTTTGTTATTAACTTCCATTGTATTTTTCTTCTTTTTTTGTTTACATTTCTCAGAATCTTGTTTTGTGCTGAACAAGAAAGAAATTCTTAAGGTTTAAAACTACTTGCGTGAGTAAATGGTGAAGAAATTTTAATTCTGCTGTGGATGGGACAATACTAAAAAAGCAAAAATAATTGGTTATATTTTCCTAAGGTATATTTAAGGTTTTTGTTTTGTTTAAGGGTTTCGACAAAGACTATTTATTTACTTATTTAGACTAAAGGTATTTCCAGCAGACCATCCTAGATTCAAGCGTGCTGTGGAACTGAACAGTGCAGTATTGTTCAATGGGGGAAAGGCGTTTTTTATTCAGACATTTATAAAGAACTTATCCTAGAGTAGTAATCACAATACCCTAATTTAAAAAAAAATCCAATGTTCTTTATTCTCTCGAATCTTATAGCAGTTCATACCTAGGATGGACTATTCCTTTAAATGGTGAAGTAAATTAAGAAGTTTGACTGTTTTTGTTTGTCTGTTTTAGCTTGGGAAGGGAGTAGCGTATGGGATCTGCCACTAGACAATATGCCTCAAGCGTCTTCCATTGAACAGCTGCAGCTGGAGAAAGCCAAAGCTTTGAAGGTAAGAAAGATATGACACTAGTACATGAATGCATTTCATTTTGTATGTTTTTTTTCTTAGTCTTGTCTGTTTTGCTCCAAAGCTGGAGATGGAGAGACGGGAGGCAGAGCTTCGGGCCAAAAGGGAAGAAGAGGAGAGGAAGCGTTTGGAAGAGGCTCTGCGTGCGAGACAAGAGGAAGAGAGGAAGCGTTTAGAGGAAGAAGAGCTGGCACGACGCAAGCAGGTCAGGAGACAACAAAAAATATGCTGTCGACATCAGGCACAAAAAACCCAAAACATGTAAAAATCTGGCTGGAAAAAAAGCAGTGAATGAAAGGATTTTTTCTATTAGTAGGAATTTATTTTATTTAAGCACACAAGGCACTTTTCATTCCTGGAACACTGTGCTTTGTGTTTACATAAATGATAATTGTTAAATCGGCCTTAAGTATTGACTGCTTTGTTCGGTCATGTAAAAAAAAAAAAGTGTTTATTGTTTTGTAGTAGGGATGTCTAAAACTACACAGAAAATTGTTGCATCATTGAAATGGCAATGTGCACATTGAATTTTGCAATAGTCCCATCGTAGGATGTTTAATTCCTAGTAGTGATCAAGCACCATGTTTCGAAAATAAGTTAATTTCTGTTTTTTTATAGTAGAATATGCAAGTAGTACACAAAATGGGATCACATACAAAGAAAACAAAACCAACAACAAAAACATGAAAAAACAATGTTTGTGTGTGCGTGCATATAAAGGTAACTAGGTGGATGATCAGAGTACACACATGAGGGCAAAAAAAAAAAAAAAAAAAATATATATATATATATATATATATATATATATATATATATATATATTTTTTTTTTTTTTTTTTTCCCCTCATGTGTGTACTGATATAAATATATACATAAACAACATGTATAACTCATTAAATGTAGCAAATAGCACAGATATAAATAAAAAAGATTAAGAAAAGATATCAGGGTTTAATTTGCAGAGACCCGCTCAGCTGTCAGTAGAGGTGGTGGTTTGGTGGTGTTTGACAAGGTGCGTGCGACGTGTCTGAAGAGTGAGGAGAGATGCGGTGGGGAGGGGTGAGAAGGGTGCGCGACGTAGCCTATTTGAGGACCGGGAGGGAGACGCGAGATTACCGGGAGATTATTACTCGTTTGCGGGAATCCGGGAGACTGGCGAAACTTCCCGCCATACTCATAATTCTCTCTTCATATCTTCGATCTCGGAGCGATTGATTTGGCGCAGATCCTAGAGCAATTGCTGGTTTCACATATGCCAAACGAACCGTGCTAACTGGGCAAACAAGACCCAAACAAAAGTGTAGATGCGAAAGCACCCTAAGCCAAAGGAGAATGAATGAATGAATGATATTACTTAGAGCATTACTGGTCAACATAGTCAATGAAAGGGTGGCATATTTAAAGAACTGTTTAATCCGAGTTATTTTAATGTTATCCATTGAGTGTAGCTTTTAGGCACTGTATCAAATTGGTGTTAGTGATAGAAACTCTGCCGCCAGCTCAAAGTATTGTTGCATATTTCCGCTTTGCTCAGTGGAGTTATTGGTGTTTTCTGTAGGAGGAGGCTCTGAAGAGACAGCGGGAGCAGGAGGAGGCGCAGCGGAGGAAAAAGGAGGAGGAGGAACGGTTAGCTCAGGAGGAGGCTCTCCGGCGACTGGAGGAGCGGAGGAGAGAAGAAGAGGAGAGGAGACAAAGGGAAGAATTCCTCCGCAAACAGGTAAGACCAAGCTTATGCATTCAATCGTTTTGCATTAAATAGTTTTAAAATCTGGTTTGGCTTTTGTCACATTCAAGGCATGGGTGAATAGTTGTTGCCAATACCAAGTTTACGAGAAAAAGGTTATGGTAATACTTTACAATACTGATCCATTTACTAAGTTGAACAAGCAATGAACAATACATTTGCTACAGTATTTATTCATGTTTATTAACATTAGTTAATATAATATAAACATAAGTTTTTCCTCACTAGTTCTTGTTAAAGGTTCACAAAACCCTGGCATACTTTTTTTACTCCACTCCTGCCCACTCCTGCCCTTTGCTCCCAGAGCTCAACGCCCTTTATCATGCATCTTTTGAAAAAATTCTGAGGTAGACTCGAACCGAAAGTGGGCCTTTTAAATTGGTACATTAACTAAACCATGTGTTTTAGGGTGCTTTCACACCTGCCTTATTTAGTTTGGTTGAATCGCACTAGAGTTCATTTTCCCTCTTGGTGCGGTTCGTTTGAGTCGGTATGAATGCAGCAATCATACACTAATGTGCACCAAAAGCCGACCAAAAAAGCATACCGAGACCTGCTTGAAGAGATGGTCTTGGTGCGGTTTCAAACGAACGCTGGAGAGGGTAAAACATTACCTGATGGATCATTGGTAATATTTTCGCAAGATGAGCATGTCGCAGTTTAGTTAAATGAATTCACGCATCCTCCTGAACTGATGTGTGATGCATTAAAACATTGTTTTCTAGCTGCTGCTGCGCTTCCTTCTCGAAATATATAGTTTGTCTAAAGCAGGGATACAATCAGTCTGCGCAGTCGTCCCTCTATAGTAAAAAGCAACATTTTGTGTTTGTGGTTTGTTTACTTGCGCGAGTCCATTGGCATTTTCCTGCACGTGAATTCTGACCAATCGATAAGCAGTTTAGGAACTTTGTTCAACAACATCTGGCCAATGAGAGATGAGGACTTTGTCAGATGAGTACATTTGGGTTCTTTTTAACTAGTTGGGACCGAAGCCAGCAGTGTGGTGTGAAAACGAACCAAAGATGGCAGAAAATGCAACAATGTATCATTTATTGCCCTTGGTCCAGACCAAATGAAGCAAATTGCAGATGTGAAAGCACCCTTTCTACTTATTTTTAATAATGCCTTAAGAAATGTTAATAAACAACAAATTAATAACTTGATTGGTTTGGGACTTGTGGAGTTGTGCATCGATGGATTTGCTCTTCAGTGTCACTTTCAGCAGTGAAAATTAAACCACACTGAACTGAACTAAGCTTTGACACAATCTACATGGTAAAAGCGCTATTTAACAAAGATTAATTCATTTGAATTTAAATTCATTTACAAGGTTTGTTCATGTTAGTAAACGTATTAACTAATGAAATCTTAATGTAAAACGTGACTATGATAATTTAGTGATCACTTAATTGAATTAAGTTGTTGAAAACGGTAAGAAAATGAGTTATGCCTTCTTTAGTTACCATGTCAGTCTTTTAGCCTGCATTTACACTGCAGATCTTGATGGTCAATTCCAATTTTTTTGACTATCTGGAAAACCCTATTCAGTGTTTGTGCTGCAAAACTCCTCTTACTATAAAACACATTTTACTGGACTGTTCTGCTTTTACTGATTCCAGAAGACTTTTTTTATGAAATGAACTTTTAACGACATTTTCAACAAAGTGAAGCCAGAAAAGATTTTAGAATTTTTATCGTGTATTAACACAAAAAATCTTATTTAATTTATGTTTTATTTTGTTTGTTGATTTTAAAATTTTATATTTATTGTTGGAAGATTCCTGCCTTGAAAATATCTTTGGTTGCTGACATGGCATTAAATAAAAAATACATTACATTATATTACATTACATTGACTCTATCTGATTTTTTTTTGGTGACCTGTAAAAGTCATCTTTTAAAAGTGACTCTTATCCAACTGTCTACATTTACACAGCACCACAAAGGCATAATGACCAGGGAAAAAAAGAGGGCGCTGACTAACAGCTGATAATTAAAGAGTGCTCTTTTCTCTATTCTTGTATGTAATCTGCTTGCAGGTTTTGACAAGCTGTTTTACTATAGTTTATCACAGGAAGGTTCTCATTTGTCCATCTTCTATTGATATATCGGCTTTTTTTAAACCTTTAGGCATCTTAATGTAATGTCCATGGCGTGATTTATGTATGTGATGTATGCACTAGTTTTATATTAGTTTATATTGGTTACATAGCGGACATTGCATTCTCTCATTCTCGTTAACAAGCTTAAATACCAGTGCTATATGACAATATTAAAGCTGTTTAGGTCCTCGTTTATGAGATTTCAGGTTTGGGACTCTGCTGAAGTCTGTTCTGAAATGAAAGTGTCAGACTTGACGTCATTCACTATGGTTTTTAATGATGCTCGACTCGCATTGACGGGTAGAAATCCGATCTACCTGCTTACACAGCAGACACGAGAACACAGATCCGATTCAAATCAGATAAATTTCCACATATAAACAAGGTCTGAATATGATTTGAGTTAATAGGAATCAATGTGATTTGTTCCTGCTTACATGTACATGGGCCATATCCGATCTGCGCCACATGGGAGAAAACAATCAGAATTGAGTCACTCAAAGTACAGTGTAAATGCGGCCATAAAGTGTTTTATTTGAAAGCAAAACAATGGCTTTATTAATAATAATGTGTCATTAATAACCATAGTCCTTCATACAATTAGCAGCCTTAATTTTTTTAAATTAATATTATTAAATTCAGCAGGAAGAGGAGCGGAGGAAGCAGGAAGAACTGGAAGCTCAGAGGCGGCGTGAGGAAGAGAAGAGGCTGGAGGAGGAGGCTGCAGCCGCTGCAGCAGCACTGCTCAGACAACAGCAGGAGGAGCAGAAGAAGAGAGAGCAGGAGGCGCAGAGACAGCAGGAGCTGCAGAGACAGAGACAGCAGCAACAGGAGGCACTCCGACGACTCCAGCAGCAGCAGCAACAACAGCAGCTCGCTCAAATGAAGGTGAACATCCTGCACACCATATATTTACTTGCCATGTCATCTTGTAGCCTAATAATAATTATTTATTTTATTAGATTACATCTTTAGATGGACTTTAGTACAAAATCTTTCTCATTTCTCTTTCGGTTTCTTGTTAAACTGTTTTCCATTAAGAGTACATTATAAGTCTACCTTTTTAAATTACCAAAATGAGAGCTCTTTAATATTTGTTTTTTACTCTGCTTTATGACATGACTGGATTCAAGGCCTTGAAAGCACTTAAAAACAGGTGCTTAAAATGCTTGAATTAAAATTGAAATCAAATTAGATTTTAGTGTTATTTCAACAGATGTCATGCTGCTGTCAAAAACAGAATGAAAAAAAATAAAAATTCTTAATTCCGCAATCTTAAATTAAAATCTTTTACAAGAAATATGACAAATAATGCACATTAAAAAATATTTTAGATTTTTATTTAGTTTAGCAGTGTAACCAATACAGTATTTCAGCTTATAAAGGCATACATTATTTTACTGCCAATCATTAATTTTTTTAAACAATATAAAAAGTAACTAAGCACAAATTAAATTATAGCAATAACGATAAAATAATAATGTAAACAATATTAATAACAAAATATACACAATTCGGTGAAAGTCAAATATACACCTAATAGTCAAACTCTATATTAAATCAAATTAAACCTTTGTTCTTATTTTGAAGAGGAGACTGTAACAGGAAGCTTACTGGTTATTAAATTGGAAAATGCATATCCTGCAGATTCAAAATAATAATAATGCACACTTTATAAATATTTCAGAAACCACATTTGAATATTACCATTTTTGATGATAGCTTAAAGTTTTATGAACTACCGTTTAATGCATCTGTTTTTTATTTATTTTTTGGAAAATGACATTCAAAAATCATTACACTGACACTTAATGTTAATACTGAAAGTGAAATATACACTTAGGACTTCCATGGCACTGCATATGCTGGGATGTGAATTACAATAGGGCTTGATTTCAAATTAACAGTGCTTTAAGTCCTTGAATCGACTATTTATGAAAGAGTGGGAACCTTGTTGTGAGTATGATGTTGTGTTTTATAGTTTAATACATGTATGGTTTAATATGTTTATAATAGTTTTAAGTATTTTAATTATTCGCCTAGAAATTAATAATCAAACTGTTATATCATGCTCGTTTTTCAGGGATTTTTATTTATATTGGTATAGGACAGTAGAGGTTTTACAGACAGGAAAGTGTGTGGAGCAGGGGGGGAGGATAGACAAAGGACCTTGAGCCGAGAATTGAACTCTGGTCACCGTGAGCACCACGGTGCTATGTGTCGACACACTAACCACTAGGCCAGGGGGTGTCCAAGCTCAGTCCTTTAGCTCCAACCCTAATCAAACACATCTGATCCAGCTTATCAAGCTCTAACTAGATATACTAGACACTAAAGGCAAGTGTGTTGAAGCAAGTTGGAGCTAAACTCAGCAGGACACCGGCCTCCAGGACTGAGTTTGGACACCCCGGCACTAAGCTATTGGCACTGGCATAGTGCTAGTATTTTTTGCATAGTACTCAGAATATTATTTACATTTATATAAATGATTTTATTTAAATAAATGTGAAATTTTAGGTTTATAAATAAAATATGCAATAAATAAACTTTCTACTGCATATTAACAACTGCAATTTGATGATGATGATTATTGTTGTATAGTTTACTTTTTTGCACTTTATCACAGACCTGATTATTTTACAGAAGAGAACGTGTAGAATAGCTGGTACATTACCTAAATATGTGGACAGATTGTGTTTGATATTTTCCCCCTTGTACGTTCTCAGCTACCTTCATCCTCAAAGTGGGGTCAGCAGTCGACCACAGCAAACAGTCTCTCACAGTCTCAAAATGCTCTTTCGCTCGCTGAGATCCAGAAACTGGAGGAGGAGAGAGAACGACAGACTCGAGAAGAGGTATAAAAAACATTCCTCTTCATCAACTCAAGCAGATTTTTTGTTTTTTATTCATCTCAGGAAGATATTCAAGTTATTTATCATAGATCAAACTGAAAAATCATGTTTAATCTTTTGATATGACATTTTAAGTTTTGGATAATCTCTTCTTGTCATTTAAAGTTGTCGTCATATGTAATGTGTACATAATGCATCTTGCAATGAGTGTCAATAATCAAACAAATCATCAGTTCAAGCTAACAAACCAAACAGAAGCCACAAACCATGAAAAGTAATCACAACAACGAAAATGGAGTAGGCTTGTTACGATACTGGAATTCGATAGCAATCTGTACTAAAATTTCAAAAGCATCCATTTCCCACGAACATTTGAACGCTGTTGAGTACGTACTTGAACATCGCTGATTTGCCATTGTGTTAACGGGCTCAACAGAAATGACTGATTGGCCATGAAGGTCATCAGTTCACAGAATTCACCACTGTTTACTGAGTGTAAAAACAGATACAGGGACACTAGAGCGTTATAAAGACACTTCGATCAGCTGGTTTGTGTATAAGCTGACCTAAGAGCGATCTGCTGATGAATCGCAGCTTTAAAATGCAGTGTCCCTGTATCTGTGGTTACATGCAGTAAACAGCAGTGAGTTCTGTGAACTGACGAACTTCACAGCCAATCAGTCATTTCTGTTGAGCATGTGAACACAATGGCAAATCAGCACCGTTTAAGAATGTGCTTAACAGCGCTCAAATGTTCGCAAGATATTGACGTTTTTAACATTTCAGTATCATTGGTATTGAATTTCAGCATTGTGACAACGTTAAAATGGAGCATCTTACTACTGTTATTATTGACACTTTTAATACAGTGTATGAATTACTGACAAACTTCGTATCATATAGTTTTCTGCTGGTTTCTAGGACTTGTTGACCTTTTTGAAAACGAACAAGTTGAAATGAAGTTGCAAAAATGGCTCTTAAAGGAAGAAATAGAGCTCAAAATTTCACCTTCAGACTAGGGCTGGGCCGATAGATGATGCCATCGTCCATCGCCGATGGCCAATAGACAGCACGATGCTGAGCCGGCATCTCCGATCCTCTTTCCCGCCCCCGTCGCAAACCGGCTCGTGAAATTACACACTTGGGCCCTGTTTACACTAATACGTCTTAGTGTTAAAATGGCATTTTAGAATGAAAATGATCCACATCCACACCGTGTTTCACCTAGCATTTCTGCACAGCCCTCTGTCCACTGAAAACGCACATCATGTGACCATACACATACAGCCGCTTACTGTCGTGCGCTCGTCTGAGCTCCAGAGAGCAGTAACACGTCGGAGAGTTTATCAAGGATGTACCGCTGGATCGTGTCGCACTATAGTTGTTAAACATGATATTCAGACATCCCAAGTCTCCCAGAAGTTCCGGGAGTCTCTATGCATTTGCAGGACTCATAATGCCTGCAATCGAGTGATAATCTCCCTCCCGGTCCTCTAATAAGTCACGCACCCTTCTCACCCCCGCATCCCTCTTCGCTCTTCAGACACGTCGCGCGGACTCTGTCAAACACCCCCCTCGTACGATGCCAAATTGGTCGACATCGCCCAATCCTACTTCAGACTGCAGAAACTATCATTAAAACTGTATTATAAATAAATGCCAGACAGAATGGGATCTGTGTTTAATTAATACATTTTTATAATTCAGCCCCTACTACGAAGAAAATCAAGCTGTTCTTTTAACTCCAAACATGTCCAAATTGTTTATCCCAGATACCGTATTGGACACACTAGACTCACTAGACCTATTATTATGTTGTTGGACAACAATTTTTATCTGGATAGACTTTAAATTTCAAATGTGAATTTTTTTTTAATCAAAAGTAAATCCTAAACTGGTTTAGATTTTTTTTTAATCTTGTTTAATGTGTTGTTTTTTGTTATTGAAGTATTTTAATGTTATAACTATTTTCATTATAGAAAATGTTTAAATGTATATAAAATTCAATTTGATCTGTATTTGCCATGAACTAGCCAGAGAAGCTGGCACTTAACTCAAAACTCTCTCTATTTTCATAACACAGATCTAACTTTTCCTTTATCTCTGTTGATTGTTTCTGCAGCAGAGACGTCAGCAGCAGGAGCTCCAGCGGGTCCAGCAGCAGCAGCCTCAGACCAAGCTCCCTGGCTGGGGCAGTGTGGCTAAGCAGCCCATGGCCACTAAATCACTGCTGGAGATCCAGAGAGAGGAAGCACAGCAGATGAAGCAGCGGAAAGATCAGCAGCAGCAGCAACAACAACAGCAGCAGCAGCAGCAGCAGCAACAACAACAACCACCTCCACAGCCTCAGCCTCAGCAACATTCAACCATCACCCAGCAAAATCGCACACAGAACCGGGCGGTGAGTGACTTACACATCCTCTGATCAAGCCTGCGTCAATGTACACTCAAAATGCTGTCAGCAAAAGTTGTCTATCTAGAAAATGTCATGCCAGAGTTTTTAATATTCTAGGAAAAGATCTTAAATGGTCAAGTACAAGTCTTAATAGTGACCCTGGACCACATTTCCAGTCATAAATAGTCATTTTGTTTTAAAATTTAGATTAATATAGATATTAATTGAATATTTTAACAACACATTTCGGAATATTAGGATTTTTTTCAACCGCTTTATTCAACATTACTCAGGCAAATAGTTTAAATAGTCAAAAGCAAAAATATTTAAATAAAATATCTGATCTCCAAAAATAAAATAAAACATATATGTTAGAGACTCTTAAACTTGATAAATAAAATGTTACAAAGTGTGTGCAATGGTGAAGGTAGGTCAACATCTGTAAAGTGTGAATAATAATGTTACAGTAAACCTCAAACTCTGTAAACAAAACAAATTATGACTATCAAATCTGAGCTTTCAAGTAAAAGAACTAACTATCATTATTCAAATACATATTGCAACATTAACAATTCTGAAGTTGTATGATGAATATATGAGTATAATGAAGTTGACTACATTACCTCTATGCTAAAAAAACGTTCAGATGGCAGAACTAGTGGCTGGGATGCACAAGAAAAGAAACCAAAAAGCCACTCTGCCGACATCCTTGCATCGTTTTTATTTACAATTTCTTTACTGCTGCTAGCCATGGCACTCATTTTTGCATGTGTTGTTATTCTGACCTGAAGTGACAAGCGCATGTGCCTGAATTCCTTGACCATTTACAATGAGCTTTGCGCTCTCGCTCCCCTGGCGTCTCTCATAACTAGACAATCATTAAACATTTTCTCAGAGGATGACAAATGAACAAACAATTGCTGTGGTTTCGATACAAGTTTATGAAGAAAAGTAAAAACCGCTGCTGTGTTTGTCAAAGGTAATTAGCCTGCCGTTATTACTAAAATGTGTTTATTCTGTACAAAGTGTGGAGCAGATCGGTTAAATTGCGGTGCCCTCATGGCATTCGGAAAAGTTAAGATGTTTTCACCTAGGTGCGGCTGGAAAATGTGTGCGGTTCACGACATGTGCTCGCCGCTTGCACAACATGCCTCCTTTGGAAATGACAAACTTACACCCTAAGCTTATTGGCATTGCTTCCAAGACGTGCACTTAGCAGTTTTAATAAACTATAGCTACATACACAATCTTTTTTAAAATTTTTTTTTTATTGTTATTGACAATGGTGTTCGGTCAATAAATATCGATATAGATTTGATCGCCCAGCCCTACTTTCTATTGGTCTATGGTTTGTTAGGAGTGGATAAAATACAGCTAATCTGGAGTTAGATGGTTCAAAATACTAATAAAATCACCTTATTATTATTATTCCAATCCAATTATTTAAATTGGATTCAAAATCTAAAATGTCTTCTGGGAAGATGAATTAATATTCAAATGATTTCTAGAAATAAAATAAATAAATGTAGTTTTGACTTTAATAAAATGTTGATGTATAATTTTGACCACAATAATATACAACAAATGTTCCTGTGGACTTTTCACTCATTCTAAATTGACTTCATGTACTTCATTTTGCCCTTCACTTTTTAAACTATTTGAGTTTATTTGTTCTGTTGAACACAAAAGAAGATATTTAAAAAAAATGACGCTGGGTTTCCCATCGACTTTATAGTATTTGTTTTTCTACTACTGAAGTAGATTGTGGTTTAGCAACCACTGTTCTTCAAAATATCTTTTGTGTTCAACAGAAAAGAGAAATTCATAAAGGTTTAAAACCACATGAGGAACAGTAAACAATGAGGTATTTTTCTTTTTTAGGTGAACTATCTCTTTAAGAAGATTTACATTTTTAGGTAGAAAAACCAGTCAAGCTTTGATATTGAAAAAGTTGCATTGTTGCACGATATAATAGCTAATTGTAAAACAGTTTTTCCTTAAACAGTGACTTTCTCCTGTCCTGAGTTTTGTTCACAAACTGTTTTACTGAGGATATTTTTGTGTTGGAACGCTTAAGGATGTAATGAGATGTGTGATGTTAGTTTATTTAGTACTCTAACTGGCCTTACAGAGGAAGCAGTGATCATGTTCACTGCTACACGTACTGAGATATCTGTACAGTGATCTGCCACCACATCAAAGACCACCAAAACTGTTTATTGTTAGAATTTCCTGATCAAGATGAGACAGTTTCATCTCAGCACAAACCCCAAAATAAAATACTCATTTGGGGAGGGGTTAGGTAGCATTAAAACAGACACAAGGCTAGTAGTGTTTTTATTTTTTAGAGATATAGAAGCTCACAAATCAGTTAAAGTAGTGACAATGGAGAGAACAAATTATTAAACAGAGCTCTTAAAGTTTAAAAAGTTGAAAAGTCGATTTAGTTGCGCCAATTTTAAGGCCCTTAAAAAGTCTTAAATGCTATTTTACATTCATATTTCTATGAATATACTAAAGTTTGCCTGAATATAAACTGTGAATACTGAAAAGCTGTTTAGTTCATGAAATTGATAAAATCCGGCTAGATTTGACATCATGCTGCTTTGTTTACTGCCGTAACCAGGGAAATGCTGTTATTTTTCCTGTTGTAGGCGCCACTTGCTGGATTTTCATTTTAATTTAGTTTATGCATAATGTTTTAGTTTAGGATTAGTTTCTTACAATGAGTATTTAGTAATTATAATGCAAGTTAAATTGGCGCCAATGTTACCGATTGTAGTCTAAAGGCTGGTTTATACTCTTTTGCGTCCGCTAGTTTGCTTGTGTGCACAGCGATTGTGACATCATCAGGTGTTTGCGGAGGTTTGCTTTGGGTGTGCGTGACATGACTTCAGCTGGAGGAGCACACAAAGTTTTTTGAGACTCGAGCGAACAGTGTGCCGCATTATTTGATTCGAGTTAAATATGAAACACTTTGAAGAGATTGTCTGTAACAGGTACGTCTGTACAGACATCTTTTTGATCCGTCCAAGCGTGATCATAGGGATAACTAGATGGCCAATCATTTGGCTAGAAATTGCAATAGTCAAAGTTTTTGTAAAAAAGTTTTGGAAAACTTTGAGGATCAGTTTGGGGGATCAAACAAAAAGAGAGGACATGGCAAAAGTAGAGATCCAGAATGTTTTTTCACCATTCATAGGTTTTTCACTGATGTGTATATATTACAATATTACCTTTTAAAACTATTTAATAGTTACAAAACTAAAATGAATTAACAAATTATCTATTTAATAACTGGAAAAGAATATTTGAATCTAACTTAAAAAAAAAAAAAACGTCTGTATATTTTAATGTGTACTTTTTTTTTTACTTCTTGCCATAATAAAAAAAATCAGTTTGAAGAGCAACCCATGTTCTATTGTAATTTATATTTTAATAAACTTTAATAGACTGTCCGAGATATGAACAAAAGCAAGTTATTCCTCAAAGTTTGATTTAAAAAAACATCTTGAATGGTTATAAAAATCTTTATAATCATTAAAACAATTCATAAAAATTATTAGTTAATTTTTTAACGATATTAATGATATGTAGTTCTGGAAACTTCTTGGAAACTATGTTTATCGTCTGATTTTACAGTGAGTTCCACTTGACGTTCCATGACGTGGCACCAGGCAAAAGTATAAATCAGCCTTAAAGTAATGATGAGGAAAACAAAAATGTAAAATGATTTAAACAAATTAACACAAACGTAATCAACAAAACATCAATACGAGAAAAGCAAGCATACACAAATCCACAAATAACTGTGCGTTCACACTGAAAGCAGCGTGAGCGTCAAAGTTCTCTCTGGCCACCCTGGAGACAACTCTGTCTGCCTTCAGCTTTGACAGCAAGAGCTCTGTCAATTTGCTACATTGATCTCGTATTTAAAGGGGCCGTTGCAGCAAATTACTTGTATTCCTGCATTAAAAGCATGCTTTCTAGCATGAAAATATTGCATGTTTTTTTTTTTTTCATAAATTCATTTAACCATGGTAGATCAAGTTGTTGCATGTGGTGTGGCTTTGCTCCACTTATCCAATATGTGTCCATATGTCTGAAATATTCTGAAGCAGCAATACCGTTACTGGTTTGTATTGTCCTTCTAGTTAGCATGAGATTTCCTCTAAAAAAAAAAAAAAAAACATTAATGGACATCAACTCGCCAGTAACTTCATGTAAGAAAACATCATAAATAATTGGAAATACGATGACCGCAATAATCAAACCCATGGGAACAACTGTGATCGGAACCAAAGTTTACAGCACTGTTCTCTGGAATCTACATCTATATTGTGATTGCTTCCCGCTGAACTGTGTCATAGCTCATTTTCATAAAGTTGACTTGATTTCAACGTTCCCCGAAGCCACGGCGCACCGATTCTTGTCGCTGGCTTCTATTGAAAAGGAATGACTTCTGGCTACTTTGACACTCTCGCCGCCTTGTGTGAACGCACTGTAAGAATAAAGCTTGACCATAGCAAAATCAAATCCCATTACATCACTTAGGATTGGATTATGTTTCTGATTTGTTTATTTTCAGTAATTGCATAACCTCTCTTTTTCCATCTATTAAGGTTTATTTGTGTAGTGTTCATACCAGTAATTTTCATTTCAAAGCAGCTTTACGAAAAGGTGCACATTATTACAACATTGCAGTCCAAATTAGAAAAGTTAAGGAGTTGTGTTTAGGTTGAATGGTATATAAACATAGTTGACCTGTAGTTATACAGTATATGGACCATCATATCATACTATATCATAACATGTAACAAGAAGCAATTCAGTTATAACTTAATGTTAAACCAGTTATAATAACATTATTTATCAATATGTGGCTCTTTTTGGATTCTTAGAAGCTATAGAAATTGAAAATGTAAAACAGGAAGTACGTTGGGACCATTGTTTTCGATTACATCCCTCAAAAAGGTCTATAGTGTCCTTCCAAAATGATGTTTATGTGTATAATACATGTTCAATAAAGTGTATTGCTTCTTATAGGCCATCAATACGTCAGTGTGGGGTTCTGTCAATAATGTGAGCTCAAGCTGGATGATGGACAGCAGTGTGTGGGGCGACACGCAGAACTCTAATATTGGCTTCTGGGATGAAGCAGTAAAGGAGGCCGCTCCACCTCAAACCACTCGCAAGAGCCACACTCCGAAAAACAAGGGCAACGCTAACCTCAGGTAAACCACTGTCACACGTTAATGTCCATGCTGCTCTAAAAGCTCATATCAAAAATATAATACCATTTGGTGCGGAAAAACAAATCAATGTTATTTGGTGACCTGTGTGTTGCAGTAATAGCAGCAGCGGTAAAGCCAGTAAAAAGGTGGAAGAGGAGGAGAAGCTACTGAAACTGTTCCAGGGAGCCAATAAGAACCAGGACGGCTTTATGCAGTGGTGTGAACAGACCCTGCACACTCTCAACACAGCCAATAACCTCGATGGTGAGGCTAGATCTTGGTTATTGGTTCATGGCTATGTTTAATGAAAAACAAATTTCCCACGTGTCCTGAAAGTGCTTGAATTTCAAACAAATGGATTTAAGACCTGGAAACTACTGGAAATTAACAAACATGGGTCCTTGAAAGTGCTTGAATTAAATTTGACATGAGATTTATGGCGTTATTTCAGTAATTGTGTTGTGCTTTTGCGAAAAACTGATTTAAAAAGTGAAAATTCTTCATTTAAAACTTAAGTTTAAATTTTGTACAAGAACTATTGACAAGTAATGTACATTTTATCTGATTCAGAAACCACATTTGAAAATTACCAGTAATGAATTTAACACATTTTATTAATATTCCTTGCACATGACTAGGGGCCTAGGGTCACTGTACTCTATATTTCAGCTGTTGCCATCAGCAGGTCGTTTTAGGGTTCCTATATTTGCAGGACAAATAGAACCAGAAATTATTTTATAATGGTGGCCATTAGGTCATTAAATGAGTCCAGGGGGAAGGGGCATGTTTCTATATATTGATATATTGATGTGTGGATGTTGTGTGGTAATATTTTTTTTATGTGTACATGGAACTTCGCCTGTGTATGGTACCTTGTTGCAATTTTAGTTTCCCTAACGGGATAATAAAGCTGAGTCTGAGTCTGACTATTTTAAATGGTCAGCATTTTTGAAAATTTCAAAACATCATCATTACTCTGGCTTTTTAATATAAATATTAAATCTATGTGAATTAAGTACAATAAGGACTTTCATGATGCTACATATTCCGAGGGAATTTAAAAAAGGTATTCATTTGAAAATAATGGTGTTTCTAAAAGTTCTTGAAAGTCCTTGAATCTGCTGTTTGTGAAAGAGTGGGAACCCTGGAAATGGAACCCTGGAGCATCAAAGGAAGTCTTACGCCCCATTCACACGGGGCTTCAGCGTCAACGCTTGACAGAGGGCGTGTCTGTAGTTGGGGCCGATGCGATCGTCATAGCAGCGTCAGTCAATGAAATTAGTCACTGTCTGAGCTGGTGTATTTGCATACAGCAATCTGATTTGCTGACGCTTCTGTCAGCGCTTGAAAAGTTGAGCAAGTCCCAACTTTTGCAACGAGCAACACCTCTAAAATAGTGCCGACGGATTCACATTGCAGTTCAACAACGCATGAAGTCATCCTCTCAAAGTGAATGGGAAGCGTTGAAGCTGACGCCCCGTGTGAATGGGGCGTTATGTTTGTAGGAATAGGCAAAAATACATTTTATGGGTCAAAGGGATCTTTTCTTTTATGCCAAAAGCTATTTTAAAATTAAAGAAAACCTTGGGATTCAAGACTTGTTTGACTTATGTGATGTAAATTGTGCCTCTTTATGAAATATGGTGCAAAAAACACGACTTTTACACACTTATTTTGGACCATGGGCACTGCCATTATTTTCGACTATGTAATTAAGTTTCTCTGCCTCTGCTGTTTCTATTGTCAATGCAGCACAACTGGAGAAACAAAATAATTTTAAGATGCTACATTGTGCAGCTTTTGCTTGTCTTTTTTAGATTCTTTTTTAGATTAGAGTTGTCACGATACTGGAATTTGTTCAGTGGGTACTGAAATTTTAAAAGTGTCCATTTTAAAAACGTCTCCCTAACATTTGAGTGCTGTTGAGCACATTCTTAAACACAGCTGATTTGCCATTGTGTTCATATGCTCAACAGAAATGACTGTGATTGGCCGTGAAGGTCATCAGTTCACCGAGCTAACTGCTGTTTACGGAGTAATAATACAAGGACACTGGAGCGTTTTAAAGTCATGTCAATCAGCTGTTGTATTCACAATATGTTTTTCTGAAAGTCATTAGTCTTCCTTTCTCATCACAGTTCCCACTTTTGCATCGTTCCTGAAGGAAGTGGACTCTCCGTATGAGGTGCACGATTATGTACGAGCTTATCTGGGTGACACTCCACAGGCCAAGGACTTCGCCAAGCAGTTCCTGGAGCGCCGTGCCAAACAGAACGACAACCAGCAGAAACCTCAGCAGGGCCAGCAGCAAAAACAGCAGGTGGGTTTCATACATGTGCAAAAGGCCAAAAACAATTATACGTCGTTTATATCAGTTGTTTTTGTAGCAGCAACAAAGGTTGGCATTAGATACAAACAATTACAACAATCAGATTAACTGCCATAACAAACTTGCAGGTTCCAACTTAAAAAAAAAATCATCAGGTTAAAAAAATAATCAAGTATTTTATAAATCCTAAAATATTACAATTCAAAATATTACAAAGGTATTTCTCTAACGATATTGATAATAATCACGATAAATATTCATCTACTACATCTCTACTTAAATTATATCTATTTTCTAATAAGCAGTGTGATTTATAGTATCATTGAGATCAACTTAACTAAAAACAAATTATTAAAACAAGTTATTATCATGTTGAAATGCACAAATTCTATAGCCTAATTACAATTGCTGTAAATGTAGTCCATGACTGCTTTAATACATAATGCATTTGTAACATAATAAAGTTCATATGTAAAATACATATTTTCCAATCCTGTCATAATACTTGGGTGCACTTTCTGTTACAACTGTAAATCCAATGCTTCATGGCACATTGTTCAAGACATGAACTATAAACTAGCCTGTTGTTAGTGTGAATGGAACAGTACTTGTGTTGTAATTGAGCAGTGTAGATTAATTCTGCTTATTTACAGGGATATGATTCTCCCATATAAATATGGGTTTCTGTATTTGCTAAGCTCAATGGGGCGACCCCTGTAATTTGCAGAATTTATGGGGAGGTCTTAGTGAGGTTAATCGTGATCAAAGCAGAAGACCTGTTTTATGGTTTGCGCCTTTATTGTTTATCATTGTGCACAATAAGGAGCATTAACTGCTTCATTCCGGATGTCTTTCAGCTCTAATGATATTGTGTAGTCCTATAATGTGTGCACATTTATCCTCTGCAAGTCCTCTGTCCTGATGTCTTCATTTTCGTCTTCCTTTCCTTCTTTTTTTTGTCCTCAGCTATATTTTATGAATATTTACAAATGGTAGAATAAACAGTAAACATTTCAAAAAGCTGCAAATACATTAGCAAACAGTTAGCCTGTTAAAATAAATAGCTATTATAAATAAATTGAATAATATGATCAGATCTCAAAAACCTTTTCTTTATTGTATAACTTAAACATTATAGTTATCTCTCATTTAGATGTTTTGTTTGATCACATTAAATCACAGAGGCGTCACTTTTAAAATCCACACATTCATAATGAAAGCATTTGATTGCTTTCCTAACTGTTTATACTCATTTAAGACAACAATGGTTGTGTTTAAAAGAAAACCCACCAAGATCGACATGTTTAGATTTTGTTGTTGTTGTTGTTGTTGTTGTTATTATTATTTGTTAATGTCTGTTCAAACACGCACTCAAAACCCAGTGTCCACTTTTTCTCCACTTCAAATTGCGTGTACAGAATCCATTTGGAAATCAGCGTCTATTTATCGTCCGATAGTCTTGTTTTGAGTATTGCATAGGAGGTGCAACGGTGCCTGTAATGGAAAGGAAGGGTACCCTGACATTTTTATATTTATTTTAAAGTGTTTTCATGCCTAAATAAAATGAAAGCACAGAACAGATTCACATTCGTAACCTAGTGGTTCGGCAATATGAACTGTGTATAGGGAAGATCGGCTCTTTAATGTTTATTGTCACCCTTCATAGAAAGATTGAAAAAAACAGGAGAAATACGGGAAAATACCTTTATGGGATGAAAGCGGGATAGAATTGTAAAATACAGGAGAATCCCTGGAAAAACGGGAGGGTTAACAGGTATGGACTGATCACATGCCTGTATATATTCCACTTATTATATCCTTAACGTTGTTTTATTATAGGAAAGCTCTATTTGAAGAGTTATCGTTATCGTATATTGCATCAAAATTGCCAAAAACTACTGGAACTTTGTACGATTTTTTTCTGATGTATGTTCTTGTATTTTCAAATGATTTGAGGAATGTTGAAATCCAGAGAAATAAGCAGTTTTAACATGAGACTAGTGTACGCTGTCAATTTAGTTTTATAGATATAAGGGAAACACAGAAGACTTCAATATGCTTTGTGTGTGTTTTATTAGACTGCACAGAGCAGCATTATAACAGAAGCCTAAAATGTATTATAAAATGTATAAAAGCTCTGCTGCTTTTGTGCCACATTATGTGCATGTTTGAGTGGTTTGTGCTGATCTGTCTGCATTTGTGTGTCAGGAGTCGGTGTGGGGAATAAGAGAAGTGCCACAGTCAGTCCTGCTTCAACAACAACAACAATTACAGCAGCAGCAGCAGCAACAGCAGCGGTTTGAAACAGTCACTTCCGGCAAGAAGAAGAAGAAACAGAAGATGGTACGAGCCGACCCAAGCCTTCTAGGTGAGTCATACATCAAGTTTAGAGGTTAAAACGTATTAGACAAGTGACTCAACTGAGACTTTGAAATACTGTGACGTGAAGAGAAACTGATGAGTAAGCATGACTTCAGTCAAAACCAGACTAACAGATTGATGGGAAAAACCACATGAGCGTCTGGACCACCAACATCAATCAAAATACTCAAAAGGAAATAAAAAAATCATATGAATATACAGTGCTCAGCATATATAAGTAAACCCCCCACAAATCTCTCATTTAAATTCATATTTTTTATAGAAAGCTTTACAAAATTATATTTGTGCATATACATTAGATTAGTCCAGTGGTTCTCAAATTTTTTTCATCAAGTACCACCTCAGAAAAAAATTGTCTCCAAGTACCACCAAAATGAGCAGTATTGAAATACAGTAGCTTAGTAGGCCCAGTAAAGCAGCTACAACGCTGCACAGTTAAAACATGTGGCAGATAAACTCAGAAATATAAGTTATATGTCATATATGGCATACTATATACATCATTTTTGATAAATTTTGAAATATATGTAGCATGTACGTGCCATATTTAATTCCTCCGCGTACCACTAGAAGGAAGCCCGCGTACCACTAGTGGTACACGTACCACAGTTTGAGAACCGCTGGATTAGTCAGTACTAAAGCCAAACCTGGAGCTAATCTAACAGAATAACTTACAATAATGGTTCAATGATTAGTAGCCCAAATTTATATCTTAGGGAAAAATAAAAAATGAAATTTCAAAAAATAGCAAAAATCTAAATAAGCAAAAAATACATACAATTGTTAAAACGTAGGTTGTAATTGTTTTTGCAATATTTTACATGAATGTAAGTGTTTTATCTTTCCATCTCTAAAGATGTCTTTGACTAAAATACTATTTTAACTAATTTATCTGTTTAATAAATCTGTTTTGTTTAAATGCATCTATATATATTACCCATATTCACTAAAAAATGGATACAAATATTAATTTTCAAAATAGGGTGTACTCATATATGCTAAGCAGTGTATTTATTATTATTAGAAAATTGCATCGCCTGGATTATTTTTCAACATATAGTCTTCTAAATTTGTCTTTTTGTTAATACATTTTATGTAAAACTTTATCTGTAAAATTAAAGAGTAACCAGCCGCAAGGATATTAAAAGTTTAGCATATTTTGATGCCATTTTTAAATTTGCTGTAATTTTTTTGTTCAATTGTTTCATTAATGGTTTTGAATGTTTTAGTTTCATTTTTATTTTGTGAACATGTTTCTATTTAGTTTTTTATATGTGTAATTGTAGTTTAACAGAGTTAACAGAAAAGTCTCCTGTTGAACAAAGTAAAGCTTAGTGTTTGCACAGCTTCAACTCTTGTTCAAATGTCTGAGTAATAAAAGTAAAACTTTGAACAGACACTGAACTCAAAACAACACAAACGCAACTTCAATCTATAAAGATAAAAATGGTTAAGAATTCATAATAACAAATTCATAACAACAAGTGTCACACTTCATATTAAAGATCATGCATGTATTTAAATTTGCCTTGTTTACATTTTTTGGCAAATGAAGATAATGTATTTCTCTGTTTATAAAAAAAAACTTCAGGTATCTCTGAAAGTCTAAATGCTTATTATTTTGGCAAAACAAATACAAAATAATGTAATTTTGCAAACTATTTAACTGTTGTTAGCTAATTAACTATTAACTCTTTAACTGTAGTTTTAGTCTTGGTTTTAGTTTTTGTTTACTAAAATAACCTTGACTGGCAAGATGTCGTTGAATTGTTATGAAAAAATGCACACAGTGAAGGTGATAATGCTGCCACATTGTTTTTTTTTCCTATCATTCAAAAGTGGTGTAAATGGTTGTAATGTAAGATAGAGGTGTCAAAATGAATTGTTTGTTCGGGGCAACAAGATGCAGACGCAGACAAATGTGTATCGGTTCAGTAATAGAATCGGTTATTATGTATTGACGTCATTTACCTCTTATGCGATATTTCGCCGTAGCTTAACTACTTAAAAATGCAGAAACATTTTACTTGCATTTATTTTATTTTTTTTGCATTTATTTGCGTAATTTTACTGCCTGTGTTTGCTGGACAGTCTTTCACTGACACTTACAGCAGAAGCCTCTATTTTACTGCGATTGAGAAAATGAAAGTAAACATTTCTCTCTCACTCTCACTGTGGCCCGTTTGACCTGCTTGCGGGTTTTTTCCCTCTCCTCTCGGCTGTTACAGCGATACTTCTGGATCCAGACATGAGCGCGTGTCTGCAGATTTTTCTCCACCGTGTCTATCATGGATCAGCTGTGATCGTTGCTGCCATATCAGTGTCACTCATCTGTGAAGTGTATCAGCGCATATTTAGCCAATTTCAAGAGCAGCACTTTTTGTTAAAGGGCCATGAAACCCCCTCGTTTCAGCAGGGTGTTTTCACACCTCTACTTTGGAAAAAGTCAGAAAACTGGGCGTGTCCAGCTCTGTTTAGGGGGGAGTGTCGGAGGAAGAAAAGAGGCTTGGTATGGGAGTGTCTATTTGGGCGCGCTGAATTTCAGAGTCAAAACACACAACCACAGCGGACACTGTGACTGTGTTTACATGGACATCTGTAGTCGAATTATTTGCCAAATTATTAAATGGTGGACTTTAACTGCAGTTTGGCTCTTTCATTCAGGGAATTTATTAATGTCCCTCCCGACAAACTTGATATTTGATTCGAGGATCTGCTCTATGTGTGTATTTTTCATGCAATGTTTGATACCGCACGGCGAATGAGAGAAAAAAAAAACTCAGCATTTCCCGGAAACTTAGATACACACGGCAGGTAGCGTCAGAAAGCCGCGTGTGTTATTCCGGTCACAAAATCCAACACGAGGTTATAGTTTGGTTGTAACTGTTAGTGCTAACTATTGCACTCGGTGCATACGTTTGTTTGATACGAATAAAATACGAACTGAATAAACAAAGAGCACTGGTTGCTCACTAACCAAATCTGTAGAGACAGGACAATCACCAGCAACTAGAGCCGCGTCTTTATTTAGAGGAGACTACAAGCGAATCCGGATCTCAGCATTTGCAGATGAGAACAGCTCTCAGGTAAACAATAATCCTCCTTAGACACGTAAGTTATTGTTGTCGAGCGTCGCGTACACTGTTAATCCACACGTGATCCAGATGAGCTCTCACAGAGAGAAAATGAAAACGAAACTTAATGGCAGCAAACTATAAAAGCAACACTTCACGCTTGTTTTGCCAACACAACGTGGCGTCTTTGCCGTCTACACCCTGTAAGTAATGAATATTAATGAAGTTGCACAATAGAGCGCGCTGATTGGTTTGAACCAAGCCTTACTCATGCATTAATGTATCACACAGTAAGACGTAATAAGACTCACTCTGGCACAGACGCCCAGTCTGCACGCTGGAATACAACGCTATTATGTCATGACCGTGACGCAGCTTCAAAAATTCGTTTCAAACCGGAAGTACGAATTTGCTTGAAATAACGCAAAAACAACCAATTTACACTTATTAGTGAAATATAGGTGTCCTAATAGTGTTTTTAGCAGTGTGGGACACATATATGACTGTCAACAGCTCAAAAATGTGTTTTGGTGTTTCGTGACCCTTTAAGAGTGTGACCAATCGGGATATTTATATTTGTTTATTTGCTATAAATGCTCATGTTGTTTAAAGGTACAATTTATATGTCTGACTTTTTGCATTAAAGGACAAAATTGTATTACAAATAGTATATAAATATGTTTATGCATTTTAATACAAGAATTGTTGTGCTGTGAAGAAAATATAAAACTGTGTATGGAAAGCATCGTCAGTGCACTGAGATATCGAATTGAACTGAACCAATGGCATTATAATCGTAACCGAAACCGTAAGACCAGTGTAGGTTCACACCTGTAATGTAAGATTTGTTTAGTCATAGTAATTACAATTTTGCTCACATATTTTTTGTTGTTGTTTTTTTTGTTTTGTTTTTTACAGCAAAAAGTTAAACTCCTGCTTTTTAAGGTTTTTTTGTCTCAGATAAATCAGCATTGAAACGTGAGTCAGGTTAAAGTCAGGTTAAATTACTCAAATGCATTACAATGAGGATTTGGAGAAGTGCTTTGTCCACTTTGTCCACACAAAAGCTAAAAAGATAAACATAAACCTTTTGCTGACAGCGATAAATGTTTGCGCATGACGACAGGTTTTGATCTTTGGTTTCATTTTATAATAATGGACTTATTTTTCTATGACGGTTTGAATGTTAAGAGTTTAAACAAGAGAGAAAAGTGTGAATGTTAAAGCCTATTTGAGAAAAGTGTGAAGTGAGGGGTTTCACAGCCTTCTAACATCTATAATAATTGTAACTTCCTGGATTTGCCCTATTGTGGGTTATTTTTAAAACGTAACTCCCACAAGTCACGAAGCACGACTGTATTGTAAAACTCATCATGTTTTCTTTTTCACATGTGTGCAGGTTTTTCTGTCAATGCCTCCTCTGAGAGACTCAATATGGGCGAGATCGAGACTGTTGAAGACTTTTGAGAGCTGCTGATCTTCAGGCTCCCTCTACTGACTGTTTTCCTGCTCAACAGCTGCCCTCAGATTCCCCTCACTACCTTTTTTTTTCTCCTTTTTTTTTTAAATCCTCAATTTCTGATTTGGAAGCTATTCGGGGCAGCAAGTTTTTCTTCCTCCCTAATCCAGAGGAAACCCCAGTTGCAATAACAGCGCTGCCCCACGGCCATGAAAATATCCCCAAAATAAAAATAAGAGAGCGAGGTTTGCTTCGGCAGGAGAGGAGATTCTGCTCGACATCATGCTCACGATTATCTCAGTCCCACGTTTCTTTAAGTGTCAATAGACGGAGCGCGGAGGAAGCATATTATGTATGATCCCCATCACAACTTCCTTCATATTTTTTTTTATTTATTGGTTCCTGCCCTCACTCTTTTAGCGTATTCCGTTTTCTTCCCTCCTCTCCCGCTTTGCTGCCCCGGACGTCGACAAAACAAAATAAAGACTCGAAGAAATGTCAAATGAACACGGTCCTGTTTTAAGGACATGTTTGAAAGTTCCAGACAGTTATCCATTTCTTTGTAAAATATTAGGCTGTTTAAAGAATAAACTTTCGATTCTGCATCTGTATTATAATATATGGAAATGATGAACCAGTGGAGTCATACTTTTTTTTTATTATTATTATTGCAGTACGACAAATAAAACAAACAGTCTCTTGTGTGGGCTGTTCTGCACACTCTCGCGCATAATGCATAAAGCAGGCTTGTGCAAAGTCGAATGTTTGCCCAAGAGGGCTGTTTACAGTTATGCACCATGTAGATTTTCATGCTTATGACACACCTGTGGCTTTCCGAGGATTTGAACAGGGGGTAAACTGGAAATGCCTATAGCTCTGGAGAGATGTGTCTAAAGCAGCTTCTCCAGACTGAAGTGTTTCAGAGGCTGTGTGTATATTTTAAGTGTGCAGTTAGATGGTCTTTAATAGTCGTATCCAGTAGTTATGAATAACTCTGATTCATTGCTGTATCAACCTGTTTGGATACTTTCTAAAATTGAAA
Organism: Danio rerio; assembly: GCF_052040795.2. Taxonomy (NCBI): domain Eukaryota; kingdom Metazoa; phylum Chordata; class Actinopteri; order Cypriniformes; family Danionidae; genus Danio; species Danio rerio. The sequence continues at coordinate 51,703,844 of NC_141022.1, read as the reverse complement.
TGCTTTAGGAAACTGAAATAGGTATTTATTTATAAATCAACCAAACACATTGGTCAATTGACAATTCTAAGGAACAAACATGAAAGATTTTGTTTTTAAAATATATTTTAGTTGCAATTATTATTTATTTACTTGCAGATCATTGAATTTCTTAATGACGCTGAAAATATTTGTGCACCATCATTGTTTTAAAAAAGGGAAATAGTTTACACTGATTTAGTTGGTGTAGAAGTCTAATGCTGAGTTCAGACTGCATGATTTTGTCCCTGATTTTGATTCACCGACCGGTTTCGAGAAATCGCTGACAAATGACTGAAATCACAGGCAACGATGGGTCATCTCGTTCACGTGAGTAACAATCACACAGTATGAGCTATCAAAGACACGATCTGAGAGAAACGCAGAAGAGTCGCCGACATCCGTCTGGTATCTGGACCTGTTGGCGATTCAAAATCATGTCGTGTGAAATGTGTTCTGGTCATCAGCGATTACCCACAGCCAATGAGAGAGCAGCACTCACTAGTATGGATATCTGCAGGCCAGCAGGAGGTTTGGGGAGGAGTTAAGGGCTTCTTTTCTGTCTATTTGAACCCAAGAAATGGAGGAAAAACTAGTGGAAATTTAACAGGAGCACCGGTGTCTGATGTATCAATACCACAACCGGGTCAAAAAAGAAATAAAGTTGAGAAAAAATAGCTAATTCCCTTTATAGCCAGGTACGCAAATATGTACATTTTCTACCCCAATAAAGTTTTTTTTTTTTCTCATTATGCAGTTATTAACAAAAGATATATAATAGGTGACCTCAAGTTGTTTCCATGTCATTTCTTGCGTGCGTGTAGTTGTAAGATATATTTTGTGGACTGAGCAAATGTCTGCGATTCTTCCTAATTTAAAGTCTTGCTGTGTGAAACCATCCGTCACTGATCCATCTTGCAGTATGAACACAGCAGTGATGAAATGCCATCCTAGATAGTGTAAAACATCTGTGATGCCTCTACTTTAAAAGTCGTGCAGTCTGAACTTGGCATAAGAGTCAATGCAACTGTTAAAATGCATTATTACGTAATTGCTGCAAGACACAAAATCTGTTTGTATTGTGATCTTATGCAAATTCTTTATTTGATCATTTTATTTAAATTCAAAATTCAGACTAAATTATTGAAAAATGTTTTTGTGTGTGGGGAAAAGGAAAAAAGCTCAACAATTTAAAAGAAAAAATCAACTTTTAACCAAAAGTATGCATGCACGTACTTGTGGACCTGAATGACAAAAGCCGTCTTCTGTTGACCTGGGTTTATTTTTGGCAATAGACAGAAATGCGTTGTATGGCTCAAATTATTTTTGATTTATTAATATTAATTTATTTTAATTTATATAGCTATTTTTTTTTTCAAAAATATTTCAAAATAACGTAAAGATCATGTTCCATGAAGATATCTTGTGAATTTCTTGCTTTAAATATCAAACTCAATATGCGATTAGAAATATGAGTTATTAGGACTTCATTTCAACAGCTTTCTAAAATGGATTTTTTTTCTGATTTATTTATTTATTGATTGCTCTTAGTTTTTTCAATCAGTGTAATCTCGGCTTTATATTGTCATGTTAACTAACCATACATCAATGCAACTTGTGTTCTCGGGTCACAAATGTGTTTTGTATGATATTTAATTGTATTACCTCAGAGATAAGATTAATTTTTTATATATTAAATTATTTATATATATATATATATATATATATATATATATATATATATATATATATATATATATATATATATCCCCCTGAAACCCAAATAATTTTTTTCTGTAATATTCTATATCTTTTATGTTGAATTTTTGTTTTTTTACAATTTAGAGTTTTTACATTTTGTTTTTATTTTTACAGTATGTCCACTGTAGTGGACCACAGGACCATTTTAGTTTGAAACAACCACCACTCAGACAACAAAACTTTACAGGATATGGCTGTAGAGGGATATTAATCCAATATTAATGTATTATATATATATATATACACACATATATACACACACACACACACACACAGTTGAAGTCAGAATTATTAGCCCCCCTGAATTGTTAACCTTTTTTCCCCTCATTTCTATTTAATTGACAGATTTTGTTCAACACATTTCTAAACATAATAGTTTTAATAACTCCTCTCTAATAACTGATTTATTTTGTCTTTGCCATGATGACAGAACATAATATCTGACTAGATATTTTTCAAGACACTTATACAACACACTATACAGCTTAAAGTGACATTTAAAGGCTTCACTAGGTTAATTAGGCAGGTTAGGGTAATTAGACAAGTTATTGCATAACAATGGTTTGTTCTGTAGACTATTGAAAACAATATTGCTTAAAAGGGCTAATATTTTTGACCTTAAAATGGTGTTTAAAAATTAAAAACTTTTTTTAAATATTTTATTATAGCCAAAATAAAACAAATGAGACTTTCTCCTGAAGAAAAAATATTATCAGACATACTGTGAAAATGTCCATGCTCTGTTAAACATCATTTGGGAAATATTTAAAAAATAAAAATAAAATTCTAATATTTAAAAAAAACAAAGGAAGGCTAATAATTCTGACTTAATGTATGTATGTATATAATATTTGAAGCGCTGAGTTTCAGATCGAATCCCAAAGCACATTTGCAGCCAATCAGTAGTAAGGGGCGTGTCTAGTGGAAATATCCATATACTACTTATGGGTGCTCTCAATTATCATCATCATGTTGGCATTATTCCATGAGTGCATCTTTAATCAATCAAGTGTTTACATCGAGTAGATTGAGTGAAAGTTTACCATCATACTCATTCATCTGTTCTAAACTTTCCTTCAAGAAACATGCGTATGGCAACCAAATTCCCGTTGCGGTGTTGAAATGTGGCCTCATCAAGGCTAAAGAGACCCTTCAGAAACTCTTCTGTGCAGCTCATGGTAATTTGTTCCTGTCTGGTGTTTATGGAGAGCGGGATCAGCATCTAAGACTAATATTGATATGTCTATATACTCACTCACTGCCTTCAGAACTTCACTTTAGTTGAAAGCTTTAGTGACGGTGCATTTTTTAAGGTTTAAGTCTTATCTGATTACTTTATCCATGATTGTGTTTACAACATAACATCTACTACGGCTAAAATAAATAGAGGCACAATTTTTATATATAAGAAATGTGATTATGTACAGCATATACTAAAAAAAATTAATTTTTGCTCCATTAAACTACTTATTTAAATTGAGCTGAAACGACACAGTTTTTGAGATTTCATTGGGACAACTTTTTTTTTATGTTCAATCCACACAAAATTAAGTGTTACGGTAGCTTAATCAATTTGTGTTAGGACAATGTTTTACCAGTGAACCAATGTTTTATGGCATTTTCAGTCTAGTCCCATGAAAAAATGGTGTGATTATTATGAGGAGATTTATTATGAATTTGTACAAAGCCAAAAAAATTTTTTTTTTTAAAAAGAACACAAAAAAATTATTTGATCAATCCTGACACCGTGTGTTTTAGGTCATTGTAAACTAAGTTAACCATGTTCTAATTTAGTTTTATAAGTTAAGCAAGTAGTTTTAAGTCAGTTTAACATTAAATAAGTTCACTGGACTCATAAGATTAATTAAATTCCGCTTAAAAATTTAAGGCAGCCAGAATGTTTTTGACAGTGTAGCTAAATTAATCATTACTGATGTGTATGAAATCATGATAGAAAATTCACAGACTCACATTAAAAGTGCCACATATTCAGCAGTAAAATCATTTGCTGTCATATTATTAAACTACTTTAAAAATACAAACTTCTTTATTTAGTCTTCATTTTTTGACAATATCTTTAGAATCGTTGGATTTTACTGACTTTTTGGTTTGGATTTATTTAAAATACAAGTATGATAAGTGCTTTGTATGCTCACTTTAAAATATTTTACTTTTAAAAAGTCAGAATGTGTCATTTTTACATCAATTAAATATTACTCTGAAGGCCAATCTGATATTTTTTCACTCATATTTTGAGAAGTTATCTGAGAACAGGTGTCAAGCTCAGTTCCTGGAGGGCCGCAGCTCTGCACAGTTTTGTGCCAACCGTAATTAAACACATCTGATCAAACTAATTGAGCGCTTAGGCTTGTTTGATATCTATGTATTGAAGCAGGGCTGGAGCTAAACTCTGCAGGGCTGCAGCCCTCCAGGAACAGAGCTTGACACCCCTGCTTTAAAGCAAACACTTGCATTTCATATGCTTTGTGAGTATGTTCAATCTTTGTAAATGTGTACCGCAGTGAAATGTCCCATTCTATAATAATGGCCAGAGTTATTCAAGATGCCATTTTTGATGCTGTAAAATATTTCACTTTTCAACATTGTGTCCTTGTATATGTCTGATTTCCCAAAAATTACCAAACTGAATCATGTGCAGATTTCAGATGTCGTGATGTTTCAGATGGTTTGTTACACACATGAACACACACAAATTCTTGGATATTTTAACCCAAAAGTTGGGTTGGTTCATATTAACCCCAAAGTTGTGTTTGGATTTGGGTTTGTCCATATTTTACTAAACTTTAAGATAAGAGAGAGTTCACCCAAGAATTCTGTTATTAATGAATCGCCCTCATGTCTTTTTGTGGTGCACAAATTTGTTCCAGGAGCTTTGAATCGTATAGTTGAACCACTGAAGTCACATGGAATGTTTTGACAATGCTTTTTCGTCTGTTTTGTGTTTTTTTAAACATCTTATGGCTGTTTCTGTCTGGAGGATGAGAGAGCTCTAGGATTTCAGCTAAAATATCTTCGTTCGTGTTCTGAAGATGAGCAAACGTCTCGGGGTGTTGGACCCACATCAAAGTGAGTAATATATTACAGAATTTTCACTTTTGGGCGAACTAACTCTTTAAAACGAGGGCTGCACAATACTGGACACATATACTATTTTTAGTTTTAGTTTTTTTTCAATGTTCATATCAAAATAAACAGGTAACAGATTTTTTTTTTCTGAATAAATGTTTTTCAAGCGAAAAGGTGCACAAATGTAGACATTAAAACAGTTGAAATTCTCTGCTTTACTTTAGTCATCTTTCTCTGCTGTTATGATTTGTGTTCATTTCTAAGGCTCTCTGACGCTGTTGTCAAACTCAGTTCCTGAAGGGCCGCAGCTCTGCACAGTTTCGCTTTAACCCTAATTAAACACACTAGATCAAACTAATTATTGAGTCCTTCGGGCTTGTTTGAAACCTGCAGGTAATGTTGGAGTTGGAACTACAGTAAACTGTGCAGGGTAGCAGCCCTCCAGGAACTGACTTGGACACCCCTGCGCTAGGAGGTTCACTGATGGACTGCTCCAGCCAATAGCATAACAGCACCTACTTTGAAGGTGGGTATAAAATAATATGGTCTAATGTGATTGGTACAGTTTGGAGAAACAACCTTTCAACACACAAGTTCTTGGCACATAAATAAATGTAATTTATCACACCTCTGTGTGATACACATTTGTGTTTACTATAATCGTGACCAATGTTAGGTGTAATTATTTATAAAGTAATCAGTTTATCTAATTAAATTACTTATTTTCTGAAAAGCGAATAAGTTTATACCTTTCTACTGGGGCGATGGTTCATCTTCCAGCAGGACAATGACCCAAAGCACATCGCTAAATATCAATGGAGTGGCTTCACAACAACTTGGTGAATGACCTTGAGTGGCCCAGTCAGAGCCCAGACCTAAATCCTATTGAACATCTCTGGAGAGATCTGAAAATGGCTGTTTACCATCACTTCTCATATAAACCTGAAAGAACTTGAGAGGTACTGCAAAGAGGAATGGGCAAAAATTCCCAAAGACAGGTGTGGCTAAGCTTGTGGCAGCATATTCAAAATAACTTGAGGCTGTAATTGCTGCCAAAGGTGCTTCAACAAAGTATTGATTAAAGGCTGCTGTATATGTGATTTTTCTGTTTGTTTTTTTCTTCTTCTTCTTTTTTTTACTTTTAATAAATTTCCAACAATTTCAAAAACTCTTTTTCACATTAATGAAATGGGGTCATTATGGGGTTTTGTGTGTAGAATTTTGAGGAAATAAATAAATTTAATCATTCTTAAATAAGACTAACATAAAAATGTGGTAAAAGTGAAGCGCTATGAATACTTTCCGCATGCACTGTATGGTGTAAATTAGATCATTTCATGTTTTGATAATATTTGTCTTTTAAATAAAGCTAAAGGCCATGTTAGACACAATTTTAAAGATTAAAAGTTTAATATTCATTGTCTATACCAGGGGTGGGCAAACTCGGTCCTGGAGGGCTGGTGTCCTGCACAGTTTAGCTCCAACCCTAATCAAACACACCTGCTTATAGATTTCTTGTGATCTTAAAGACACTGATTAGCATGTTCAGGTGTGTTTGACTAGTGTTGGAACAAAACTCTGCAGGGACACCGGCCCTCGAGGATCAAGTTTGCCCATCCCTGGTCTATACCTTGAGATTTATACAGATTATAGTATTGTGTCAAGTAATTAAATTACTTTCAGACATGATAATTGGAAAAGTAATTAAAACTTTAATGATGTATTTAGTTAATGTCTAAGTATATTACCCAAAACTGATCAAAATAATATTTTTCAATATGACACTCCAGCATTATTTTTTAATGTAACATCAGCTGCAGTAAACCTGAATTGTCATTTCTCCAATATTAAAGGCGTAGTTCACCCAAAAATGTCTATTTATTATTTACTCATCCTAAAGTCATTTCAAACCTTTATGTCTGTCATTTTTCTGTAGAACACAAAAAAAGTTATTCTAAAAATTGGTAAACATTGACCTATAATACCCAGTAATCAGCCGTTTTTCATGTTTCGTGATTTATTTGTTTTATTTCACCATTTATTTGTGCTTTTGAATTGAATTATGAGATCTGTGTCTTTCTTCCAACAACTTTCAACTTAACTGTGATATATTGTCAGTGTTAGTGCTGTAAATTGCAATACAAAAACCTTGTAATGAACTGATAGTACAGTTTTTTATGGACTTATTTCTCTCTATATATTATTTCTCATCCGTTATATTATTTCAAACTACTAAAATGTCATTAAGTGTCACTTTGTTAAACTAGGTTGGATTTTCAACATCAAAAGTCGACAGAGCAGAGATCAACATGCCATAATGCAATTCACAACCGTAAATAAACAGAAAATACAGTTTAAACCAGAAGTGTACATACACTGTATAAAAAGGCACATAACCATTGTTTTAAAAAGTCAGATGTTAATGTGACTAAACTTTTTCTCTTTTAGGTAAGTTAGGAATATCAGTAACACTTTACATTAAGGTTAATTAGTTAATGCATTTACTAACATGAACTAATCATGAACAACACATGTACAGCATTCATTAATCATAATTGAACATATAGTAATGCATTATTAACATTCAAGTTCATGCTTGTTGACATTAGTTAATGCACCATGATGAGTTAACATGAACTAACAATGAACAACTGTATTTTCATTAACTAGCGTTTACTAATATGAATAAATATTGTAGTAAATGTATTTTTCATTGTTTGTTCATATTAGTAAATGCATTCATTAACATTAACTAATGAACCTTATTGTAAAGTGTGACCGGATTATCAAACTTGTTTCTGTTATGCTTAATAGCAGAATAATGAGAGAGATATTACAGAAAGTCAAGTTTACATACAGTAAGATTATTATGCCTCTGAAATAGCTCAGATGATGGTGTCAAGGTTTTGGAAGTTTTTGATTGGCTAATTGACAACATTTAAGTTAATGGGAGGCACAACTGTAGAATAGTATTTAACGAAAAGCTCAAACACACTGCTTCCTTGTGTGACAACATGGGAAAATCAACAAGCCAGAATCAACAAAAAAGCCAGATTACAATTTGCTAAATTACACTGGAAAAAGACAAATATTTGGAGACATGTCCTGTGATCTGATGGAACTAAGATTGAACTGTCTGGGCATAATGACCAGTGTTACATTTGGAGGACAAAGGGGAAAGCTTACAAGCCTAGGAACACCATCCCAACTGTGAAATATAGGGGCAGCAGCATCATGTTGTGGGGCTGTTTTCCTGCAGGAGGGACTGGTCCACTTCACAGCATAGATGGCATCATGAGGAAAGAACATTATGTAGAAATACTGATGCAACATCTCAAGACACCAGCCAGGAAATTAAAACTTGGCCACAAATGGGTCTTCCAAAAGAACCATTACCCAAAGCATACTGCCAAATTAGATAAAATGTGCTTTAAGGACAACAGAGTAAATGTTTTGGAGTGGCCATCACAAAGCCCTGATGTCAATCCTATAGAAAATTTGTGGGCTGAGTTGAAAAAGCTTGTGCGAGCAAGACAGCCTACAAATCTGAATCAGTTACACCAATTCTGTCAGGAGGAATGGGCCGAAAATGTTCTCTCAAACTATTGTGAGAAGCTTGTGTAAGGATACCTAAAACATTTGACTAAAGTTATACAGTTTAAAAGCAAAGCTAAAAAAATACAAGGGAATGTATGTAAACTTTTGATCCTAGAAATTAATAAAAAATTCTCCCCAAAAAGTTCTCTCATTATTCTGGCATTTAGCAAATGTAAATGATTTATGTAATCCTAACGGACCTAAAATAGTCAACGTTTAGTATGATTTACCATCAGACATTTTTTTAAAGGAAAAATTATGTTCCTTTTTTTAGAGTGTATGTAAACTTCTGGTTTCAACTGTTCATTATCAGATATTTATTTCCAGTGCAGGAAAAACAAGCATTCTGGAGGTCAATGATTACTGGTTTTCATCATTTTTCTAAATATCTTCTTTTGTGTTCAACGTAAAAGAAAGAAACTCGTCAATGTTTCTGACAAGTGAATGATGGCTAAACGATGACAGAATTTTGAGTTTTAGGTCAACTATCCCCCTCTAATGCTCATGTATCCCACAGACAGACAGAGTCCCGGGTCACTGATGTCAGGAGCCAGGAGTGGAAAGACTTTCCGATTTTTGCTGTTGGAAAAGGGAGGGTTGTTTTCCAGAGGAGTTTACACAAGTCCACAGTGTCCACTCAAAAGTCCTCCCACCTCCACCTCCAAACTCTCACTCGCTTTCTCTGTTCTTTCATTACAGCACAGCCTGTCCAGGAGCGTGAACCGAAGCAGGAGAAATGGGCATCAGCAGCAGCTTCAGCGGTTTATCTTCACTCGTCTTCATCTGCGCTCTGGCCTTCTGCATGGCTCTGGTGCACACAGGTAACATCACTTCCTGTTCGTCTCATCACTCAAGGCCTTCTCTTAAGTTTTATGAGCTCTTAGGAAAGTGTGTGATTGATTCTTGATTGCTTATCCGTCATATTAAAGGCATATTACACACAAAAATGGAGAGTTCTATCATTGTTTACTCTCCCGTTATGAGTTCTTTCTTTTGCTGAACACAAAGAAGGCTGAAAACCTGTAACCATTCACTTTCATTGTAGGAAAAAAGTGATAGTATGGGAGTCAATGTTTACAGGTTTTTAGCATTTTTCTAAATATCTTCATTTGTGTTCAGTAGAATAAAGAAATGTGTAAAGGATTGGAAACGTGTGGGTGATTAAATGATAACCGGAATTTTCATTTTTGGGTGAACAATCCCTTTAACCTCTTAAGAACCAAGCTGTTTTTTACATGCATTTTTTTATTTCTCTTTGCTATTTGGGCTTATTGGAACCTAATTAGAATAAAACCTAAGTATCACCTTTCATATGATGTACTTTTAGAGAAAGATTATGTCCATAAACAGTTGAAGTCAGAAATATAAGCCCCCCTAAATTATTAGCCCCTCTGTTTATCCCCCCATTTCTGTTTAACGGAGAGCAGATATTTTTTGCACATTTCTAAACACAATAGTTTTAATAACTCATTTCTAATAACTGATCTATTTTATCTTTGCCATGATGACAGACTTTTAAATGCTCAACCAGGTTAATTAGGTTAACTAGGCAGGTTATGGTAATTAAGCAAGTTATTGTATAATGATGGTTTGTTCTGTAAACTATCGGTAAAATATAGCTTAATGGGGCTAATCATTTTACCTTAAAATAGGTATTCTAGCTGAAATAAAACAAATAAGACTTTCTCCAGAAGAAAATATATTATCAGACTTGCTGTGAAAATGTCCTTGCTCTGTTAAACATCATTTGGGAAATATTTAAAAAAAGAAAGAAAGAAAAAAAAATCAAAGGGGGGCTAATAATTCTGTCTTCAACTGTATGTGGACTGGTGGTCCAAATTTACATAAAACACTTTTCCTGACTGTTTTTAATGCATAATGCATATATATATATATATATATATATATATATATATATATATATATATATATATATATATATATATATATATATATATATATATATATATATATATATATATATATATATGTATGTATGTATAAATTGAACATGTTTTGACTGTCAGAGAGTAAAAACTAAATTTTTTGCCCATTTTGGACAGTTTAAAATAGTGTTTTGGACATTTCATATGCTGCAAAGATATGTTGCAGGATGACACTTTATGTCAGCAACAAAATATAAAACAAAGTATTTTAAATAGCCACTTAAGAGCTAAAATGTGTTGTCCTCATATGTGGCTACTAAGCCCTAGGAGGTTAAGGAATAAAGTGTTAAAGTGGCCGTGTTGAAAATCTAAAAAAGGGCTGTTGAATATATCCAAATTATGGGAATGTCGCAAATGTGCATACTGCAATATAGCTATGTACATTTTCAAAGTATTTCCTATTATATTTTATCTTCTGGAGAAAGTTGTTTCTTTTAGTTTGGCTTGATTAAAAGTGTTTTTAATTAAAAAGTAATAATAATAAAGTCATTTTTATCAGCCCCTTTAAGATTTTTTTTTTTGTCACTGATTAGCTACAGAACAAACCACTGTCATCCAGTAAGTTCCTACTGTTTTGACGTGTTTTTTGTTTTAGTATTTTTTGCTTTTCTGATTGTTCTAATGTTTTCAGGTTCATACTATACCAGTGAAGCTAAGCGCTCATCATATTTATTTATTAATTGTTTTGTTTTTTACAATGTTAAAATACACTCTCAGAAATAAAGGTACAAATTCTGTCACTGTGACATTTTTGTTCCTAACAGGTCCTTAAAGGGTACACATTATTGCCTAAAAAGTTCAAACGTGTGCTTCATAATATCTTAAAGATACAGAATTGTAAAGGTACTAATGTCCACCTGTATGGTACAAAATTGTACCTCTTGAGCCAGTGACACATTTTGTATATTTATTTCTGATTGTGTATCTGTTTTGTTTGTTTGTTTGTTTGTTTGTTTGTTTGTTTGTTTGTTTGTTTGTTTGTTTGTTTGTTTGTTTGTTTTGCAACAGTAAAAGGACCGTTCACTTTTAGAAATTGTAGCGATGCTTTCTTTTGACAGAAATAATCTGAAACACGTGTTGGTTATTACATTTTTATTTATATTATTTGTCACATACACAGTCTTACACAATACAATGTGCAGTGAAATGCTAATACAACCGGCCGTCACCTTAAAAAAAACAAACAAACAAACTGAAATAATATCAATAAGAATCTAAGTTATGGAGTATAAAAATAAGTGTGGAGTTTGCATGTTCTTCCTGTGTTCGCGTGGGTTTCCTTCGGGTGCTCCGCTCCAAAGACATGTGGTACAGGTGAATTGAATAAGCTAAATTGGCCGTAGTTTATGTGAGTGTGTGCATAAGTGTGTAAGGATGATTCCCAGTGTTGGGTTGTGGCTGAAAGGGCATCCACTGCATAAAACATGTATTGGATAAGTTGGTGGTTCATTCCACTGTGGCGACCCCTGATTAATAAAGGGACTAAGCCGAAAAGAAAATTAATGAATGAATTAAATATTTAAAAGTTTAGATATAAAGAAATTTGGCTGTATAGAAAATAGTATACAATATATTAAAAGAAAATCCTAGCTATACAAACTAAAGTAGAAGTGTTTCTAATAAAGTGCATGGTGCATACGGAGGAAAGTGTATCCTACGGATGCAAATGCTGGTTTATCAATCCCACTCACTTGCATGAGGCACATTTAGAACTACACAATATATGACCGGGGGCTGTGTAAATGTACATGAATGTGCATAAATGTTATTAATAATTGTAAATATTGTATTGAATATCACAAAAAAAGCATCATATATGACATTATATAGCATTTTCGCAAAACCATTTTCTTCAATATCACACAACGCTAGTTCAAAGGAAGCTAAAATCTGCATAATCGTGCAGACGTGTCGTTTCCGCCATGTTGACCATCATTGTATTGCAAGGCCCCTTTCAGGCTTCTCTGAGCATGAATGTGGGCTGTTCGAAATTTTCATTTTTGCATTTCCATGTGAAACACAAAGCTCATTATTGGGGAAAAATCATAGTTTTTATTTTAAAAAGCCAATTTCAACATTCTACACATTAGACTGAATCAGTCCCAGAGTGAAGTCTTCACAGTGGTGTTTGTGCGCAGACTGAAGCGTCATGTGTGTCTGCAGTGACTCAGACTTCGTCTCGTTCACAGCCTGCTGTTGAAGCTCAGTTTAGTCTGGAGTTCAGTGTGTACAGGGACAAAGAGTTAGTTTGTTAGACATTGATGCATAAGACGAGCCTAAAACAAGCGTCACTCATTCATTTATTTATTTTCTTTTCGGGTTAGTCCCTTTATTAATCTGGGGTCGCCACAGCGGAATGAACCGCCAACTTATCCAGCATATGTTTTATGCAGCAGATGCCCTTCCAGCTGCAACCCATCACTGGGAAAACAAGTGTAACTGATTTCAGTAAAAAGTGTATCTTTAATGACACCATAAAAGAAGAGATGCCACAATCCGCTGTGTAAAACATGCCGGAGTAGTTGGCGGTTCATTCCGCTGTGGCCACCACTGATAAATCAGAAACTAAGCTGAAGGAAAATGATTAAATGATGTGTTACAGAAAGATGTGAGCAACTGGTGATTTTATTATTTATTTTTTATTTGCAAAAAATCCTCAATATTGATTAATATGACGGAATTTTCTGTTTTGACGATTTCCAATTCATAACAGTTTGTGTGCTAATATTTTGCTGAATAACTCTCTTTTTTTTAACTCTTTTTTAACTTTCTAAAATTTTTTTTGCAACAAGTAAATGCTATTTTTCTCTTTACATTAAAAAATCTGCATTTTAGCTCAGTGTTAATGTACATTTACAATACTTTATTACATTTTCTTGCAGTTTCCAAGTGAACATAATTTTTCTTACAATATTGACTGTATTCTTCAATGCGGAGGTGCGCTCGTTTTTGTGATGGTTTCAAAACTTCCGATTTAGTTGCCTATGGGAGAAATGACTAGAAAAACAGACCAACGACTTGCTCTACAGACAAATGTGTGTAGGACTATACATAAAAAGTTGAATATTATAATAAGAAAATATGAGTTTGCAACATCAAGCGGCAGAACGAGCTGTTTTTAACATCTAAAAAATGAGATTGGAAGTCTTGAGCCAAAAAATCCTGAGGGCTGGGCTCGCTTGTTTGTCAATAATAAGGTCAATCCTCAAGATTTATATATTTTTCTACCTTATTTTTTCAAAGTAGAAAGGCTGACATGGAGTTTTCCTGCAAAACATGATCGTCATCTTTCTTTTACTTTCTTTGAATTTTTTTTAGTGTCAAAGTGTTCAAATTCTAGATACAATTTGTGATATAATCATACGATTAAATAAAAAAATAATCATATCTCTGTGTCAGACTGAGGCCCCAATTACACTAATAAGTTTTAGTTTTAAAACGCATAAGTTTTGCAACGGTTATGCCATCCGTTCACACTACGCCAGAGATTTCGAGCAGCTAAAACAGCATTGTGGAAACGCTGAAGGGACTGTTTTCATTTTAAAACGCTGCTGCTCCGTGTTAGTGTGGATTGTGGAAAACGGAGACATCTGAAAACAGAGGCGGAGCTGCAGACATTCGCCTCTCTGATTGGGGCTTTTTCCTCAATATTAAGTAGCCTACACACAGTTCAGTCTCGCATACTCTCCTTGTAAGTTCAGACTTCGCAAGTTTGATATGGAAAACAAACTCTCGAGGACACATCGGGTAAATCTTCAAAGAGAACAGTGTGCTTTATAACCTCATTCCCATCACCCTGGCTGTGTTGTTTTACTTTCTTAACATTAAAATGAAAACTGATATGAGGAACTGCCTATTTTCATTTTGATATTAACTTACAGACAGCAGAAAATGTTGAGGCGTCGTGTAGCTGCGTAGTTATATGAGCGTCATCTTCACTGTATGCATATTTATAACAAAATGGAGCCTATGATATTACAGCCTCCATTTATTCTCACTAAAAATATGAAACATACTCTCTCTTTTGCTGAATATTGGTTATAATAATCAATAATGGCTATTATAATTGTATATCATACAATATAAGTTTATACATTATGGGAAATAAAGGCAAGCGATCAGTCAAATATGCTGAATCAGTGTACGCGGTTACATTAATTGACACATTAACTTATCTTTGCACTCTGCCAAAACACGTTACCTGAGAACAAAATAGATTCAACAGACCAACAGACCGGAGAATATGTCATTAGATAGAGACAACAAGATATATTAAATATCACATTTAACAAATATATAATAAAATATCAAATAAATCAGTTAATAGAAATGAACAGGGTGGCTAATAATTCAGAGGGACTAATAATTCTGACTTCAAGTGTGTGTGTGTGTGTGTGTGTGTGTGTGTGTGTGTGTGTGTGTGTGTGTGTGTGTGTGTGTGTGTGTGTGTGTGTGTGTGTGTGTGTGTTTATGACATATCAGGACACAAATATATATAATGACATAGGTATGACACCGGTATTACAAAAAGGAGGTGAAATATGAGGACAGTGGTGACGTTCTCATTTCTCAAAATGATTATTAATCTTACAGGATGAGTTTAATCAGAGAGTAAAGCTGCACACAGTCTCCTGTGATGGTTGGGTTTAGGGGTGGGGTGAGGGCAATATAATATACGGTTTGGACAGTATAAAATGAATGGAAACCTATGTAATGTCCCCATTTTTCACAAAAACAAACATGTGTGTGTGTGTGTGTGTGTGTGTGTGTGTGTGTGTGTGTGTGTGTGTGTGTGTGTGTGTGTGTGTGTGTGTGAACATCTAAAAATGCATTTTATGGTTTCACGGCCCTTTATAAGCGCCAGATATACTTTAACAGAGTGTGTAGCAGCTTGTCCCCAGTTTTACCCATTCTGAGCGTCAGTGTGAGGTAAAACGAGGACACAGTGTGTGTGATTCTGCTGTCTGCATGTTGTCATCTCACTGTTGTGTGTTAAAAGGCAAGAAATCCAGACAACGTCCTTGGCCCTGTCCTGTCGCCAAATGTTTAAGCAGTACATCATAAATATCCAAGCAAGCCATGAAGTAACAAGCAAGAGCGAAAAAGGGTGTACAGTTGAAGTCAGAATTATTCGTCCCCCTGTATATTTTTGTCCACAATTTCTGTTTTACGGAGAGATTTCTTCAACACCTTTCTAAACATAAGAGTTTTAATAACTCATCTGTAATAACTGATTTATTTTATCTTTGCCATGATGACAGTGAATAACATTTGACTAGGTATTTTCAAGACACTTACAGCTTAAAGTGACATTTAAAGGCTTAACTAGGTTAGTTAGTGTAATTAGGCAAGTCATTGTATAACTGTTTTATTCTGTAGATCACAGGTGTCAAACTCCGTTCCAAAAGGGCCGCAACTCTGCACAGTTTAGTTCCAACCCTTATTAAACACACCTGATCAAACTAATTGAGTCCTTCAGGCTTGTTTGAAACCTACAGGTAAGTGTGTTGGAGCAGGGTTGGAACTAAACTGTGCAGGGCTTCGACCCTCCAGGAATTGAGTTTGACACCCCTGCTGTAGACAATCACACAAATATTGGTTAAGCGGGCTAATAATTTTGACCTCAAAATAAAAGTAAAAAAATTAAAAACTGCTTTTATTCTAGCCGAAATAAAGCAAATAAGACTTTCCCCAGAAGAAAAAATATTATCCAAAATACTGTGAAAATTTCCTTGCTCTGCTACACATCATTTGGGAAATATTTGAAAGAAATCACAGGAGGGCTAATCATCCTGACTTCAACTATATGCCTTGAAATCAGGAGGTCAGATGCGCGCGTGCTGACGCCGGGTCTGCGTGCTTTTCCACAGACTGCCTTCATAAACAAGCTTGTTTAACTTGCAGTTTGCTGGCTGTGTTTGGGCCGTTGGTGCTTCTCTGACCACACAAGCGCCCTTTTGTAGAGCGCAGTGAAGGCCTCATTGATGTATCGCTGGCCTTCAGCCCCTACAGCCTGCTTAGAGTCAGGAAAGTGTGTGTCTTGCTGAGCAAACAGTGCATTATCACAAATACTCATGCCATGGCTTGGGGACTCTAAATATTAACCTTTTATTTTAGGATTTTGGGGGGAGATTATGAGTATTTTCGAGTGTTTAATTGCGTGGAAAGGTGGTAATGTGGGCGCTGCGTGTCAATATCGCAATGTTGCTGTTATTATTAATATTGTTATATATTTAAAAATCTAAATCTAATTGGGTATTCAATACATAAATGAGTGCTCTGTTATTTGTGTGTGTGTGTGTGTGTGTGTGTGTGTGTGTGTGTGTGTGTGTGTGTGTGTGTGTGTGTGTGTGTGTGTGTGTGTGTGTGTGTGTGTGTGTGTGTGTGTGTGCTTGTTGGGTTTATTTTTACATACTAAAGTTTCTTTTTGTTAATACTCGGATTTACTGAAAAGTATCTAAGGTTACTATTAGGGGACTCAATCATGTAGCTTGTAGCTTCAACTTCTTTAAAATATCATTCTATTTTTTTAATATGTCTTTTTATGTATTTTATTTTATGTATAGCCATTATTATCTGTGTGTGTGTGTGTATATATATATATATGTGTGTGTGTGTGTGTGTGTGTGTGTGTGTGTGTGTGTGTGTGTGTGTGTGTGTGTGTGTGTGTGTGTGTGTGTGTGTGTGTGTGTGTGTGTGTGTGTATGTGTATGTATGTGTGTGTGTGTGTGTGTGTGTGTGTGTGTGTGTGTGTGTGTGTGTGTGTGTGTGTGTGTGTGTGTGTGTGTGCTTGTTGGGTTTATTTTTACATACTAAAGTTTCTTTTTGTTAATACTCGGATTTACTGAAAAGTATCTAAGGTTACTATTAGGGGACTCAATCATGTAGCTTGTAGCTTCAACTTCTTTAAAATATCATTCTATTTTTTTAATATGTCTTTTTATGTATTTTATTTTATGTATAGCCATTATTATCTGTGTGTGTGTGTATATATATATATATATGTGTGTGTGTGTGTGTGTGTGTGTGTGTGTGTGTGTGTGTGTGTGTGTGTGTGTGTGTGTGTGTGTGTGTGTGTGTGTGTCAGTGTAGGGCCTTTTTTGCTGACAATACAGCATCAATTTATCTTTGGAATGACAGATACAAGTCCATCAAAAAGATTTTAAGCCTTTCTTCTTGTAGAATAGTGGCAAGGTCACTGTGTTGCTGGTGGGAAAATGTTTTCTGACTTGCTCCTCCAAAACACCCCGAAATAGCTCAATAATGTTTATATCTAGTGACTGTGCAGGCCATTGGAGACCATCAACTTTACTTTCATGTTCATAAAACCACTCTGTCACCAGTCTTGCTGTGTGTACTGGTGCATTATCATTCTGATCATTTGGATGATAATGATTGATTATATCCAATGCGTAAGCTAAGAGGGGATCGTGCTTTCGCTGTGGCGGGTCCTAGATTTTAGAATGATTTGCCGCTGCCCATTAGACAGATCTCTTCCGTGTTCTCATTTAAGTCTGCTCTTAAAACTCATTTGTTTTTGTTACCATTTGACACCTGATCTTAATACCTGGTTATTTTGATTTATGTGCCTTTTCAGTTAGTTTAGCTCTTTTTTTATCTTGTATTTTATATATTTTATAGACTGTTATGCTTATTTTGTTGTATATTTTCTGTACAGCACTTTGGCTCACTTCAGTGTTTGTAAAGCGCTCAATAAATGAATCTTGACTTCATACACAGCACCGCCTTCAAGATACAATGTTTGAACAATTGGGTGCACATAGTCCTCTACAATGGTTCGGTAGTCCTTGGTAGTGACATGTCTATATAGCAAAAGTGATGGGCCTAGGGCAGGGGTGTCCAAACACGGTCCTGGAGGGCCGGTGCCCTGCATATTTTAGTTACAACCCCAATTAAATAAACTTAAACCAACTAATCAAGCTCTTTCTAGCTATATTAGAGACTTCCTGGGAGGTATTGGAGCTAAACTATGCAGGACACCGGCCCTCCAGGACCGAGTTTGGACACCCCTGGCCTAGGGAAATGCCATAATATTGCTGCTCAAACACCCACTGATCCACCCCATCCTCTACTCTGGGCATGCAACAATCTGGGTGGTATACTTCTTTGGGGCTTCTCTACACCGGAACTCTCCCAGATGTTGGAAACAGGGCAGGCGCGTCCGGCCGCCTAGGGCGGCAGAATAGAGGGGGCAGCGTCCCCGACACCACCCTCACCACCCGCGCCCTCAGTTACATACGCGTCTAGGGCGGCAGAATAGAGAGGGTGGCATCCGAGACACTACCACCTACGCCCTCAGTTATATCCGCGCCCCGACACTACCCTCACCACCACAACCTTAGTTATATCCGGGTCTAGGGCGTCAGAATAGAGAGGGTTGGGGTTGAGGGCGGCGTGACCGTCCTTTGCCTAGAGCAGCAGTTCAGCTTGCTCCGGCCCTGGTGGGAAAGACAGTGAAAGTGGAATTATCATAGAACAATACATGTTTTACATTGTCCACTGCCTCTGTTAAGCATCACTGGGGAAATATTTTTTAAATAATTTAAATAAGAACTTTGACTTCGACTGTATACATTTATAAAAATTCCAACTCACAACCTTCCCTCTATTCCTTACATGCTACATTTTTTACATCCAACTCTTTGAGTAATTTTGACCGGTCAGCTCAGGCTAGGTTTCCTGCTCCTTATAAAATAATAATAATAATAATAATAATAATATTGCATTTTGTTTGTAATCTGCTTTTGCTGAGACCAAAGTGTTCCCATGTCGATTTTAGTCCCTTTACTTTAGGGTCAGAACCTTTGTCCATGCGGTGCCCTCAGTGACCGATGGGCAAGCAGCACCATAGGAAATGCGCTGTGGAGTCATTGAATATGGTGTAGGTGAGAAAAGTCTCATGTGTGTTCGAGGACTGTGGCAGATGAGGAATGTCAGTGCGAGATGTGAGGGGGAAAAAAAAAGAGGGACCGGATGCCTGTAGTGAGAATCCAGTGCTAATCCTCTATAAAGACGCCCATTGAGTCATACAGAATCTGACAAACATTTGCCACTTTATTAGCCCTGTGTGCTCTTAATATTCAGGAACGGAAGAAAAAAAATCCGGGTCACTTTAGCAAGTACCAAGGATTAATACTTTCTTAAAGGGATAGTTCACCCAAACATGAAAATGTGCTAACTATTTGCTCTCCCTCAAGTGATTTCAGAGCACTAAGGTGTTTTTTTTTCTGTTAAACACAAAGTAAGTTATTGTAATGTTTATTTTGCTAGCACAAATTGTCAGACTCAACAGCGCAGTATGTAATTTTGCCACTAATGGGCACGTATTCACAACAAACAAAGGCATAGTTTGATATTGCTATTAATGAGTGTGGAGTCATGGGAGTTGTAGTCTTCATTTTATCCCACAGGAATCAAGTTGGTGGATGAGCTACAGATTTCGACACCATTTATCATGGTAATATGAAGCAGAGTAATGCTAAAAGCCGTTTAAGTGTGTAAGAATTGAAATATTACAAATATTCTGATATCTTTGACAATTCAAAACATGAGCTGAAGACAGGGCCAATGGACTCCACAACCCACCAGGGGGGAATGCGTGAAAAACCAGTTCCTGCTGCATTTGCATCTGACTATGCTGAGACTCAGCTTCATCCCCCCAACTCACACATATGGTCATTTCAATGTTTGAATGTTCTAGAATTAACCAAACTGACTTTAACCATCACGTCAGGTTCACCATTTTGTAGGGTCCAGCCAGTTGATCCAATGACGGTATCCAATGGTGGATGAAGGTTCACTGCATGTTCGGTCTTTCCAGTGCACAATGTTGATTTATATTAAACTTAACTCATATCTGACTCCAATTTTAGTATGAGATGGTTTAGAATATTAATATGTTTATCCTCGTTTTATCTGACTCCAATTATAAAACATTGAGATATTATTTTGTTTCCTTTCACATTATTTTAGATTATGATTGAATATTCTTTTGATTTGTTATTATACCTTATTCTCATTTACTCAGATTCCGATAGCATCTCGAGTCTTGCACCGGCCGGGTATACAATCTCTTAATACAAGCTTGTCAGTCTTGGTCATTAAACAGAGGCGATTAACCACTCTCCTAAAAAGGCAGAACCCTACTAACTCAATTTAGGAGATTTTTATGTGGTCCCCATAGATCTGTTATCTACTTAATCAAGACAAAGTATTTTAATAATAATCGCGCAGGATTATACTATTGTAGATGAAGGCCTAAATATCCACATTTAAAGTAGTTTCAACAATATTTTGTTGTTCTAAATAGTTGGCCTTTTACAGTCCAAGTATACATGAATAAATGCCAATTTGTTAGTCGGATCTCTACCAACATTGTATAGCGTGCCACGCTGCTCCGTCTAACATGTTTTAGTCCGTTACTAACCTGTACAGTGGCTTGTAGTGCTATGGACAACAACATGTGAAACGAAAGTGCTAAAGTCATTGCTGATAAAAGACCAGAGCGGCGTGACATAGCAGAGCTCTTAGTATTCCGCATTCCACGGCTTCCACCATTTTTCTGCTTGTTATCACATAGAGAAGAAGCAGCACATCTATCAGCCTATTTACATTTACCATTTACTTCTGCTCTGGAATAGAAATCCTTCTCTGATGACATCAGTTTGACGGATTGGGTGAAATGCTTAGCCACGCCCCTCCAACTATTCTATCTATCTATCTATCTATCTATCTATCTATCTATCTATCTATCTATCTATCTATCTATCTATCTATCTATCTATCTATCTATCTATCTATCTATCTATCTATCTGTCTGTCTGTCTGTCTGTCTGTCTGTCTGTCTGTCTGTCTGTCTGTCTGTCTGTCTGTCGGTCTGTCTGTCTGTCTGTCTGTCTTTCTGTCTGTCTGTCTGTGTCTGTCTGTCTCTCTCTCTCTCTCTCTATCTGTCTGTCTGTCTGTCTGTCTGTCTGTCTGTCTGTCTATCTATCTATCATCGTCTGTCTGTCTGTCTATCTATCATCTGTCTGTCTATCTATCTATCTATCTATCTATCTATCTATCTATCTATCTATCTATCTATCTATCTATCTATCTATCTATCTATCTATCTATCTATCTATCTGTCTGTCTGTCTGTCTGTCTGTCTGTCTGTCTGTCTGTCTGTCTGTCTGTCTGTCTATCTATCATCTGTCTATCTATCTATCTATCTATCTATCTATCTATCTATCTATCTATCTATCTATCTATCTATCTATCTATCTATCTATCTATCTATCTATCTATTTTGCCTTTTAAATGTTGTAATGTGAAAATATCTCATCAGACCTCTGCGAAACCTGTATTTAGTTTTGTTGCGCTGATTCACCTTTATTGTTTTCCTCCATCAGAAACAGTGGCTGATTCCTCCCCAACATTTCAGAAAGACGACACAGTCTCCGGTGATGGAAGCTTCGATGTGACGACAAAAGCCCACGAGCTCATAGAGAGCACCGTCATCGCCGATTATGAGGACAGCACACACATAATAACCCTGGAGGAGGAAGGTATAAAATCAGACACGTGTGTAAAGAGAAAGTGCCCCTTTTTCTGGGCAGTTTTATAGTATTATATTGTAATGTAGTATATAATGTATTAAATGTAATATTTGTATTTCTATGGTGGCTAAGAGACCTCAATTGCTCTTAATTATGTAAGTCTATCATGAAAAGAACTTGCTTTATGTTATTAATATCCATATTTTTCTGTTTTCAGTGGTTTTGGGGCCCGGTGCCATCGCAGCTATCGTCATTGCAGTTTTCCTCGGAGCGTCTGTTCTTCTGGCTCTCATTGTGATCACGCTCAGAAAATTCACCGCCTCCTAAGAAGAGACATTTGTGTGTTTTGATTCTTCTCTTCTTCAATCCCATCTCTGCCCTTGCTTTCTCTCCTCCGTCTGAACTGTAGTGTCTCATTGGTGGCAGGTCCTTCATGAAGTGGCGGTTTGCAGCTGCTCTCTTCTTTCTCCAGTATATCTCCAGAGCAGTTGCGGTCAAAATTAAATGTCACCATAATATCAATGTTGATATAGTCTTTTAATTAGGAATACATTGGAAAGTTGTAGGAGTTATAATTATTGATATTAGTGCCATGCAGTTTAGATCCATTTTTGTGCAACTAGTTTTCTAGCTTGCAGCTCTCTTTTTGTCATTGTAGCTGATTTGTGTAAAATGATTATGTTGTTTGAGTCTAAGATAAAGTATGTGTGTGTTGGGGTGTGTACAGGTATTTAGAGAAAACAGAGCAGCCTTTAATGTTTGAATTGAACTTTTATACCTAAACTGATGAATTTTTAGGTCACCTTGTGATTGTTTGCTGACCAGATAAAAACACCATTTTTAAACCTTCAAGAGTGTTTTTTTATGAAATTATTCATTGTTTGTTATTGCATAGAAAAATAAAAAATGGTTCACATAACCTTTTAAGTAAAAATGTAACTATCCGATCAGCAACTTATGGGGGGAAAGTTTTCAATGTTTTATCATATTTTTTTACTATTTTTGACCGATTTAGAAATTCTTAAAAATAATTACAGTTTTTCTTAGTCGCTTTGGTGCATTTCTCACTACACTATTTACATTTGCACATCAGGTAATGCATTTCTCAAAACAATTAGTCATTTGTGCACATCATAGTAGCGGTTTCTCATTCCTTCTAACAAATTGCAAATGCTTTCGGACATGCATCAATTGCTTTTATACAACTCTGCTATTTATAACATTATCATTTGCTTATGTCATGTCAGTCAAAATTAACTTGTCAAAGCTGAATAGTCATCCCATATAAAACTAATAGTCCTCATTTCATTATTTGAGTAATTACATACAAAAATTATGAACTAGTTGTCAAAATCTGTCAACAATTATTCAGAAAATCTCTTCTAAATTGAACAATTTCATGAATGATTTACAGACATGTGTATGTTGTAGGTTCAGTTCCAATATGTTCTGCTATATAGTTTACAGATGTGCCCAGCTTTACCCAAAGGAAGCTTATGCTTGTTGTAAATAAGGGTGTATTTATTCTTTTGCACAATGCTGTGAATAAATTAGAATTGCAACAAGCATATTGACCTTATTCTCCGCAGAAGAGCGGGCGCTGCCATTTGAACCTTTTTGGCACGAGACTTCCGGTCTCATTCACTTCCATTCATTTTTAGACATTAAAAACTGCTCGTTTCGCTGTTTAATGTTGCAAACTGATATTTCCTTGTTATATTATTCTACTTGGTCTGTATAGTCATGCAAACATTTGTTTGTAGAGCAAGTAGTTTGACCGTTTTTTGCCGTTTATTATTCCTAGTCATTTCTCCCATAGGCGACTGAAACGGAAGTTCTAAGACAGTCACGAAAACAGGCGCACTTCCGCATTTTAGAATAAGGTCAATACAGTAAAAATGTGAAACATACATATTCGGTGTCTTGTACTCAGATGCCTCACTAAATGTCTAACTTTACTTTAGTTTTCAAATGGCTGTGCAGATAGTATACAGTGCTGTCTTGAGCATTTTCAGAGGAAGTGTCACCAACATCTGACTTTTTTGCATTAAAAAAGTGTCCAGAGTAAACTGATATAATGAAAACATGACAAAGCCATTTGACTATCTTGTTCATAAACAACGGTGTCTGGACTTTTCATTTTAATGATACTGACACTTTGATTGACATGAATACTTGCTTTTAAAGAATGAACTATCCTTTTTGAGCATGTGACGCGCTTTTGCAGGTTATCAGCTAGGTTTTGCATTTTGTACTAATTGTTTTGAGAAATGCATTAACTGTTGTGCAGAAATGCACTGGTGTTGTGAGAAACACACCAAAGCAACTGAGAAAAACTGTAGTTTTGACCACCCTAAAAATAAAGATAAAAAATAAACTATAATGCTAAGTATTTATATATTCCAATACTGATGGGAAATCTTATTTAAACATTGAATGAAATGTATTAAATAGAAAAACATACATTAAATAAATTGTAATATATTGACTAAAGATATAATATTACTCAAAAAAAAATCAAAATCTATTAATCTTAAACTGAATAAATTGATTTTACTTGACGATTAAAAAATTGTTTCTGTAGCTCAGCAATAAAACAAAAAAACAAAATAAAGAGTTTATGTCAGATGGGATGGTGGGTCAAATAAAAAAGGTTATGGGCCAACTTTGGCCTGTGGGCCTTACTTAGGGCATCTCTGGCCAAAATCAAATTTCAATCAATTTCAAACTGGGTAAACTCATTTTACTTGACGATTTAATAATATTTGTAAACTCTTTGGTGTTTTTGTAAAGTTAGAGCAAACGCTAATTTGTAGCTTCTAATTCATTAGCTTCTAATAGCTTCTAGTATTTTAGCTTTTACCCAGTGCTAGATAATCAACATTAGTTATAAATAATGATTACAAATTTAATTGTTCTATCATATTACTTTTTAACATGTTATACACTTAAAAACAAAAAAGATTCAGAAATTCTTAAAAAATTTAAGGAACATGACCACCCTAAACAAATGAATAAATAAACTGTAATGCAAAGTATTTATTATTATTATTATATATTTTTATACTGATGGTTTTCTTATTTGAACACATTGGATAAAATTTATCAGAACATACTGAGCTAATTGGCATTTATTGACTCACGCTAATAATATAATATTACTCAAAAATAGTCTAGATCAGCGGTTTAGCCTTTTCTTAAAGGGACAGAAACCAAACTTGATTAAGGCTAGTGGGCTGAAGGTCAATATAGTCGACATGGGTATTTCCTAATTTATTTAATAATATTTTGAAATAACTAAAAACATTGCCATATATTAAGTAATACAGTATATATATATATATATATATATATATATATATATATATATATATATATATATATATATATATATATATATATATATATACTGTATAACTTATATGTATATATATACACACACACACATTTTAGAATGAACATATTACAGTAAAAACAAAAACAATCTTATGTATAACAGAATGGGTTACACTAGATTTTGCCTTGATTTGCTCACCAATGTCTTCTGCTTAATCTAATCTGTCGAGTACCTTTTACTTTTATAAACAATCTGGTTCATTTATCATTCATCAACATTTATTTGAAACATTTGATTTCAGTTTGCTTTTTTTGTAGCTCAGCAATAAAACAAACAGCCAAAAAGTGTTCGGTCAGATGGGATGGTGGGCCAAACGAAAGGAGCCCTACCCAGGCCCTACTTTAGGCATCTCTGGTCTAAATCAAACTTCAATCAGATTTCGAACTGAGCCAACTCATTTTACTTGACGATTTAATAAAATCTGTTTAACTTAACTCCTTGGTATTTTTGTAAAGTTAAAACAAACGCTAATTTGTAGTTAGACATTAGCTTCTAGCGGTGAGTATTTTGGCCTTTACCGAGTGCTAGATAATTAACATTAATTACCAACAATTATTAAAAACGTCTAATGTCTGATATGTAAACATCTAATTCAGAGGTTCAAGTAATTCTACACACCGGCTCGTTGGTCTAGGGGTATGATTCTCGCTTAGGGTGCGAGAGGTCCCGGGTTCAAATCCCGGACGAGCCCACCTTTTTCCTTTTTACCCCTCCTATCTCATCTTTTCCATTAGATACTTAGTGTTTTCTCAATTTCCACATTTCCATAGAAATTCATTTTTAAAACACTGACGCTCCTTAAGCTTTCAACTGAAGCGTCAACCTCTTTGCTAAAGCTAAAAGAAGAAGCTTTGCTAGAGCTGACAGCGCCTCTTAGTGGTGACAAAACGGTTTAGTAACGTAATCAACTTGACAAAACCAATACTTTCTCAAATATACTGACATATAATGTAGTTTTTTTCATATATTAATCAAGTTAATGGTGACCGCTTCATCCCAGTTCTGTGTATTAGTTTTTAGTCTATATGGTATGAGTGCTAAACAATAATAAATATATTAAATCGGCAAAATTATTAGTTCATTAGGTTAATGGAGTGTGAGTGACCCCAGGTGTCATGTTAGCTTCGTTTACCTTTTAACGGTCTTCTGCGTTTTGAATTATGGGTTACACTTCCGGTTTGGGGAATTTCACAAAATAATTTTCTCTAATGCGCAAGGACTTGCTATTTATGTTCTGCCAAAAGTAAAGGTCAATTCTAATAAATGTTTTATTTTAATACTGGGTAACGTTAGTTGAACGGAGACGAATGTGTTTAAAATGAAAGTATTTATAAACCCCATGTTTGTTTACAGTTTTAAAGTTTCTTACATAATTGGCTCAGAGCATCATGAGGCGCAGGACAGGACCATTTCCAGGTTCAGAGGTGATGTTTTATTTTATTTTTTTATTAAATGTACTGTTTCTGGTGTGGTGTTGGTTGTTAATTGCTTTATAATGACTTTGGCAAACTAGCAGTGAATCTGTTTGTACAGTGCATGCGGAAAGTATTCATACGCTTCACTTTTTCCACATTTTTTATGTTACAGCCTTATTCCAAAATGGATTAAATTCATTTATTTCCTTAATTTTTTTTACACAATACCCTATAATGACAATGTGAAGAAAGATTTTTTTGAAGTTGTTGCAAATTTATTGGAAATAATAAACCCAAAAAAAATCACCTGTACATCAGTATTCACAGCCTTTGCTGTGAAGCTCTAAACTGAGCTCAGGTCCATTCTGTTTCCACTGATCATTCTTGAGATGTTTCAGCAGCATAACTGGAGTTCCCCTGTGGTAAATTCAGTTGATTGGTCATGACATGAAAAGGCATACACCTGTCTATATAAGGTCCAGGGTTGACAGTGCATGTTAAAGCACAAACCAAGCATGAAGACAATGGAATTGTCTTTTGTCAGGTTCCCTTCCAACCTGATAGAGTTTGAGAGGTACTGCAAAGAGGAATGGGCAAAACTTCCAAGCTTGAGGCATCGTATTCAAGAAGACTTGAGCTTGTAATTGCTGCCAAAGGTGCATCAATAAAGTATTGAGCAAAGGCTGTCAATACTTCTGTACACGTGGTTTTTCAGGTTTCTTATTTTTAATAAATTTGAAACAATTTCAAAAACTCTTTTTCACATTGTCATTATGGGGTGTTGTGTGTAGAATTTTGAGGAAATCAATTAATTTAATCCATTTTGAAAAAGGCTGTAACATACAAAAATGTGGAAAAAGTAAAGCATTATGAATAATTCTGGATGCTTTGTAAACTAAACACCCCGGACAGCAAAATACACTCGGGCCAGTTTTCAACGTACGTTTTCTCTTGCTGAAGGAGCGCCAGAAGCTGTGAGTGAGAAAAAAAATACATTTAAAGTGTGAGGTCTAATCAGTTTTAGAGTACTATGTTATGTGTAAATGCTCCATCATGAGAGCAATTGCAATTTATTGTCACGGTGGGGAATTAATTTTTTAGATAATAAATTATTTGTGAATCGTTTAATAAACTTTAAATATACATAGGCTTTATTATTAGAGCAAAGTTATTTTCTGAATTTATTATTTATTTATTTATATTGCAGATATTGTTCCTAAAAATTGCGCTCTTGTTTGCTGATAAAAGAACAACAGCAATGTAGATTTAAAAACAAATGACCCCGACGTGATTTGAACACGCAACCTTCTGATCTGGAGTCAGACGCGCTACCGTTGCGCCACGAGGTCAGTCATATTGTAAGGAATGACACTGGGATATGTATTTCTGTATATGTACAGTAGGTCTTTTAGTTTCGGTGTTTCAATGCCACTTGTTAAAATAAATCCAGAAAAGACACGATGATTTGCATTTCACATCAAACCGAGGTGCTAGCTCGAACCGCAAAATGTCATCGTTAAAGGTGTAGTTCATCCCAAAATGAAAATTTACTCGATTTTACCTGTTACCCTCAAATTTTTACAGACCTTTATCAGTTCCTGCTGGTGAACTCAGATATATTTTCTATTAAATATTAAAGCGATATAGTTTGGAAAAATGCTAAAAACATTTTACGACCTTCATTGTAGGAAAAATAAATACTATGGAAGTTAATGGTTACAGATTTTAACTTTCTACTAAACACCCTCTTTTGTGTTCACGAGACGAAATTCAAAAAGGTTTGAAACAAGCGTGAATAAACAATTATAGGAGGTGAATTTTGGGATGAACTGTCCGTTTAATAAGTCTCTACACATACGGGACATTGTGGCCGGTTAGCTCAGTTGGTTAGAGCGTGGTGCTAATAACGCCAAGGTCGCGGGTTCGATCCCCGTACTGGCCAAGATGTTTTAAAAAAATTGATAGTTAATCTTTTGCAAGCCGTTTTTTTTTTGCTAATAACAAAATTACTAACGTCATACATTTTGCCCACACAACATTTTGAACAGTTTTTCTGCACAAAACTGCTGTAACAATGTAAAATAGAACATGGAAAGAAAGGTTCTGCTTGAAACATTTGTTTTTTTTATGTCTGATAATGGATGGGGTGAAATATTTGACCTGTGCGTGAAGCATTTTAAAACAACTCCAAGGCATAATAAAGTCATGGCCCAGTTGAGAAAGCGGTGCATTACAGCCATAAATGGTCATCTAGTGAAGGAGACCAGAGGCCAGTTACTGCATCAAATACCAGCTAGCAAATGTTTCAAATGGGTTTTATTACATTCTCAGACCTTTATTTTGGGTAGAAATTTAAATAATATGTTAATTAACTTTTAATAATTGTTTAATTGTAAATAAATCTAATGAAAACATGAATAACTCACTCATTAAACCCACGTAAACAACAATAGTAGTTTAGATCGAAATAGTAATGTGGGAGAAAGCCAAGATTGAATTGATTAATTACAGTCTGTTAGTTCAACTTTTGTTTTTTTTGTGATAAATAACAATACCTGTCCCCAAAATTCTGAAGGATATGTACAGTTTTAGACATGATGATGCAAAATTTACAGATTATGCTAATATTTTAAGCAGCTAGTTACATCTACCAAGTTTGTGAATTGTGTATGATGGTTTTAAAGAGGCTAAAGTTATTATTGAATAATGATAAATAAAATCTGATGATTATACACTGTAAAAAAAATGCATGGATTGAGCACAAAAAAACTTAAGAATTGTGTTGTTTCAGCTCATTTTCAATAAGTAGTCTAAACAAACAGCAAATGTTTTAGTTTTTTTAATATATGTGAGAAGTTGTCAGACCATGTGCAATACTTACCGCTGTCCTGGCCTACAGCGACTGTCACACACATCATGTAGCACTTGCTCTCTTTATCTCAGTGCATTGTGTGCTGCTCAGGCCTGTGTTTTAGATAGACGTCCCGCCCTTAGGCAGAGGTAGGCCAGATAAGGATAAAACACAGACACACTCTTACCCCTAATGCTCAGTTCTCTTGTATGAAGATTTGCTTTATGACTAGACCGACTAATAGACTGGGACAGAGGGCTCAGACTGCCGGGGCCTCTAAAAGAGCATCAGGTCGTGGGTCCTGAGACTGTCAAAGGACGCTGAATACCAGGATTCTTGCACGCATGCAGTTCAAGGTCACTGAGGCCCCTAGATTCTAATATTAGGCATGCGATGTTAATCAAAACATGCTTATTGTTTTTTTTTTAAAGAAGGACGGTGGTTTTCAATCCTGGTCTTTAAGACCTTCCCGCTCTGCACATTTTGAATGTTTCTCTTACTGCTTCATATTTTGTTTTAACTGACCAAAAGTGCCTTGTGAAGTGGACCCAAAAATTTTAATTGGCTCATTATTTACTCATTCTCAAATATCTTTTTTAGTCTTCTGTTAAACACAAAAGAAGGTTTTTTAAAGAAAGTTGGAATCCTGTAACCATTCACTGACATCCACAGATAGAAAAAGAAGTACTACGCAAATGAAGGGTATCAGGTTTCCAACATTTTACAAAATATCTTCTTTTGTGTTCAGAAGAACATAGAAGAACGAAATTCAAACCGGTTTGAAACAAGTGGGGGATGAGTAATAGATCACAGAATTTTCTTTTTTGGGTGAACTCGCTCACTGAGCTCACCGAAAGAATGACAATAAACATAATAATAATCAGGCGCCATGGTGGCTCAGTGGTTACTTTTTGAAGTGATCTAAAGTTGGTGCGTTTTGGATATTAAAAAGGAAGTGTGTTCTATATTTTAGGGGCTTTGAATGAACAAGAGACACTAGTGATGTGATTTAATGCCACAACATACACTCACCGGCCACTTTATTAGGTACACCTTAGGCTGTGGCGTTGACATGATTCTCAATTTGTACTAATGCACCCAAAGTGTGCCGAGAAAATATCCCCAACACCATTACACCACCACCATCAGAATCATTGATACAAGGAGGGATCGATCCATGCTGTTGACGCCAAATTCTGAACCTATCATCCGAATGTCGCAGCCGAAATGGAGACTCATCAGACCTGGCAACGTTTTTTCAATCTTATATCATACGATTTTGGTGAACCTGTGCTTGTAGCCGCAGTTTCCTGTTCTTAGCTGATAGGAGTGTCACTCAGTGTGGTCTGCTGCTGCTGTAGCCCATCCGCCTCAATGTTGGACGTGTTGTGTTTGACGATCTTCTGTATACCTCGGTTATAACATGTGCTTATTTGAGTTACTGTTGCCTTTGTTTCAGCTTAAAACAGTCTGGCCATGCTCCTCTGACCTCTTGCACCCACAGAACTGCCGCTCACTGGATATGTTCTCTTTTCCAGACCATTCTCTGTAGACCCTAGAGATGGTTGTGCGTGAAAATCTCAGTAGATCAGCAGTTTCTGAAATACTCAGACCAGCCCGTCTGGCACCAACAACCATGAGACATTCAAAGTCACTTAAATCACCTTTATTCCCTATTCTGATGCTCGGTTTGAACTGCAGCAGATCGTCTTGACCATGTCTACATGCCTAAATGCATTGAGTTGCTGTGAAGTGATTGGCTGATAGGAAATTTGCGCTTAACAAGCAGTTGGACAGGTGTACCTAATAAAGTGGCCGGTGAATGTACTTGTTGTGTGTCTGCGTGTGATAAGTCACTAGTGTTTCTGAATGTTGAATATAGGTTTTTAAAGGAAAGAATTCAGTCATCATTTACTCATCTTCCACTTGTTCCAATCCACTTTGAGTTTCTTCTTTCTACAGCTTCTTTACATACAGTTTGTAGACCTTTTATTGTCATTTAAACTCATTCTGCATTGCACTGATGTACAGTTAAATTCATAAAGCTACTAAATAAGTTTATTTGATCCTGATATCCTTATAAACAGTACAATAATAATTTAAATGATCAGTATTTATTTTTAGTTTTTATGTCTGAATGAAACTGTGACTATAAAGTTACATGCTTCCAACATTTGATTAAATGGTTGTAAAAGTTGAGTAATAAAATAGTTGCTTAACCTGTTTCCTGAAGAACCACATGTTGTAATGTCACTGTTGTGCAACCTTCTTTAAATGCAACAGACTATATTCATTCATTCATTCATTTTCTTGTCGGCTTAGTCCCTTTAATAATCTGGGGTCGCCACAGCGGAATGAACCGCTAACTTATCCAGCACATTTTTACACCGCGGATACCCTTGCAGCCGCAACCCATCTCTGGGAAACAGATTTAAAAAATGGTCCGGCCCTTCTGGCATTTGCCAGAATTGCCAGATGGCTAATCCCCCCCTGGTTGGCGGGTCAATCTGTGCTTTAAAAACAATCGTTGCAACAAAAACACTATTGGTTGGGTTTAGGGAAGGAGGAGGGTTGGTCAGTCGATTAGTCAGTCAAGCCTCCTTTCCACTGCACACGACTAACGACAAGCGACAGACCGGAAGTCATTCATTTCCAATGGAGAGCAGTCCGGGAGCTGCGTAGAGTTCTGATCATCTCCATATGCAGATATAAATATGATGAAATATTTGAACTCCTGCGACTAGAACATATACGACTGACCGGATGTGATGTACTTTAGTGTTGTACAAGCAGTTCTGTGCGCACGAGATGAGAAATAGAGTTTATTTGGTTATTTTTTGAATTATAAAAAGTCTATAAATATAACAAAAAAAAACATTTCTGTTCATAAATGTAAGTAAGAAAGTAATAAGAATATATATTTTAATGTTGTTTCCACATTCCCTCCAATATTTTAGCAGTCTATGAGTTTCTACTATTCATTCATTCATTAAACCATGTAAACGCAAAGAGAATAATGGCTCTTGCTTTTGCACTCCTTTATTTCGGACACTGACAATCAGCTTCTCTCCCATGGTGCACGACAACACTGAATATACTGTGCGACTGCCGCAAGGGGGCGTATTCCACATGTGTCCAAATGTTGTGTGCAGTGGAAAGGCGGCTTCAGTCAGTCAGTCAGTTAACAGCGGCCTCTGGTGGATTTACGCAAGAAGAGCAGACGCGAATGGCACTCGCAAGAGAAATTTGAGGTCTCAAAAAGCCTACACAGCGGCCTCTGGTGAATTTGTGAAAACAAAAACTGCAAAAAAAAAAAACAAAACAAAACAAAAACAAAACCCTGGGATGTATTTGGTGCTCTCTAGAAAAATATATAGCAATATGTTTTCAGAATGAGCCTGGGTTCAGATAGTGGAAAGTTACATCATATTAAGCACCTACCAGAATGCTTAACTGATCCCTATTTAAAAATTAGACTAGAAATGTGTTGATACCTGAAAGAAAGAAAGAAAGAAAGAAAGAAAGAAAAGAAAGAAAGGAAAAAAAAGGTAAAATATTGAGTAATATGTAAATTTTTACAAAGTATGTAACTGTTAGCATGATGTGGTAACTTTTTTCTTGCCCTAAGTCTTTAAAAACCTGTTTGTCTGTCTCTATCGACAAAGAATTTGTTTCTCACTCTTCCAAAAACACACTGAAATATCAAGCTTGTATACAAGTTCAGTGTGTCAGAGTGTCTTCAAGAGGAATCACACTGTGTGGTGACACAGGCTCACAGCCACCAAAGCTCACCTTTTGTACATGGATTAAGGTTGCCATGTAGGTTTCGATAGATTGAATTACTAGCCTATTCTGTCTTTGATTTGGTTGACTACAAACAAACTACTTCCTTAATAAATTCCTAACTGGATCTGTTCCAGATGCATCATCCTGTAGCACTGTCATATTCAGAGTGGGCTGGACCTATAGTATGCAAATCATACTATAATCGCTCTAAACTTGATGAAAGCAAAGAAGGACTTCCTTGTCACTTGTTTAATCCCGACATCGCAATGCAATTGGTTTAAATTTGCCCAGATGAGACGTGATCCGCGGCACTATTGCCTGACGCTGCTGTCAATCCAGTGTGGGGCGGAGGACGCGAGCCTACCCGACGCAGCACCGGAGACACCGGAGCAGAAGTTGATCGGAGGAGCCTTTTATCCTCTCCAGCTTGCTTTGGATTGCTCTTACTTTACGCAGGCTTTCACACCGCTTGCAGAGTCATCTGTACGAAAATGCCGGACACTAAAAAATACATCGAGAATCTCTCTGGAGCGGGGAAGTGCATCGGCGTCCTGACGAGCGGAGGAGATGCTCAAGGTAAATGATAATTTTTTGTTTTATTAACAACAACAAAGCGATTATATGAGGTCAAAGCTGTTTGTTTGGCAGATTTACCTGTTGTTGTTATATATCTAAAGCGAAACAAGTGCAACAGTTGATAGAAGGCGAGGCAGTTCCGGGCTTTTTAAACTGAGGCTCAAATTACAGTTTTGTAGCTACTCGGACATGCGTTTTAGTTACAAAATAAATTATATATGAGGTTTATCAATTGGTTAAACTGACACACCAGTCATTATTGAATGGGTAAGTTTGTTTACAGATAACCGGAGGAAATGAAAGTTCCATCTCTATCGTCATGACAACGCTCGAGCTGACTGCTACTTCCAAAACAAATGTTATTAAATATTTATGCAATTAGCACATGACGCAGCATTACGCTAAGCCACACGTTTTATTTTGTCTATGAATTTAAACAGAGATCAGAATTATGAATTATGCTATTAAAGAGAGAGTTTTCATTCATTTTCCTCACCTGTCCATCTTTGTACGCTTGTCTCTTGATAAGCTTTGCTATGAGTCGTGATGAATGTATGTCATGCTGAAGAATGCGTGCGCGGGTCTACGTGATTGCAGGCAAGTATTAGAGAGACTTCCATGATGCAGCGATCACGTGGGAAAACCCGACGGCATCCCGAGCTTGAGCGGGTAAATGCTGCGGGATGATCATTTTCGTTCATTGGCCCGTATGCTCTTTTTGAAGTGCATCTTTCCGCCGGTTGTTTTTCGCTCTGCGTTGCAATTATCTCAAGTTAAAACTGTCAAGTCTGTATCATCATCGTCATTATCATCATAACAGTTTGTTTACTCTTGAATAGGCTACGTGTGAATCTTTCTGAACTAACTAGCCTATCTATAATAAACAATTAACTAGTTAATGTTTTTTGGTTCCAAGAATGTTCCACTTTAGGATCAAGATAACCTCTTGATAACAAGTAGGTTTCAAGATTTTTGTTCTTTTCCCTCGCTTTTTTTTTTAACCTTTTTTATTTGTTGCTGCCTCTGAATAGCATTAAGGCACACTGAAATACCACTGACAGGGGCAGACTAAGTGATTTGGGGGCCCTAAGCAATTTCAGGTATGGGGCCCTAGCATTGAAACTTAAAACATCCTCTTTCTCTCTATTTTTTTCTCTATAGATTCTTAATTTTTTGTAAATAAATGGAATGTTAAAATATATATTTTAAGTGGAACTTTTATCTTTAAAAAAAGGTTTGAAATTACAATTTTTAAGGCGATGTGGTGGAGCAGCAGGTAACAAGATCTCCTCACAGCAAGAAGGTCACTGGTTCGAGCTCCGGCTGGGTCAGTTGGCATTTCTGTGTGGAGTTTGCATGTTCTCCCTGTGTTTGTGTGAGTTTCCTCCAGGTGCTCTGGTTTCCCCCACAGTCCAAAGACATGCGGTACAGGTGAATTGTGTAAGCCAAATTGTCCATAGTGTGTGTGAATGAGAGTGTATGGATGTTTCCCAGTGATGGGTTGCAGCTGCAAGGGCATCCACTGTGTAAAACATATGCTGGATAAGTTGGCGGTTCATTCTGTTGTGGAAAACCCCTGATTAATAAAGGGACTAAGCCGAAAAGAAAATGAATGAATCTCATTGATATCTGTCTAGGGCGACACGGTGGCTCAGTGGTTAGCACTGTTACCTCACAACAAGAAGGTCATTTGGTTCAAATCCCAATTGGACCAGTTGGCATTTTTGTGTGGAGTTTGCTTGTTCTCCCCGTGTTGGCGTGGGTTTTCTCTGGGTCCTTCGGTTTCTCCCACAGTCCAAAGACATGCGCTATAGGTGAATTGAATAAACTAAATTGACCATAGTGTATGAGTGTGAATGTGAGAGTGGGTGTTTCCCAGTACTGGGTTGAGGCTGCAAGGGCATCCGCTTTGTAAAAGATATGCTGCATAAGTTAGTCACGTTCCTGCTGCTCCAATCAC
The DNA here is from genome assembly GCF_052040795.2 of Danio rerio. NCBI lineage: Eukaryota > Metazoa > Chordata > Actinopteri > Cypriniformes > Danionidae > Danio > Danio rerio. The sequence goes on along the minus strand of NC_141022.1, from coordinate 51,667,892 downwards.
CATTCTCCCTCACCATCTCGTTCCCTCAGCTCTAGTCATCGCTCTCCTGCTCCAGCCACCTCCCACCACACCCGTGCACAATCACCAGAATATTAATGAGACACCTGCACCAGCAATCACAGTCCCCTATAAAGACTCACCATTTCCAGCTGTTCAGCGGCTGGAATCAAAGTCAGATGGTTTTACCTCACCTTCTTTAGTGCTTGTCTTCATCCGTGGATGTTTCCCTTCTCCCGTGGACATTTCTCCTAACCTGTGGATGAGCATACTGTGATTAAGGGAAGTGACTTTATATTCTAACGGTTGAATGAAGATCCTTGTTTACATCGTGAACTACTCTGAAGACAGCTCACCATCCATGATTATCACTTACCTGCCTCTCCTGTTAAACTATCCACATTGTTTTGAATACGTTGACGAAAAGAGATAACCATCCTTGTCTTCATCGTGTGACCGTGACAGTTGGTGGTTCATTCCGCTGTGGCGATCCCTGATAAATAAGAGACTAAGCCGAAGGAAAATGAAAGAATGATGAATGATATCTGTCTGTCTGTGATAAACTTATTGTAAGTTTATAACCCAAAACTACAAGATACAAAATGTCAATTCAGCAAAACATGAATTAATTAGGCATGATGTTAGCCAGCAGTTGCATGTTTAAAACCTGTAATAGATTATATTAATTTTCCAGAGTTCTGTTTTCCACATTTTTTTTCCCAGAGGGATTTTAAAAAGTATTTTGTAAGGGAGCCTTTTTTTCGTTTTCTTTTTGTGAGATGTGCCTTTGCCCCAGTACAGATGAAAGGTTATAGAAATGCTCCAGGATGACACCATGTCTCTTAGCAACGGTTTCCAGGCAGCAGCTCTGCCATCACTATGGGTTAGGCTGGACATAACCTCAGGGGAGCAGATGCTTGATTCAACTTGTCAGGTCACAGCATTAATGGGAGCATAGTGAGCAGAGCGTCCACCATTCATTCCTCTATACGTGCCGCACACACGCATGCTAGCGATGTTGACTGTTTAAAATGAATGTGTCCTGCATCACAATTTCTGAATCTCCAGTCTCTCTTTATTTCTCCTTGCAGGTATGAATGCTGCTGTGAGGGCAGTGGTCAGAATGGGAATCTATGTAGGAGCAAAGGTTTATTTTATCCATGAGGTGATTTTTCTTTTACTTCATCATGTTTCTTGAAACCCCTGTATAATCTCTGAAGGATATTGATATCCAATATCAAGCACCATTTATGTTGTTCCCAAAGGGTGCACATTAAAGCTTGTGACAGAAAAAATAGATGCTCATATAACGGTTACCTTGGTAAACACTGCAGGATCAATTAATTAAGTCTTTATATTGGAGTAAGCATCTTTTTTGTCTTGTCAGGGCTACCAGGGCATGGTGGATGGAGGCGATAACATCAAGGAGGCATCATGGGAAAGTGTTTCCAGTATGTTACAAGTGGTAAGCAAAATGTTAACGTTTTAAAGCCTCCTAAGTTTGTAATTTGTAAACTTTGAATTCAGGTTTGCAAATGTGTTTACATTTTTGATGCATGTTTATTATTTTTTAGATCCATGATGTTGTTGATTTATTCCTTATATTTTTTCATCAGAATATTACGCGTGTTTTCAATTTTTATTTATTTATTTATATAGTTTAGGTGGAAATTCAGGCGACACTTACAATGTAAAATAACGCTCCATTAGTTAATAACATGAACAAACAATAAGTAACACAATTGTATGGTATTTATATATGTTAACAAGCACGACTTTGGATTTTAATAATGCATTAGTTAATTTTGAACTATGATAAATAAGTTCTTTACAAGATTATTCATACTTAGTTATCAGTTAATGTTAATAAATACCTTAACTAACATTATGGGGGCCTATCATACACCCTGTACAATAAGGCGCAAGATGTGTTTGGTGTGATTTATTGCAATTTTCAGACTAGCACAACCCTAATCGTCACGTTTTCCGCCACGTTGTGTAAATAACAAATCCATTTGCGTCGTTTTGTGGACTCATGGGTGTTCCGGTTTAGAAAGGAGGTGTGTTAAGGCGCATTGTTGGCACGTTGCTATTTTGAGAAACTAAAATAGACCGTGCCATTGACCAAGTAAAAAGCTGGTCTAAAGTCCATGTTAGTTATGAGCCTATGCAGGATGTACAATGCACAAATATCTTTACATATGAAAAAAATAAGGGACTAAAATGTTACAAAAATTATTATTTTCTACATAAATATAAAAAACATCATGCCTTCTTCATGTTGTTATTTTTTCCAGTTTATTCATGACAATTTGCAGTTGTATAATGTTGTTATTATTTGCAGCATTATTTATTATATGCATATTTATATTTGTTTTAATAAAAACTAGTTTAGGTCTGTCCGCCTGTCAGGTTTGGGAGATATATGCATCCTCATATGGGGCATAAGAATAGGACGCGTGTTTGGATATAACTCAGTTTTTTGACCACACTTCATTATTATTATTCATTTATTAATTTGCTGGAAATTAGAACTGAATTTAGAAATAGTTTGAAACAAATCTTTGCGCTTAAAAAGCTAAATTAAATATCTAGGCTGATGGATTTAGTGGAATGCGTACAACACAGTTTCCTTATCCACAAAACTAAAGGAGTAAAGTAAAGAGTAAAAGTAAAAAGAAAGTAAAGAGGCTGAATGTAGGAGGCTCGCTATTTATCCTCACGCTGCAGATGGTCTGTTTAACTGTTTTCTCTTAGTGAAGCGTTTAGTTTTTCCTCTTACAAAGTCCGCCATGTAAATAGCAAATGCACCATGACACAACGCAACTGACTCTTAAAGGGAATGGGAGATAAGACTCTGATTGGCTTAATGCACATTTTGTTCAAAACACACCCATAACTCATAAAGAGTATAGGCACAGCCCTGTTAGACCATGCACCAGGCCGCAGAGCGTATTTTTCCATCCGCTTTAGACTTTGCGCCTAGATCATTAAATTAGAGCTCTATGTAATGGACAATTATTTTAAAGTGTTATCAAAAAGTTATCCCATAATTCAGGCTCGATGCATTCAACACTATTTATTGTTTTCCTAATGTTAGTGGTGGAAAGAGTGTCTAAAAATCATACTCAAGTAAAAAGACTAGTACTTGTCCAAAAATGTAGTAAAGTAGAGTAAAAGTATCTGTTGTAAACATTACTCAAATTATGATTACAAAGTAGCTCTGTTAAAGGGACACAAGAGTATTGGGTAGTGAGTTTTACACTGTGAAAGGCTGATGCGTTTACATGCAATTTTTCCAAGGATGTGTTAACGTAACATTCTGTAGTGCATTTAGATATTGTTTAAGGCCAATTCAGTCATCACACAGTAAACATCCGTCATCTTCTCATCAGTGACATGAGGTCTAAACAGTCTTTTGGTCATCATGTGTAAAGATTTTAGACACTTTCTTGGACGCTTTTAGTGCTTCCGGATGGTTTGCTGCCTTTATAAAGCGCCCTTTTCTTGAGGTAGTTCAGTATGATGCGATTTACTTTCTATGCGATTTAATTGGACAATAATCACAGGACTGATTTTTGCTACTCATTTACAGTAATTTTGTTACTTTACACCACTACTTAATGTTACCGTATGTATGCAGGGTGGCACAGTGATCGGCAGTGCCCGATGTAAGGATTTCCGCACACACGAGGGGCGTTTGTGTGCCGCCCTGAACCTGGTTCAACGTGGTATCACCAACCTGTGTGTGATTGGTGGAGACGGCAGTTTGACCGGTGCTAATCTCTTCAGGGAGGAGTGGAGCGGACTGCTGGATGAGCTTGTCCAATCAGGTAGGATAGTGGGAGGGGCTTTTCCATGTGTTTATGATGCTTTGCATGTATTATAGGATTCATTTCTGCTATAAGCCATCTATTTCAGTTCCTGGAGGGCCTCAGCTCTGCACAGTTTAGCTCCGAGCTTAATTAAACACACCTGATCAAACTAATTGAGTCCTTTATGCTTGTTTGAAACCTACAGGTAAGTGTGTTGAAGCAGAGTTGGAACTAAACTGTGCAAGGCTGCGGATCAGTTTGACACCCCTAGTCTTGGAAATGCTTTTTAAAAACGTGCTATCGAAATTCTCCTCACAGGTCATCCATCGAATATTAAAAGGCGAGTTATTAGAATGAAGAAAATGGAAAAATGTCACATCCATAATCAATATAATGTTAACATTCTTTCTGTGCGAAGTATGGTTGTGAAATATTACTGCAAATGTCACATCCATAAAGCTGAAATTGCTCTAATGTCATGTTAAAACACTGAGTGTAATGTCATTTTATGAAGGGCAAAGTCAGGGTGTCTGCTGGGTCCTAAAAAGTCTTAAAATGTCCCAAATTTAAAGAACTAAATTTACTGAAATATTATGTTGTAGGTCTTATATCATTTTAAACAGGTCTTATTTTTACTTTATCCAAGTAAAGCTACACAACTGGGTTGACATCCATTCAGTGACCAACAGTGCATCTCAATAAAACCCTATTTTTTTATATTTAGGTTTTTTTTATGCAAAGAGATACAATTCACAACAGCTGTTAGACATTTTTACAGCAAATTCCCCAAATTAAGTTCTCTTTAAGTTAAAAACAATTACACAATTCCTTAATGATAATACTGGGCGATTTGAAAAAGATCCTTAATCTTTAACCCTTTAGAAGTCTTAATGGTCTTAAAAGTCTAAATTTGACATGTTGAAACCTGCAGAAACCCTGAAAGTTCATCAGCTCATATCCCGTTCAGTTTTACTCACGTGTTTATGGATTATGTATGCAACCTTTTTTTTCTTTAAATTATTTGTTTCAGTTCTTTTAAATATCATTTCCCCAAACCAGAATTGTAATCCATAGTTTGAAATGCAGTCATCACATGTGGAAAAAGGTGCATAGAGTAGGTTACGATTTTTAATAATGTTTTTTTATTTTTAGGTCAGATCAGCGAGGATGCTGCCCAAACTCATTCTGCCCTGCATATCGTCGGGATGGTGGGCTCTATAGATAATGATTTCTGTGGGACAGATATGACCATTGGCACTGACTCAGCACTGCACAGGATCATAGAGGTGGTGGACGCTATTATGACCACAGCGCAGAGGTATATGATAACAAACAAACACTAAACTACACAGTTCAAAACTTTACCAATTTTTTAGCAAAGAACTGAGCTTACTTTTCTGTAACATCAACTAGATCATGGATTTGTTTTCCATGAATGGATTTTAAGTTTGATTGAAATTTAAGCTGTTTTGGGTAAATGTTAATGGGTCAAAGATAAAATATGGATTCACAGCTATGGACTAAATGAGTATTTATATTAATTAACTTTTTACTTAAACCCCTTGTCTAATGGAACCAGTACTAACTCAAAAGTTGTAAATTAAGTAGCCTTAATAAAGCCTTAGTATGACTTTCCGTGTTTTTTTCTTTAGCACTCTTCGAATGTTATCACTTGATCAAGTGGGCATTATCAGTGGTTATCAGCTGATAGATATGGGTCAGTAGGGGCCTTTTGCACCTACTGGTAGGCTTAGAAGGCTATTATCATTCATTCACATGGTTAATCAGCTATGCTTTTAGATAAGACTTTTTTACATTACTGTGACGGTTGGGTTTAGGGTTGGGGTGAGGATAGACATTAATAAACTACAATAAATGGTAAATGTAATAAATAATATAAAAATAATTCTGATGGTTAATCAGCTACACTAATAGAGATACTCCAGGTCGGTTTTTGCATTACTGTGACGGCTTGGTTTAGGGTTGGGGTAAGAGTAGATGTTACTAAAAGACAATTAATGGGAAATTAAATAAATAAGAGCGTCATGGTGGCGCGGTGGGTAGCACACTCACCTCACAGCAGAAAGGTCGCTGGTTTGAGCCTCGGCTGGGTCAGTTGGCATTTCTGTGTGAAGTTTGCACGTTCTCCCCGTGTTGGTGTGGGTTTCCTCCAGGTGCTCCGGTTTCCCCTAAAGACATGTGCTATTGGTGAAGTGGGTAAGCTAAAGTGGCCATAGTGTATGTGTGTGATGTGAATGCAAGAGTGTATGGGTGTTTCCCAGTGTTGGGTTGCAGGTGAAAGGGCATCCGGTGCATAAAACATGTGCTAGATAAGTTGGCGGTTGATTCCGCTGTGGAGACCCAGGATTTATAAAGGGACTAAGCCGATAAGAAAATGAATGAATTTAATAAATAATATAAGCAATTCTCATGGTTAATCAGCTATACTAATAGAGAAGACTCCAGATTCAGATCTGTTTTACATTACTGTGACGGTTGGGTTTAGGGTTGGGGTAGACGTTAATAGAATACAATTAAAGGGAAATTTAATAAATAATATAAATAATTCTTGTTATCTTCCGGCCGCAGCCGTATGTGACCTATAGTTGATTAACCATTTGGATGAATGATAACAGCCTTCTAAGCCTACCTATAGGAACAGAAGGCCCCTACCTGGCCAATATCTATTAGCTGATAACCACTGATAACGCCCATTCAGTTGAGTGATAACATTCGCATCCGCTGTTTTTTTGACTGTCATAGTAAAATATTTTTAACAAATGTAAAAAGATTTAAAACAAATGCCTTTTATGTTTTATTAAGTTGTCATTATGGTTTATTATTTGTAGAATTATAAGGAAAAATAACGCATTTAATCCATTTTGCAATTAAGCATTTCATATTTAATATGGTTTATATTAGTGCTGTTCAATATATCATTTCAGCATCGATATTGTAATGTGTGTGTCTACAATAGTCACATCGCAGGATATGCAATGTTGAGCTGGGATTAGTTGATCAGCACAAAAGTTGAGAATACATGAGAACTGTGGAGCCATTGCAAAGTATAACCATGACAGACTAAAAGCTTATGATTTGCATGTGTTTTAAAGGCATTTCAAGAGAGTTTAAAACATTTGGGCACAAAAAAAGTACAATTTCTGTACCTGAATACTGTTTGACCTTCTGGAAAACCATAAAGCACTGTTTGTTTAAATTTAAATTTACATTGTCATTTAGCAGATGCTTTTATCCAAAGCGACTTACAAATGAGGACAAGGAAGCAATTTATACAACTATAAGAGCAACAATGAAGAAGTGCTGTAGGCAAGTTTTAGGTCTGTAAAGTCTAAGAAGGAAAGCATGAGTAATGTAAGAATTTTTTTTATTTTTATTTATTCTCAGTTGAGTGGCCTTTTCGTAAAGCCAGATTGCTTGTTGTTCATGAGGTTGTTGGAAGTACAGGACTTGATTGAACATTACATTCTCCAGAATCTTGGCCATGAATGGAAGCAGGGATACCGGTCTGTAGTTTTCAAGTAGCATTTGGTCCAGGTTGGGTTTCTTTAGCAGTGGGGTTACCCTAGCCTGCTTAAATGAAGTGGGGAATAAACCAGAGTCAAGAGATGTGTTAATTATGTGAGTCAGTGTTGGTATGACTGCAGGAGAGATGGCTTGCAAGAGATGAGAGGGAATGGGATCAAGTGGATAGGTGGTTGCATGGCTAGATAGCACGAGTTTGGACACCTCAGACTCAGAGAGCTGAGAAAAAGAGGTGAGTGTGTGTGGTGTTGGTGGTGTAACTTGCGTGTTTGTTGTAGGTGCAGCAAATTGAGCACTGATTTGTGTAGTTTTGGTGCAAAAGAATGTAGCAAAGTCATCAGTAGTAAGTGTGGAGGATGCGGGTGGAGGAGCAGGATAGAGGAGGGAGGAAAATGTTTTAAAAAGTAGGCGAGGATTGGTGGCATTGTTGATTTTCTGACGGAAGTATGTCTGCTTAGCAGAAGTAACCTCAGCCGAGAAAGAAGACTTAAAAGTTCAGGACACACTGGAGAACTTTTTTTTTTACATTAACAGATTTGTGTGTGTTGAGCATCAGATAAGACAATGTTAGCACCTGTCAGCTTTAATTGTGGGGAAAACTGGATAATTTTGAGCTTTTGTCAGCTAATTTCAGCTTCTGGGTTTAAAATGATTTTTGGGGCGGGGTCAAAATCGGCGACGTAGTGCAGTACTGCAAGTGCAATGATGACGCGTCGGTTTCTTATTATTATTCATAGCGGAGTTTTCTTATCCTATGAGAAGAGCCGGCTGCTTAATTATTCATGAGACCTGCCAGACCTGCCAGTGTCAAGCCCGAGCTGAGAGACACGGAAACCATGGCACAGTATTTAACCGTTCATGAAGGTTCATATGCGTTTGTTTCCATCATCCACGGGGTTTGTTGCATGTTTTCCCCCGCGATCTTGTCAGGGCCGATCATACAGCAAAGCTGTGTGCGTGCTGCTAGCATTTTTGTCGGGAGAGCAGCACGAGAATTTGAGAATGGCGGACGCTGTCTTTTATCAGGAGTTCATTCACATTCAGACACATCGCCGTGCTGCTGTGTTTGCCTAAATCCTCCAGATTACCAGCAGGGTTAATGGTTAAAATAGTCAGGTCAGGAGACCTGCTGCACTGAGTCTGCTGGATACGGGGATTGAAGGAGAAGTCCTCATTTATAGTGTTTACATGAACACAGATCTTTATAATGATATAAATTGTTGTTGTCTGAATATGAAATTACGAATAACAAATGTAGCAAGGCATTAAATCACTGTTCATTTCTTTGCATTTTAACTTTGTAAACTATAAACTCATGCGTCTCCTCACGGTTTGTGTCTCATTTTGTGACTTAACTGACAACAACAGTTGTTCGCTCACGTTCTCCCCTGCTGGCTACGCCCACTCCTGCCCGATGCTCGCGGAGCTCCACGCCCATTAATCATGCATCTTTTGAAAAAAATCTGAAGTAGACTTTAACCGAAAGTGGGGGGTGTCATGGCCCTTTAAGAAGAGTTTGGTATCTTATGAGCTGTTCAGGATTTTTCGTTTTTCGCCAAATTCTCTCTGCAGCCCGAAGTTTTGAGCGATGCTCACAGAGAACATCTGAGACCCAGGGTGTAGGTGGACTGGTACGAGCTGGCCTGGATGTAAGAGGACATAGTCTGTCTAGACATGATGCTAGTGTGGAGCAGAGTGTATCAGTGGCACTGTTCGTATCAAGTGCAGAGAGTTTTCAAGATGGAGGAAGAGAGTCTGAAACAATAGTGGATAGTCTATTGGGTGAAAGAGAGCGTAGGTTTCTGCGAAAGGCAACCAGTGTTAGAGTGTGTGGCGGCTCAGGAGTATTGTGGACGTTGAGAGACAGAAGGAAATGATCCGATATTTGTAGTGGAGTTACTAGTATTTGATCAGCGAAACAATGTCCCATGTAAATAAGGTCTAGCTGATTACCTGATTTGTGAGTTGAAGAAGTAGGTGCTCTTTTGAGGTCAAAAGAGGCAAGCAGAGTCTGGAAGTCAGCAGTTTGAGGTCTTTCAATGTGAATGTTGAACTCACCTAGCACCAACAAGGGAGTGTCATAATCAGAAAAAGATGAGAGAAGAACATCCAATTCATCTAAGAAGTGACCTAATGAACCCGGTGGGCGGTAAATGACAACCACATTTATGTAGAAGGGGTGAATAATGGAGACTGCATGGAATTCAAAGGAGCTGATTGTTGGCTGGGACGGTCTCTGAGTGAATTTCCATTCTTTGGAAATCAGTAGTCCAGTCCCACCCCCTCTCCCTGTCTGATGAGGAGTATGGGAAAAAGAGAAATTAGCAGAAAAAAGAGAAATTAGCAGACTTTCTATGTTTATTTTCTCTTTAAAAATCAAACCAATCAATCTAAAATAAGGATTTCTTTCCAAATAGAGCTATTCAAGATATCTGGTGATATTGTATCCATATCACAATTTACATTGCAGAAACAAATTATCTCAATGTCAGATTTTTCCAATAATATGCAGCCCTTTATATGTAAAATCTCTTATCTATACCAAAAATAAAGCAGACACCAAAACAAGATGTTTGACTTTGACCCATATGCATATCACATCTATTATACATTCATTTTACACACCTATCAGCTAATAGAAATAAAGCGCTTATTCATTTTGTTCATCTTTTAGCCATCAGAGGACCTTTGTGCTGGAGGTTATGGGGAGACACTGTGGGTAAGATCCTCCACAAGAAAGCATGCATTTGCATAATAATTGAAAACCCACAATAAAGTGTGTGTGTGTGTGTGTGTGTGTGTGTGTGTGTGTGTGTGTGTGTGTGTGTGTGTGTGTGTGTGTGTGTAGGTATCTAGCATTAGTCAGTGCTCTTGCGTGTGGTGCTGACTGGGTGCTGATTCCAGAACGGCCTCCTAAAGACGGCTGGGAGGAACAGATGTGTCAGAAACTATCAGAGGTAAAACACTCATAAATACACTCACACACTCACACAGGCCTGAAGCCAACAACAGTGACACGACTAACCCAGTTACATCATTCAGTATATGAGTCCAGTTGTTTTGGAAGTGCTGTAGTCGGTTATAGTCTAGTTGAGATGTAATTAAAATTCACATCACTGTTTCAAGTGTTGCGTTATTTTCTGCATGGAGATTTGTCACTTTTTTGCATGCACTGAATGTTAAGGGTTTATTAATTTAGACTGGGGGTTATTCAAAGTGACAAGTGAGAGTCATGACATGCATCTATGCTATCAGAGCTGAGAATGCTTGCAGAAGTTTCCAGTGTAATCTAATCAGCAAACACACACACACATGTATATGTATATATCAAAGTTTTTACGTTCCATATAGCAAACAGGATGTGTTACATTTGTTTTTTTAAATAAAAAGTCCTAAAATGTAAACAACTTATAAAAAAACATCCCATAATGTAAATAAATTGTCATGTAATAAGAATAGGTCAGTAACTAAATTTCAACAAAAATGTCAGATAGAACCTTATAATTCTAAGTTGACGATGTATATTTGAAACCAGAAGTTTACATACACTGTATAAAAAGGCACATAACCATTTAAAAAAAAGTCAGATGTTAATGTGATTAAACTTTTTCTCTTTTAGAGAGATAATTTTAAAATGATCAAATTCAATTATATAGTGCTTAATAGCAAAATAATGAGATTTTTTTAAAGAAATTGTTATGACCTGTCTTAAAAGTAAAGTTTACATACAATAAGATTATTATGCCTCTGAAAAGCTCAGATGATGGTGTCAAGGTTTTGGAAGTTTCTGATTGGCTAATTGACAACATTTAAGTTAATGGGAGGCACAACTGTAGAATAGTATTTAAGGGAAAGCTCAAACACACTGCTTCCTTGTGTGACAACATGGGAAAATCAACAAGCCAGACTCAACAAAAAAAGCCAGATTTCAATTCCCTAAATTACACTGGAAAAAATAATAATTTTGGAGACATGTCCTGTGGTCTGATGGAACTAAGATTGAACGGTTTAGCCATAATGAACAGTGTTACATTTGGAAGACAAAGGGGAAAGCTTACAAGCCTAGAAACACCATCCCAACTGTGTAGTATGTGGGCGGCAGCATCATTCCACTTCACAGCATAGATGGCATCATGAAGAAAGAACATTATGTAGAAATACTGAAGCAAAATCTCGACATTAAAAATTAAAACTTGGCCTCAAATGGGTCTTCCAAACAGACCATGACCCCAAGCATACTGCTAAATTAGTTAAAATGTGCCTTAAGGACAACAGAGTGAATGTTTTGGAGTGGCCATCACAAAGCCCTGATGTCAATCCTATAGAAAATTTGTCGGCAGAGTTGAAAAAGCTTGTGCGAGCAAGACAGCCAACAAATCTGACTCAGTTACACCAATTCTGTCAGGAGGAATGGGCCGAAATTCCTTCAAACTATTGTGAGAAGCTTGTGGAAGGATACCCAAAACATTTGACCAAAATTATATAGTGTAAAAGCAAAGTTTAAAAAATTAAATTTGGACTATCTAGAAATTATAAAAAATTCTCAAAAATAAAATAAAATAAAATAAAATAGTAAACGTTAAGTTTGATTTACCATCAGACATTTAAAAAAAAATGGTTATGTTCTTTTTTTTTAGAGTGTATGTAAACTGCTGGTTTCAACTGTATGTATAAAAATATTGTAGTGGCACACCTTTCGTGCCAATCCTTATGTACCAACTTTTGCAGCTTCAATTCCAACAACCAGTATTTGCAAAAACGCGAGTAAGACCGAATCTTCTTTTAAAAAAGGTTTACTGAACAAATGCAAACAAAAATACAAAGTTACAATAGACTCAATCAGCTCGGTCAAAAAACTGTGTTGCTTCCAACATCCATAACTTATATCAATTACTAAATTATGCATTTTAGATAATACAATCACAATGAATTCTTATTATATTCAAATATCAATCTTATCATGTTTTAACCTTTTTAACTAAATTATTATCACAAATGAATTATGCATAACTGGCTCTTATATATATGTATATAATGTATATGTGTGTGTGTGTGTGTGTATGTATGTATGTGTATGTATTTATTTATTAATTTAATTATTTATTCATTTATTTATTTATTTATTTACTTTTTCAAATAATTCTCAAGTGACATTTAATATTATTTTATATTTACAAATATTTTTGTCAAGTGAATCATGCTATCTGATATTTAGATTATTTAACAGCTGATGTTTTTGCTTATTGTTAGCATTTTTAGCGGCTTGTAGTGTAGCACGGCACTTTACTAAAGAATATCTTGACAGCACTATTTAAAATTAAAAAACTTGTGGTTTGCTAGCTTCAGCTACAGCTGTGCACAGATATATAAATATATATACACATTGACACAACACACCCATACACAAAAACACACACCTGTTTTTGGTGGTTTATGAGGACTCTTCATTGCTGTATTGTATGTTATAATTTAAAAACCACTTATTATATTACCTTCCCTTACTCTACCCCTAAACCCAACTCTCTCTGGACACGTGGAAAAATTAACTTTAAGGTATAAACCCTAAACATAGGGCGTCACTGTGGCTCAGTGATTAGCACTGTCGCCTCACAGCAAGAAGGTTGCTGGTTTGAGTCCCGGCTGGGGCAGTTGCCATTATTTCGCCCTTTGTTGGCGTGGGTTTCCAAAGACATGCGGTATGGGTGAATTGGCTAAGCTAAATGGTCCATAGATTGTGTATGGGTATTTCCCAATACTGGGTTGCAGCTGGAAGGGCATTCGCTGCGTAAAACATGCTGAAATAGTTGGTGGTTCATTCCGCTGTGGTGATCTCTGAAATAGAGAAAAAGCCAAAGGAAAATGAATGAACCCTATCCATAACAAGTCAGTTGTTTCCAATACCACGTGGCCCTAGTTCAGGGGTGGCCAACCCTGTTCCTGGAGATCCACCTTTCTGCAGATTTCAGTTGCAACCCATATCAAACACACCTGCCTGTAATTATCACGTGGTGTTCAGGTCCTAATTAATTGGTTCAGGTGTGTTTGATATGGGTAGCAACTGAAATCTGCAGGAAGGTGGATCTCCAGGAACAGAGTTGGCCACCTCTGCCCTAGTTTATAAATCTAAGTATGATTTTTAACTGTTTACATTTACAATGACACAGGGCATGTCTTCATAAACCAGCTCAACACTGTAATACAAAGGTCATACCCAAGTCATTGTAAAAATTTGTCCTCATAAATCCCCAAAATCAACACACAGACATGCACACAGAGCTTGTTTCAGTCCTCCAGTGTTTGTCCTGCAGAGCCGTTTGCGAGGTTCTCGTCTTAATATAATCATAGTGGCTGAAGGAGCCACAGACAGACACGGAAACCCCATCAGCTCACATCAAGTGAAGGACGTGAGTATCTCCTGCTTTTTTCTCATTCGTTTGGATGTGTGTATGGATGTGTGTGTGTGTGTGTGTGTGTGTGTGTGTGTGTGTGTGCACGCACGCTTTTTCTCCCTTGTAGAATCGTGCTGATAAGAAACGGCTTAATATCATCATAGTAGCTGAAGGTGCGATAGACCAAAACAACAAGCCCATAACCACAGACCATATAAAGGACGTGAGTAATGCACGACTGCGGGACTTTTATGTGCTTTAAATAAGTGACTGAGTTCCTTCTCTTAAACTACACTGTAAAAAATGTGAAGACAAAAAGTCGACAACAAATATTTTTATGTTGCTTTATTTTATTTTAATAAGTTTATTAGGTTTCCACTCAATTGTTTTAAAATTATACAAGGTTTAACTTAATATTTTTAGTCAGTTTGATTGATTTAAGTTGAGATGATTAGAAAATAAAAATCAATTTACTGAACAATTTAAGGCAGCAAGAACCTTTTTTTACAGTGTACTTTTTTACTTTCACTATCCTAGTTTTGTTATATAAGTGGTAACAAATATATATTTCAGATTTGAGTTTTTGTGTAAATAACGTTTGTTGTGTGTTTGCCTGTGATATTTTCCCCTCATTTATTGCATTATTTGTAATAGTTGTAACTGGTGTGTGATTTACTTTTAGATTTGTCTCTCACATCTTGCATGTCTGTGGTTATGTTTATGTGCTTGCTTTTAGAACAGTCCAGTCCTATTAAAATAGAGCTCTGTTTATTAATGTGAATTCATGGAGGAGTTTATAAGTTGGTTTAATAGTTCAGTCCTTTATTAATGATAAGTCAATGTACACTACTGTTTAAATGTGTGGGTTTAGCTTTTTTACTGAATATTTTATCCAACAAGGATGCATTAAATAGGTCAAAAATTATGGTTACGGTTATTACAGGTAACTAAATGTGTTTAAAAAATGTTTTAGTGCTTAAAATAAAATAAACATGATTTAAAATTAAAATATTTTTACTAAAGGAACAATTTATTTGACCTTAAAACTAATAGAAATGATCTATTTGCTACAATTTGACTAATTTTTCAAATATTCAATTTTTATATATTTTGAAGAATGTTAGACATATATTTGTTCATTCATTTTCTTTTTGGCTTAGTCTCTTTATTAATCAGGGGTTGCCACAGCGGAATAAACTGCCAACTTATCCAGCATATGTATTTACACAGCGGATGCGCTTCCAGCTGCTATTAAACACTGGGAAACACTCATTAACTCTTGCATTCACACACATAGACTGGGGCGAATTTAGCTTATTCAGTTCTCCTGCATCGCATGTCTTTGGACTGTGGGGTAAACCGGAGCACCCCCACGCGAACACGGGGAGAACACAAACTCCACACAGGCTCGAACCAGCGACCTTCTTGCTGTGAGGCAATCGTGCTACTACCCACTGTACCAGCGTCACGCTGTTAGAAGTGTATATAATATTATATTTATATGTACTGTATATTTTTATATTTATATATCTTTATATTTTTAATTTATTCAATAATTTTTTTTCATCGCCACAGTGGAATGAACCACCAACTATTTTGGCATTTGTTTTTTCAAAGACTATAGAATACACCAGACTTGTCACTCGGATAGTTTTAAATGAGTAAAAGTGTAACAGTCAATATGGCAAACGAAGCC
Source organism: Danio rerio (assembly GCF_052040795.2). Lineage (NCBI taxonomy): Eukaryota > Metazoa > Chordata > Actinopteri > Cypriniformes > Danionidae > Danio > Danio rerio. Next base: position 51,652,452 of record NC_141022.1, on the reverse strand, counting down.
CCGCCTACTAGTACAGGAGCCAATCATTGATCGCTATATACTGAGGATTGAGGTGCTTTTTCTGTTGTAAACAAACCCACTGGAATTTCAACGTATACTTGCTTCACAGACATAAGAAATATATCTAGATAAAGCTTGACGTCTGTACTTTTAAATGAACCACCTACACTTAAAAACAAAAGTTTTCTGGTTTTGTATTCTGCATGAAAGGAACGTGAGGTAAAGTTCATCGTGTCAAACACACATCATATGACAGCAGCAACTACTCAAACACCCACAAACTTGTAAACAAAGAGTCACTGTCATTTCTGGAGGAGATTCACCATCAAGATCAAGTTGTGAATTACTTGAATTATTGTGAATTATTAGAAGAGCAGCGTGGTCAGACGATCATTATCCAGAGGATGATAATGTGTAGAATAACCATAAATGAGGTTTGCTGCGTGATCTTGTTTCTTTCGATTGCGCATGCGCGTTAACTCTGGCAACCTGAAAAAATGCTAATTTTGTTTGATTCAAATGTTTAGAGACGAAAGTTATGAGACGGTTGTTGTTTAATTTTAATAGTGATTCCAAATCCGTATTGTAATCGTAAGCTTGGCAAACAGTTTTGGAGAATTTGATGTTTCCCCATTCAGACAGAATGCCCTAGCATACTGCCGAAGAGGCGTTTCAAAGATGGCTGCCAAGTGAAATGATTTCCAGCCACAACCCAGTACTAGAAAACTATTTTTAAATTATTATTATTATTATTATTATTATTATTATTGCTATAATTTAAATAATATCTACTAAACTTTACATTTACAAAGAATTAAAAAAAAATCGTAAGTATTACTCATGTACAATACAGATGTCATATTGAATGATTTCTAAAGGGTCATGTTACACTGAATAATGGAGAAATTATTCTAAATGTTCGCTCTTATAAAAATAAATGACATTTTAAAAGATATGACAATAAAATATTTTATTTTAGAAGTATTTTATTATAAAATTAGGGTGGCAAAGTTGCTCAGTGGTTAGCACTGTTGCCTCATAGCAAGAAGGTCGCTAGTTCAAGTCCCGGCTGTGTCAGTTGGTGTTTCTGTGTGGAGTTTACATGCTCTTCCCGTGTTCGTGTGGTTTCTGGTGCTTTGGTTTTCCACACAGTCAAAAGACATGAGCTATAGGTGAATTGAATAAACTAAATTGACCATAGTGTATGAGTGTGTGAATGAGGAAGTGTATGGGTGTTTCCCAGTACTGGGTTGCAGCTACAAGGGCATCCGCTGCTTAAAACATCCCGGAATAGTTGGCGGTTCCTTCTGCTGTGGCGACCCCTGATAAAAAAAGGGATTAGGCTGAGGGAAAATGAATGAATGAATATAAAATTGTTGATCATTTCACAATATTACAGTATTTATAATCAAATAAATGCATCCTTGTTGAGCTCAATAGACTTCCTTCTTATGTTAAACTTCTGAATAGTAGTGTATTAATTATATATTTACACGTGAATTTCTGTGACTTTTATATTATGTAAATACTCTGTCGAATCTCTCCCGCAGCTGGTCGTGAGCCGGTTGGGGTTTGACACTCGGGTCACCATTCTGGGCCACGTCCAGAGAGGAGGAACCCCCTCTGCCTTTGACCGGATTCTGGTATAAATCCCAACTGTATCTAAATGATCTGAACTTTTACATTGACCCCTGTTTGTTGACTGTGGTGTGCATTTCCTCCACAGGCCAGTCGCATGGGAGTGGAGGCCGTTTTGGCTCTTCTCGAAGCGTCTCCTGGTACTCCAGCATGTGTGGTGTCTCTGTGTGGAAACCAGGCGGTCAGGGTCCCTCTGATGGAGTGTGTTCAGATGGTGAGAAATGAATGCTGTTTGCCTTTAAAAGTGTTCCATTATTATTCGTTTTTGGAGATTACCTACATTGTAGGGGTTAAAGTCCGCATGAACTGGAAGCTTTTTTTCTTCTGTGATGCAGCTCCTAGAGAAACAGAATATTAAATGAGAAAACAGTGGGCGTGGCTTGTTTTTTTACTGTGAGCTGATTGGGTGTAGTAAAGTAGGCCTTCCATTCAGAAAGATCGGGAAAAGGGTTTCAGGAGAGTTTTTACAATGTAACAGACACCTCCTGCTCACCATTTCTGTTTGTTGTCAAAACAGAGTTGGAGGGACATGGTTAAGTGTGTTAGCTACGCCCAATAAGATAGAATAGAATTTTACTGAAAACAAACTGGAAGTGGATTTTCAAATTCCAATTATTGATTATAAGGGCAAACTATTTTTTTTCTTTAAGACAAGCTAGGGCTGGGCGGGACAGTATATTGGGTTCTGGGAATATATTGATATGATTCCCCAAAGCAATGCGGTATTATCCAATATCATTCACGTGCGCATTCTGCGCGAAACAGACTAATCCAAGGAAACACGTGAGCTCAACTTGCACAAATGTACGCATTCGCAAATGAATGATTCACTCAATGAATCATACAAAAGATTTGTTCAAAATGCCATCTCTGACGCTACATGGAGGAACATTATTTATTTATTTATTTTTTATTTATTTATATTTTATTAGAACGTTCAAGAAGAATACAAAAACCTACAGAAATTGTACAAATCCTATATCAACAAAAGTAGACAACGGAACAAAACAAAACAGAGAAACAAAAGATTATACCTGGGGGAATATGAATTACAAAAATCAATTTAAATCTATCCTAAAGCAAGGTCACAGTGATGTTTAAACGGTCACATACAATGCAGTCCACTGGATATTATGAAAAAGAGACAATACTGTAAGATTCACACAGTGTTACTGATTTTAAAGCTTTGACATTGCTAGAGGTAGAGATTGTTATTAAATAATATTTCAAATCTAAAATAAGAAAAAGGGGCTTTACAGGAACATGCAGTGGGCAGGCAGTGCCGGTGTTGTATCGAGATCTGCCTCCCTGGACAAATCTGACTCCCCCTCGCGTGCACGCATGTCACACAGTGCCTGCAGCTGTCACATCGGTTTATGTGAAACCTTTTATAAATCATTTCTTCCGCAATTGACAGTAAGAACGAACATAGAAGCCTTTTTAAATTGACAAGCAGCACCTGAATGTGTTCAAAAGAATTAAAAACACCAAGATGGGAGGAATTTATATCACTATTCTAAAGTGAAACCACCTCATATTCACTGATTATAAGTTTAGTATTTATTACACAACGGTCTCTTCTTTACATTTACGTTATCACACATTTAGCCCTGCGTTCTGCTGTTATAATGACTGTTTACATTTATATGCTTCACCAGCATTTTATCACAGAACTCTGAAACAATTTGGTTACTTCTCATATCTATAGTCTATTCGTTTTCATCTCCTTATTTAATATTTAGTAAAACAAGTTTAGTCAAAACAAAAGAAAAGGTGTTGGAGTTTTTACATGGAGTGAAAGACTTCTCTTTAGATATCTTCAATATGTGCACTGCTTAATAATTGTGCATAATACATACATGTAAATGTGTAAAAAAACATATACAGCTGATTAAATTGTTGTTTATAAATCACACAACTGTGCTACACAGGAGTACTTATAACAACACTGTAAGTGTGACATAAAATACTGCGTTTCAAATTTACATTCAGTGTGGTGCTTTTCTATCCTACAATATTTCTTGTTGTGTTACTATTTAAGTTTGCCCCTTTTTTGCTCTGACAATGTTGCTGTTTTCTTTAGTTCTGTTTACTTTGTTATTTGCACAACAGAACAGTAGTGCATTGTATAGTGTTTTATTTATACAATGCAATTATTTATACAATGCAATGCAATTTATTTATCAAAGATTTTGTTTATAATTTGAAATGTTCTGCAACAGTTTTAAGTAAGAGAAAACCTGTACTGTGTTTTATTTATCAAATATTTTGCACAGCTGTTATTTTTTGTGCAGCTGTTTATTTGTAAACAGGGAGGAAAACCCCTGTGTTTGGATTATAATTTGCTCAAAAAACGTTTAATAATGTTTTAATAAAGGCTTTAACTCTTGAGTAACCATTTATGGAAAAATACCAGATATATATCGTATACTGTCATTCTTCCTAAAAATACCGGGATATGATATTTTGCCCATGTCGTCCAGCCCTATGACATGCACAGATTATGTTAGTAATGTGAGCTCATATGGTTAGTTATGATTTCATTCGTACTTTAATAGGATAGTTCACCTACAAATCTAAATTCTGTCACCATTTACTCACACTTCACTTGTTCAAAACCTATTTGATTTTCTTTCTTCGATTGAACACAAAAGAAGTTATTTTGAAAAATGCTGGTTGATGCTACCCACTGACCTCCATAATCATTTATTTTCTATGGGTACCAACAACCAGCATTCTGTGAAATAACTTCTTTTAAGAAAGAGATAATAATAAATGTGCATAAACTATGATGGAAACACATTTACTGAATGAATTCCAGCATGTGGCTCAAAAAAGGCATGTGAATTTGTTTGCCACAGTGCTTTCATTGTGTTTTGTTTTTGTCTTTTGAAGCGTAAGTAATTTCTTATATAAGAGTAAAGGCGCACAGTTTCTATCACAGCAAACTCCTTTTTTTCCTTTTGATATTTGCTGCCAGTTAATCAGAAAGTGATGATTTTGTTCTCTTTGACTTGCATTGGATGGAAACGCTGCTTTATTAGTAAAGGTTTTATGCAGCATTCAAGTTTTGCAGTCCTATTTGCATATTTAGATGAAAAAATAGACATTGTTACTGTTCAAATCCCTTTGTTAACAAAAGCTGAGAAAACCTTTCGAGCTAAAATTCAGATTTTGTAATTGTTACATCCTTTGAATGTATTAATTATAATTGTTTATTTATTGTGTGTTTCCTGCCTAGAGGGTAGAAGGGGGAGGGGGGTATTGACCTGTTGTTTGATGTGAGATGTTTATTGAGCACAATCCAACTTCAGTCTTTTGAAGAACTTTGTTGTTTACCTTGTGTTGTTGAACTTGCAGGCAGTCCGTCTACTTTCATTGTTATGGTGTTTAAAAGGTAATTGTCTTGTTTCTTTGTTTGATTTAAACTTGATTTACAAAAGGAAGCCGTAAGGAGAGGGTGCCATTTTTATTTTTGTTCTAGATTGTCTCTGTGTATTCTTAGTAAGGGAGTCGAGGAAAGCTTTTGTTGTTTATTTCTTTTCTTTTACCTGGATAGGTTATTTAGTACTCCTCCTAAGCTAGTTCCTGATTTGTTTGTTGTTTTGGTTTATGCTTACTGCTTCCCATTTTTGACGATTTATAAGAAAAAAAAATTAAGTTTACTCATCTTGTGGTTGTTTCACATTTCTAAGGACTGAAGTAATTCCTCAGTTTTGCTTATTATCTAGCCTTTGTCTAATTTGTTAGTTTTATTTTTGTTGTTGTTCCCCTAAAGTGCAAATTGTAGCTAATTATGTTACTTCCATTCTCAAACCCTAGACGAAAGGGGAAGGAACATAAAAGTAATAGACATATGGGCTGTTTTTCAATATGCGTTCTTTAGCAATCTTGCGTCCTCGTGTTCTTGTGTCATGTCAAATGCCAAAGCTTAGTTCCAAAATTCAAGGCCGCAAGAATGGAGGACGTGTGAAAGTTCCCACATGTATTCTTAATATCGAGGATGCGTGGATGCAGACTTGAGCGAAAAACTTGCTTGAGAAGTCACAGAAGTCATTATGGCTGAATAAAGGAGGTGGGAAGTGCAGCCTTTTATACTCGTTTATTATTAAAGTTCAGAGACTTCAGAGATAACTTATTTGTCTCAGGAGTTTCCTTAAATAAGACGTGAAAGTAGACATTAAAATAAAAATCTTAATGAACTCATAAACACATTAAAAGTGTTTATTTGCTGAAATTCTTATTAAAATGTGTTTTATTTGTATTGTGCAACGTATATTAGTAAGATTTAATGCATGTTCTATATATATATATATATATATATATATATATATATATATATATATATATATATATATACATATTGAAAAGGGGAAAAACAATAAATTGTTGTATAAATGCTGTAATGTTTAAATAAATTATAAAAATAATTTGTTCTTCCGAGGTGACCTGGCAAGAACGATCTTCACCAGAATGCAAGTCCGTTCTCTGTTTTCTTGGAATTGAGAAACAGCCTGAAGGCTGATTTATACTTCTGCGTCAAGTGCATGCGTATGCTACAGTGCGGCCTACACGTTGATACTTAGCCGTACGCCATGGCCGTCAGCATCGCTGACGTGCACCTCTCAAAAAATTTAACTACACGTCGCAACGGCGCATAGCGCAAGCTCTGTGATTGGTCGACTTGGTAGCGCTGACGAGTCTGGGCGGGGCCAAGAGCCACGCGAGCCCAATGGAGCGAAGGTGTTATTTCAGAACTACAGAAATTTATACTTCTATATTTGTATATTTATACTTGGTTTATACTTCTGCATCAAGTGATTGGCGTGCCCCACGGCGCATGCAACACGCGTAGCTAAGCATTTATACTTCTGCGCGCTGGTTCTGTTGTTCTGCAATAAAACTTCCGAACCACTAGTTGGCAGTAAGGTGTTAATGTTCCTCTGTGTTGTGTTTCTTTGCTGGTGTTTTATGCTTCCATTATGTACAAGTGGCCGAAACTCTGTCATTTTGAGGCAGGAACCGGCAGACATGCAACAACTATAACCATGAGAACCATGAAAACACAAAACAAAACTTTCCATTCAGAGCTCCTTCACGGGACTACACACCTGTAAACAATCGCTTCATCAGGCTCGCGCGGCCACAGCGTAGGCTTATGCATCAACGCATAGGCTGCGTCGTAGCATACGCGTGCGCTTGACGCAGAAGTATAAACCAGGCTTTTGTTTCTGACACATGCTGTAAGCTGCCAACCAATCAAAACACACTGGGTCATGATCTCACAGAAAGACGGGTTTAAAGAGAGCAGATTTTTGAACAAACCATTTCAGACACTGTGAGAAAAGAGCTGATGAATGTTGGACTATTTGTCACTTGCCTTAGTCCACCCCAATTCAATAATCGGTCAGGAGTCAATTAATCAAAATCAATGAATTTATTTATCGAGCATAAGTGAATAAAGGGAAGATCAGGATCCTGGGCTTTTGAAGAACCGTCAGCCAAGCAGTCTGGATGTCCAAAAGCTCTCAAACTCTTTCGACTCCCTTCTTTTATCCATCAGCAGCGTTCAATCTTTTTGGCCTCTCCTCTGATCAGTTACCCCCAATCTCTATTGTTGCCATCAGCTGTTTTCAGGCAGAATCATCTCTCAAAATCTGTGGTCTGCACACATAGATACCTCTGCACACAGAAACAAAAGGGCAAGGGAAAGTATCACTCCTCCTTGACATACTTGACATTACTGACATCTGAGGTGCAGCAAGCAACTGTAGCAAAAAATCATCAAAGCACAGCTGAGCATCATAACTTCCTTATAGAATTATCAGGATAATATAAATTTTATTAAAGCATCATACATCACGCATACACAGAGAGCAGTATAAAAATGCTGCATCTACCACATCTGCTTTTCCTCCTAGTCCTGTCTATGAACTCTTGACCTGTGTATGCACCCATCTAGGGGAAGCACTTTTGCAGATCTGTCTCCAGCCAGCACCCACACACAGCTCTTGTGGTTTTAGCAGTTAGTTAGAAACACATTATAACAGGGGTTAAGTAGAAGTACGCTATATCAGGAGACATCATCATATCTGACAAAAACACATATTGTAAATAATGAATAGTGAGGCAAATGGGAGTATATTCATCCAATAGCAAAAATATATCAAAAGAAAAGAGTGATTAGTAAGACAATAAAGCAATATTTTCCTTATCTGCACCAGTTCTCTTTTCTGTGTAGAAAAGTCACACATCACAGCTGCAACCCAGACAGGGGCTTTCTGCAAGACTTGTCTGTTACAGATTTAGTTATTTGACATTATAGGGGTGGAAAGTTCCTGTCTGATTTTAAGGTCAAACAGAATGTCTCATCATATCACTGCGTGGACTCATTAGATTATCATGGTTCAAGCAAACACATATACATATGCAAAATAAGCATGACCACATGTATATAATTCAAAAGAAGCATTAGACTGTAATTTTATTCCTTCATGAAGCAGTTTATGTTATGATCAAATCAAAATTTGGGGGAACTTTGGATAGATACATCTTTTGGATGTAAACATCTTAAAATAGCATAATAGGGGCACTGTAAAAGCCAGCCCTGTATCTTTTGTTTACTGTAAAGTTGGTTCAGTCTTATGAGTGTTTGGTAGACAGATTTTACGTCTGCTTTAGAGTTTTCAGCTTGTTTGTTTGTTGTAATGCAGACTCAGGAGGTTCAGAAGGCCATGGATGAAAAGAGATTTGAAGAAGCTGTGAAGCTGCGTGGCAGGTAAACCACAAATTCCTTCTCCTTTTACACAGCAGATGTCTTTATTTATGTATTCTGTTTTTTTTTTTTTTACATTTACTATTGTAATTATTATAATTGTCATTATTAAGTGACATATCATTTATCATTATGAGGGGGTCGTCATAGCTGAATGAACCACCTCTGGAATTCTGTTATTTGTGTGTTTTTACTATTTTTTCTTCTTTTGTTCTTGTTACAAAAATTGAAAAGATAATGTAGAAATTCTTTGACTATGTCTGCCATTACAAGCATTTATGTACTTTTCATTGGTACAAAAACCATGGTTCAAAAAACAGTATTATGAATTAACCATTAACTTAATTCATGCTCTTTATCACTAAAGGAAATGTCTGAATGGTCTGTTTTTTGTTTCTTCTAATTGTAGAAGTTTCGAAAACAACCTGAACACCTACAAACTCTTGTCTCACCGCAAAATTGACACAGAGCTTCCACATGTAAGTCTGTTGTGATGTTCAAGGCATGTCTGCTCTGATTCAGCTTCTTTCTGTGAAGTGTGTTCTCACAGCTCAGTTGTCACACAACTCATTTATTTTCTTCTTTGGCAATGATGGTGGAGAGCAGGATGGCCATTGTCGTGTATGTATAAGTTTTATAGAAGTAGAATATGATAATATAGTGCTTATCGCCTGAGTTCCTGAAGCTTCCCATTTTTTGTCCCCAGAGGCATTTTATTTATTTATTCCAAGTTTTAAATACAATATATTTCTGATTGGAGTGTTTTTATTGCTAAATATTTATTTTCGGCTTAGTCCCTTTATTAATCTGGGGTCGCCACAGCGGAATGAACTGCCAACTTATCAAGCACATGCTTTACGCAGCGGATGCCCTTCCAGCCACAACCCATCACTGGGAAACATCTGCGCACTCATTTACACTCATACACTACAGTCAATTTAGCCTAACCAATTCAACCTATACCACATGTCTTTGGACTGTGGGAGAAACCGCAGCACCCGGAGGAAACCCACGCGAATGCAGGGAGAACATGCAAACTCCACACAGAAACGCCAACTGACCCAGCCGAGGCTCAAACCAGCGACCCAGCGACTTTCTTGCTGTGAGGCGACAGCACTACCTACTGCGCCACTGCGTCGCCTAAACAAATATTTTAATTTAAATAATTTTGATGTAATGGAAAATATGCCATCTTAAGGCATCTCTGGCGCAGCTTCCAGTCATGGTCAATGTAGTGCAAAGTAACACAATAGTAACAAACAAGGGTGCGTTTCCCAAACAACGACGTAACTCACGGCTGAACTATCGCGGAACGATGGAGCGTTTGGAAAAAGAATGATGTAGTGACGAGTGTTTCCCAAAACCTGTAGTTTCTCTGTTGCTCTAAACTGGGTGGAGTCACTACTTTAGAGAAAAACCCATAATTTCTTTGTGCAAAATATATTGTTTTACACGCACGCGATTTTAAAAGAAAATCCAATATTAGGTTGGTAAAAACATGCACTCGCTTTCCATATTAACTGAAATATATGTAAATGGCACATAGGGCCTGTGTTTGCTTAAAGTTGAACATTACATAGTCTATTCTAAAACATCCACTTACAAAAGCTAACACGTATTCTAATATCATATAAATTATTTAAATAAATAAAAAATAAGGCTATTTATTATAAAATGAAATTTAATATTTATTATTTATTAAAAATGAAAAAATCATACTTTAATATTTATGATTATGATGATAATAATAATAATAATAATAACTATTATTATTATTATTATTAAGTAGGATATTGTTTTATTTATTTATATATACTTTTTAAATTTTCAGAGCGTTCTAATGAGAAGGCCCATGTCATACAGTACAGATACTTAATAAATAACCCACTATATATGAAAAGAATTAACTTATGCTTTTTGTTTTTACATTGGAAACGTATCATTAATTCCGCTTTTAAATAATGGGTCACCTATAGCTTTCGCAATGAGGCTGTGTTCAAAATGACATCAATGTTTTCAAAGTGCACTGCGAAGGGAGCGCAACTGTAAACGTAAAGATCGCTAAAACTGAGCTGTAAAAATAGTTTGAAAGCAAATTACACCTAAGAGAGATGACCTTAATGCTTTTTTATTTTTAATAATATAACAAGTGGGATAAGTGGGAATAGCGAGCAGCCAGGAACTATGTTTCTAAATACAGCTTCAGAGATGTAGTTGCGGGTGCTCAAGTTTGTGACGCAGTTTGCGAATGTTCGTTGGAGCGATGGGTTTGGGAAACGGCAAATCAACAAACTATGTTTGTGACGACAGAAATTGCGACCTTAGTTGGCTAATGATGGTTTTGGGAGACGCACCTCTGAGCAGCGTCACATGACTCCACACACGGTAAGGAGAGTAATTGATAAAATCGACCTGGAGAAATTAGATCGATTATTGATTTTGAATGTCGATTTCCATTACTTTTCGATCAATCGCCCAGCCCTACTATCTGAGAGAGTACTATAGGGTATGAATTCACTGCAGCATTTAAAAAAAAAATCAAGAAGTGATAACATTATGATAGTTTTGTCCCCGTTCACATAGATCTCTTATAACAGCTACCATAGAAACACTAGACTTTTATTATTTTTACACAGAAATGATAATTAAATTGTTTTCAAAACACATAAAGCTTTCAGTTTTTTTTCTGTCATGTAAACATCCTTGTGTGTCCATCTGTGCAGCACTGAAATCACTCAGCAGATCCTTTACCAGACCTCGCACTGACCCTATAGACTAGAACTTAGTAGTGTAGAGAATAAAAACAGATTAAATCTTGCATATTATTTGTATTTATATGCAAGTGAAGAAAGCTTAAAGGCATAATTGACTCAAAAATGTAAAATATGCCATTATTTACTCAGCGTCCAGTTGTTTCACACCTTTTCTGTCGTTGAACACAAAGGAAGATGTTTTGAAGAATGTGGGAAAACCTGCAACCATTGACTTCCATAGTAGGAAAAAAACGACTATGTAAGTAAATGGTTACAGGTTTCTACCATTCATCAAAATATCTTCCTTTGTGTATAACAGAAGAAAGAAACAGACACAGGTTTGCGACAATTGAAGGGAGATTAAATAATGACAGAATTTTCACTTTTTTGGGTGAACTATTCCTCTCAATCACTAGCACAAGAGCATAGTCATGCATTACAAGGATTTACTCGCAACAGCAGTTTAATCCAGGATTTTGCTCAGTTGTTTTTGTTTCGCACAAGATTAGATTAACACTGAATTGTACTATAAACATTTGTGGGTAACAGCAGGGCACAGATGCTTTGAGAACAGTAAGACTTACGATATTATAATAGCATCTCTCTTCTCTTCGGTCCTCTAGAGTTCGTTTAATGTGGCCGTGTTGAATGTTGGCGCTCCTGCGGCTGGTATGAATGCTGCCGTGCGCTCAGCTGTCAGAGTCGGCATCACTGAAGGACACACCATGTTTGCTGTGAGCGACGGGTTTGAGGGCTTCTACAAAGGACAGGTAATGCAGTAGTAGGTAATCGCAGAAGCAGACCTTTGGCCTTTTTATTAGTGATCTTTCAGCATTCACAGTTAAAGCAAAATGATTCGCCCTTTTGTGAATTTTCTTTTTCTTTTTTATATTTCCCAAATGATGTTTAACAGAGCAAGGAATTTCTCATAGTATTTCCTATAATATTTTTTCTTCTGGAGAAAGTCTGATTTGTTTATTTCAGCTAGAATAAAAGCAGTTTTTAATGAAAAAAAATGTTACGGTCAATAATATTAGCCCTCTTAAGCAATATTTTTTCTGATTGTCGACAGAACAAACCACGATTATACAATGACTTGCCTAATTACCCTAACCTGCCTAGATAACCTAGTTAAGCCTTTTAATGTCACTTTAATCTGAATACTAGTATCTTTTAATATCTAGTAAAATATTATTTACTTTCATCATGGCAAAAATAAAAGAAGTCAGTTATAAGAAATTAGTTATTAAAACTATTAAGATTAGATATATGTTAAAATTGGGGAAAATATTCAGTAGGGTTAATAATTCTGATTTCAACTGTATTTAATACTTTCATTGGTCTGCATAAATGACTACACACACTTTTGCCAGTGAATATATCCAATATAGTTTGGTGTATTTAAACCAAACACACCAAACCATATTTATCCATTAAAATGAGATTCATTAACTTCTTGGTACACCTAACATTTAACATTCTGAACACCTAACATTTAACACCGAACTTTCTACTTCAAAGAGTAGAAAGATAATACAGTGTATCCGGAAGGTATTCATACTGTAGCTCCTCACTTTTTTCTCACTTTTCATGTTACAGCCTTATTCCAAAAATGATTAAATTCATTAATTTCCTCTAAATTCTCCACAGAATAGCCCATAATGACAATGTGAAAAAGAGTTTTTGAAATTGTTGCAAATTTATAAAAAAATTAAAAACCTGAAAAATCACCTGTACATCAGTATTGACAGCCTTTGCCATCAAGCTCTGAATTGAGCTCAGTTACATTCTGTTTCACTGATCATTCTTGAGATGTTTCTGAGCTTCATTGGAGTTCACCTGTGGTAAATTCAGTTGATTGGACATGATTTGAAAAGACATACACCTGTCTATATAAGGTCCCAGGGTTGACAGTGCATGTCAAAACACAAACCAAGCATGAAGACAAAGGAATTGTCTGTAGACCCCCAAGACAGGATTGTCTTGAGGCACAAGGCTGGGGAAGGTTACAGAAACATTTCTGCTGCTCTGAAAGTTCCAATGAGCACAGTGGCCTCCATCATCCATAAGTGGAAGATGTTTGGAACCATCAGGACTCTTCCTAGATCTAAGCTGAGTGATCTGGTGAGAAACACCTAAGCCAGCTCTATCCCTACAGTGAAGCATGGTGGTGACAGCATCATGCTGTGGGGTGATTTTTTTCAGCAGCAGGAACTGGAAGACTAGTCAGGATAGAGGGCAAGATGAATGCAGTAATGTAAAGAGACATCCTGAATGAAAACCTTGACCTCAGACTGGGGCAATGGTTCATCTTCCAGCAGGACAATGACAGCAGCACACCGCCAAAATATCAATGAAGTGGCTTCACAACAACTTCTGGAATAAGACTGTAACATAAAAAAATGTAGAAAAATGAAGCGCTATGAAGACTTTCCAGATGCACTGTATAAAAGTTTGATCAATAAAGTAAATGTTTTGACATTATTTCCTTTTCAACCAGCAATTTTGCCACTAATAATGTTTTGAAAGCTTGGTTACTAAAAGACAAAGCATCAGTAAACATAATTGAAACAAAAACATGACTTTTTGATTGTTTAAGATGTTAATTGTTTTCAAATACAGTTCATTATTCAAGATGTGATGGAAATGTCGTTATATTTTCATTTAAACAAATCAAACATCTGGTAGCAACCCTGTTCTGTGAGAAACACTGCATGGACAGTAGTGTGTGTGTGTGTGTGTGTGTGTGTGTGAATTGGTCCTTTTCCTAATGAGATAAACCCTCATGATTACAGTAAGCCCATTATTCCCTCCCACAATCCCCTGCTGCATTGTGCTCAGTGCCATATTTAACCCAGTGTAACATTTCAGATGCACTCAATGCTGCTTTCATCATTCAGAGGAAGCGCCTTTGAAAATACATGTTTGCCATTTCAGTGCACATTTTGAACATTCAATGGGACTAAAGCAGTTTTACAAGCTTTCTTTGTGTGTAGACGTTGCGGTGGGCTTCAAAATCACAGGGATTTGGGTCCTGTTTTAATATCGGGAAATTTTTAAAAAGAGACTTGTTGGGTTTATGTCACTCCAATATGACAGTGAAAAAACAATACACACAGTTCTGTCCAAACAGCTTCATTTTCATCATAGGTGCCCTCTAACTCTGTTAGTATCAGTGATCATACTTTTATTTTGCAGTGTAAAGGAGTTCAAATTCAAGCAAACGTTCACACTGTATTCTGTTTTTTTAATGTTTTCTTTCTCTCAGATAAAAGAAATCAAGTGGGGGGATGTTGGGGGCTGGACGGGGCAGGGCGGGTCCCTGCTAGGAACAAAACGGTAAGGTTACACTTCAGGTCTATTGTCAACAAAAGTGTGTTTGTGCATTGTATTAGATGTTTTCTGATACCCTGAAGTGTCATTTTTCAGAACCCTCCCAGCAAAACATGTGGATAAAATTGCAGAGCAGATGAGGATTCACAACATAAACGCTTTACTGGTTATTGGAGGATTTGAGGTATGTGTTATGATGTTAACAGTATTCACCTACATATAAATTAGTAAAATATGATGTACTACTGAAAAAAAGGCCAGCCAACTCAGTTTCCCAGACGTATTTATTAGGATCACACTTCATTATGTATCATTTTATATTTGTTATATTGAATTTTATTTACAGGTAAAAAACAATCATTCATAATATTTTGTTATACTGCCAAAAAAGTATTTTCTATAAGAATATAATATTTAATTATTATAAAGTGTAACATATCCCTGTTTTAAAAGTTATTTTAACAAAATCTATCTTACAGATTTACAATTGTATTATCATCTTACCAATGCTACCATTTAAAAATTTGGGGTCAGTAGGTTTGTAAAGGTAAAAGAAAATTTACATCATGACATACATACACACACACACACACACACACAAACACACACACACACACACACACACACACACACACACACACACACACACACACACACACACACACACACACACACACACACACACACACACACACACACACACACACACACACACACACACATGCAGCTATTGTTATGGGTACTTCCCATTGACATAATTTTTATACTGTAAAGACTTTATATTCTATATTCTCACATTATCAACACACTTCATTCTGTAAGATTTATATGCCATTTTTATCATGGGAACTAAAAAATGCCCCTGTAAGGTAAAAAAAAAATCACTGGTATTTCTATACTTGTGGGGACAATGTACAATGTAAAGAATACAAGGTACACACACATACACATAATTGTTGCTGATAATTAATAAATAAAATAGATAATAGTTTTACTATTCCACACTAGGACTGATTTTATAAAAATAAAGATCTGATCAACCTCAACATTTTAAATAGTAGCTTAAAACACCTGGAAACAAACAAAAATGATGTCTAAGGGTAATCAGTACAATCATTAACTGTACATACTGAAATATAAATGTAGCATAAATGCCTTTCTTCAATATGAAGACACTTTATTATCTTTATTATCTTATTATCTTTTCTAATCTGACTTCATTTTTATAATGACAAAATCAAAAATATTTTGTTATTGTGTTATTTTATTATATTATAAATAATATATTAACAAATACTTAATATTTATCTCAATTATTCTGCATTGTATCGATTATGAGGTGTAGTTTACTAGTTTTATGGAGAGTAAGAGTGGGTATAAACTAGGGCTGTGCGATATGGGTAAAAAAATAAACTTCTCATGATTTTCCAGAGCAATATTGCGATTTTAATTTTAATCACGTTACAGTGTTTATGTACAGTGTGAAACATTTTTCCAAAGGAAAATAATTAGATCTTCATCAAAGACCTGTAGCATGTCTCTAAAACAGACACAAGGCAAAATGTAAAATAAAGTTCACCTAGCAAAGGTGTAATAAATTAGCTCTAGAACAGACCTATGGCAAAACAAATAAACAAACTAATGTGTGTGTGCGCGCGCTGTCAAACTTAAGGAAGGCTCCGAAGTTCTGCTTGACCACATAGCAGAAGTAGTTGTGTGTACTTTTCAATGTGTCCACAGATTTTTTTGCCATGCATAGCTCATAGACCTCTTTGTGACTTGTGATTTTACATGCACAAGTCTGTTATTTGCAATATTTCTTAATAACTATCATATTGAGAGCCTCACGTTTGCGTACTCCAGGTGCTCCCAGTTGAAAACATCTCTTTTCAGACAAACTTTAAATGTAACTTTTCAGAATGGCACACCGAGAGTCACATAACAAGAACTGACCGATCAGCGTCATACTTTGTATGGAATATACACACATCGGTAGATTAATTACCTCAGACAAACACAGGATACCCAAACACCAAGCTCTTTTTAATTTTCTCCATGAATAAAACGTGTATCAAAGCTGCAGCAATGTTTTGTTAGTTTGTCATCCTTTGGGAAAACAGAAGTGGCGTGCCTCGCGCTTTCCACACGCTTTCCACACACTTTTTTTTTTGTTTCGGAACCTGTCTTGTTTGCCCAGTTAGCGCGGTTTGTTTGGCATAGGTGAATCCAGCAATCGCGCTCGGATCCAGTCCAAAACAATCGGTCTGAGATCGCCTGAATGAGGTGGTCTTGGCTTGATTGAAACGAAGTCTGGAGCGGATCGATTGTAGTAAGAAAACGATACAATCTGAGCCCGGCTATATCCCAGTGTTTTATGGGTATGTAATAGGTATACGGCTATAGGAAGAGAGAATTATGAGTAGTGCGGGACGTCATTCCAGATATCCCGGAAGTTTCGTGAGTCTCCCACAAATGCACAGAGACTACCGGATGCCCGCAAACGAGTGATAATCTCCTGGAAATCGCGCATCTCCCTCCTGGTCCTCAAATACATCGCGCACCCTTCCCACCCCACCCTACCCCTCCCACCACATCTGTCCTTGCTCTTCAGACACGTCACACGCAATATTTCAAACACCACAACACCCCACCCCCGACAGTTGAGCGGGACTAAACCGTGAAACTCTGACCGATGTAAGGACAGTTTACTCACACTTGACTTGTTTTAGCTCTGTTGGTCTGTTTAGAAACTTTTCCGTGTGAAAACGAACTGCACCAAGAAAAAAGAGCAACATTGTAACAATTTTAATCCCTGTTTCGGAACAAATGAATCGATTTACAGGTGTTAAAGCACCCTAAGGGCCTACTCACACTATGCCATCCGTACCGTGCCCAGGCCCGTTTCCTGGATCGTTTGAGAAGTGTGAGTGTGCTGAATCGGGCTCAAGCACAGTTCACTTGGCTGGCCCTGGCCCGGTTGGAAGAGGTGTGCCTGAGCGCGGTTCACTTGGGCTTTGGCCCGAAACTGAAAGTGAGACGTGACTTTTAAGGGACTGTTTCATATGGATTTATTATTCATTCTTACTGTTCAGTAAACGCAAACTGCCGTTGTTTATTAAAGACGAGAACTTCTCACAGCTCGCCTACAGCAGACCTCCTCAATCCTGCAGCTCGAGAGCTTTATGATTGTTTATGAGCGCCCAAAGTGGCAAATCTGTTCGGCGAAATATCTGACTGCGTGTCCCCGCATCCCTAAGGACTGTTTGGCGAAATATTTGACTGCATGTCACTGCATAACAAACGACTCAAACGATATAACTACAGAAATCTCCACTGTCCTGCTGAGTGAGAGAGCGCTTCTCACTGAACAGCGCAGCAGCGATGACGTAAGCGTGCCGAGGCAACTGTACCTAGTGTGAGTACTGCCTGAGACGCAATGTATAAAGGACTTACAAATTACCTGGTTCTGCAATACATCAGCCTTCCTGTTTCCAAAGTAATCCCACACCACAATTGTTGACTTTTTTTTGGCACCAAGGCAAGTCCTTTTTAGATGAACTTCATCTTCATCTGTTTATGCAGCCTATTCAGTTTCCTGTTCTCATGCTTTGTTTAGGCGCGCTGCATTATGATTGGTTCAAATAGTATACAGAGGGAAAATCGTGCTTTAAGGCGATTTAGAAATTGCACACGTCCAAATCGTGATTTCGAAACAATTTCTATTAATCGCACAGCCCTAGTTTAAATTACACACTTTTTATTTTAAACATTGAACATTTAAACCTTTGTCAATTTGGATTACAGTTTAGCAAAAAAAAAAACAAAAAAAAACAAGAATAATATCTAGACTCAATAATGATAATAATAATAATATAAACTTTGAAAGAAAAATAAATAAATAATAATAAATAATGCAGCAACAATATATTTAGTCACCTTAGAATTATAAGGTTCTATCTGACATTTTTGTCAAAATTGAGTTATTGACATATTCTTATTAAATGACAACTTATTTACATTATAGGATGTTTTTTTAAATACGTTTTTAACATTTTAGGACTTTTTTTATTTTAAAAGGGTTAGGTTTAGGGTTTATGTTAGGCACATACTGTTTGCTATGGAATGCAAAAACTTAAAAGATCAGATTGCAGCTAGAATCTTATAATTCTAAGGTGACGTTTTGTCTAATCTACAGTTAAAGTCAAAGTTATTCGCCTTCCTGCGAAACATTTCCCAAATGATGTTTAACAGAGCAAGGAATTTTTAACAGTATTTCCTATAATATTGTTTCTTCTGGAGAAAGTCTTACTTGTTTTATTTCAGCTAGAATAAAAACCATTGCCCATTTTAAGATCAATATTATTAGTCTAATTACCCTAAGTTGCCTAATTAACCTAGTTTAAGCCTTTAAATGTCACTTTAAGCTGAATACTAGTACCTTGGAAGTATCTACTAACGTATTATGCACTGTCTTATGGCAAAGAAAAAAGAAATCAGTTATTAGAAATGAATCATTATGACTATATAACTATTATGTTTAGAAGTGTGAAGAATAGAATAGAAATAACAAACAGAAATTGGGAAAAATATACAGAGGGGCTAATAATTCAGCAGGGCTACTAATTCTCTATTCAACTGTATATACTTTTAATGTTCATCAATTCTACAAAAGGGTTGCCATCTAGAACTGAGACACTCAATAATGACTTATTTTGTTCTGTGCACTACTAAAAGAGATACAGGTTTCTTCTGCCATTTCACAGTCTACATAACCTCTTCCAGTTCCTCTTTCCCTCATTATCACAGTGGGCACGGCTCTCTGCCCATTACCCATAATCCTGCTCAGTGACCCATAAGTCCTTACTCTGACCGCAGGCATATTTGGGTCTGATGGAGCTCCAAGCAGCTCGCTCCAAACACGCAGAGCTCTGTGTGCCGATGGTGATGGTCCCGGCCACTGTGTCCAACAATATCCCCGGCTCAGACCTGAGCATCGGGGCAGACACGGCCATCAACGCCATCACAGACGTAAGACCGCACACACACTCAATCCCGAGAGTGTGTGTGTGAGGGGTTTTTATGTATGTGTGGGCATGGATATCTGTTTGTCAAGAGCACTGGAGATACACTGAAAGGTCAGAGCTGATGACGGTCAGCCTCTCTAATGGAGAAGCACACACACACTGAATGCTGGCAGTGTGAGACTCAGGTTAGAGACTCTCGTGTGTTTTTAGATGCACAGTTAGAAGTGTAGAGGTGTGGTAGAGACCAGACATATGCTTATATGTTAAGGTTACAGCCATTTACACATACAGACATCTGATACATATGCCAATTATATACAGTATATGACATACAAGTTCATATTTGGATTTTGCATGTAAAAAAATATGCAACATATATTTTGAAATACTGCAAGTAATGGCCCTTATATGTATATATTTTTTCTAACCTTCGGAATATCAATTATGTACACATATATTCAAATATATTAGCAATAATGTTATATATGTGTTTATATAGCTTTAACCCTCACTGGCCACTTTATTAGGTACACCTGTCCAACTACTTGTTAACGCAAGTTCCTAATCAGCCAATCACATGGGACCACCTCAATGCATTTAGGCATGTAGACATGCTGCAGTTCAAACCGAGCAACAGAATGGGGAAGAAAAGTGATTTAAGTGACTTTTAATGTGGCTAGAATTTGCACAGGCTCACCAAAAGAAGACAAGAAGAAAGGATTAAGGCAGTTTTGAAAAAAGTGGGTCCAACCTGGTACTAGTAAGGAGTACCTTATAAAGTGGCCGGTGAGTGTATAATCATATGTAATATATATGTACTTATTCAAGTGATTGAAAAATATAGAAGCAAGCAGCCAATTTTGCAATATTTCCATGTATCAGATTTCTATGCGGATAGATTTTAGACCCAGTAATTTATTTTATGTTGCTTTATTTTATTTTTTATTTTTTTAAGGACACAGTAATGTTAAAAGTTTCTTTGATAATCCAATTTTACAAATGCTTACAAACTGTCTGCAAATAATATTGAATAAATGTCTAGTTTTAACGTTGAAAGAATTCAATAGAATTTTCTTGTAAAACCTAATCCAAAATAAGCTTTGGAAATTAGGATGATTTCACTCTGTACTTTACATTTACAACCATTTTTAAAATGTAAAGTTAAATATCAAAATTGTAAGATAAACTCAAAATTGTTAAATGTAAATGTATTATGTTTCTTGTTGCAGATATTGTAAAATTAAATTAAAACTGTAAGATATAAACTCTTATGAAAAAGCTCATATCTTCCCCAGAGATGGGCTGCGGATGGAAGGACGTTGCGTAAAACATAAGCTGGAAAAGTTGGCGGTTCCTTCCACTGTGGTGACCCCGGATTAATAAAGGGACTAAGCCAGGGACTAACCTTCCTGCAGATTGCAGTTGCAACCCATATCAAACACACCTGCCTGTAATTATCACGTGGTGTGAAGTAATTGATTCAGGTGTGTTTGATATGGGTAGCAACTGAAATCTGCTGGAAGGTGGCTCTCCAGGAACAGGGTTGGCCACCCCTGAACTAAGCCACAAAGAAAATGAATGAATGAATGGAAAAGCTCATATCAGTGAAACAATTTTTTATGTACACAATTAAAGTGCAATTTAATTAAAGTTTCTTGCCCTTGATGTTATTGTCATAATGCATGTATTTTACCTAAACATTATGTAGAAGTTTCTATATTACCTTAATAAATATATCTTAAATTGTCAATTGAATCATTTATATCATTTAAATAAACAGTTAATGTTATGTTAGTCAAATATTATTATTAATATTACTATTAAAATATTACTCAAATTACTTAAAACTAAAACTACTATTATTATTGTATAATTGAAGTTGAACGCAATAATTTCTAGTGAGTTTTTCCTTTATTCCCTTAATTCCCTTGCACATTTAGTTACTTATCTAAAGTGCATGTAAGTTTACTTTACACACTGCTTATAATGTAGTTTGAGGAAGTAGAGCTGCATCGAGAACTGTCATGTTTGTGAGGTTGACCGTCAGCACAGTATGACTGAATCAGTGTGTCTGGAGATAAACGCATGTGGTCACAGCACAACCTGTCGTCTGCATCACTATGTGTGTGTGTGTGTGTGTGCTTGCACCTTCTGTGTGTGTGTGCTTACACCTTCTGTGTGTGTGTGCTTACATAGCAGGCCTGGTCCACCTCAAGCACAATCAAATACACATGGATTATGCTTGATTATAATCCATATGCTGCAGAAACATCTTAAAGTTTCCTATTTCGTTTATATAAAGTATATATACCTTTACCAAATAATTGGAATCCAACAAACATAAATACTGCAAGACAGCACAACAACTAAAAGAGTGAAATCTGATTTCATGGTGACCTGAAGTTGTATCAATTCAACTTGTTTGTTGCATAATAATTGTAATTTAATGCAACAAATGTAAACAATCAAATGTGTAATGCAACTAACTGCATGCTGTTTTGGGCCCGGCCTGACGTCCAGTGTGTGTCTGTCTTCATGCATGTGCTCTTCTGTGCTGTCGAGGGTTTGGTTGTGCTGCGTTTAGTCTGGTTGTGCAGTTGTGGTTCAGCTGCTCACGTTTCAGGTCATTCTGTGGCATTTCAAAAGTCAGCGTTTCAAGAGTTCACACTTAGCTGATAATCAATAAAGCGTATTTGGCATGCTGTCCCGGGAGAGAGCCCTGAGCTCGTAATATCCTCGAGCCCGGGGCTCCCTCCCGTTAGAAGGGCGAGAGGGGAATTCGAGGTCAGGTAGGTCTCGAGAACTCCCCTGCTTGTCACCGTGAGAAGTGCAAACTCAGGTTGTATTGAGTGATAATTTGTTTTAGTCGATTGCTATGGTTTATGTTTTTGGACGGTGGGAGGAAACCGGAGAACCCGGGGAAAACCCACGCGAACACGGGGAGAACATGCAAACTCCACACAGAAACACCAACCAGCCCGATGGGTTGGACTAGCGGTGTTCTTGCTGTGAGGCAACAGTGCTAGCCACTGGGCCACCGTGTCGCCCGATCAGAAAAAGTGGGAGGATGTAGGGGTGGAAGGGGGGGAGCTTCAAGACGAAGATAACTGGAGTGGAAAACTCAGGTTATTTATAATGCTTCCGTAATCATCTAATAGGGCTGATTACGGAGCTAACAAGGAGCCAGCCGTGTTGATTATAAGCACGTGATCCTCTCGAAATTAGTTTATGAATAAACCACACTTCAAGAGTTCACACTTAGCTGATAATCAATAAAGCGTATTTGGCATGCTGTCCCGGGAGAGAGCCCTGAGCTCGTAATATCCTCGAGCCCGGGGCTCCCTCCCGTTAGAAGGGCGAGAGGGGAATTCGAGGTCAGGTAGGTCTCGAGAACTCCCCAAAAGGCAAAGGTTTTCATCTCGGGACAGCAGCCGCGTATTGAAGTGCCCCCCAAAGGCGAGAGGTCAGTGCCATATCCGGCTGCTGAATGTAAATTGAAGTGAGATAGGTTACTGCAGGAGAAAAGTTGAAACTGATTCTTAGGAGAGGCTGGGGACTCTGTTGGAGTTGGGTTCGGGGAGGCAGGGTTGGGGAGCCTAACGGAAGAAAGGAGAGTAGCAGAGGGATTTGGTGCTAGAAATAGGAAAGTAGCGGAGTAACTCAACGCTGAAAGAAGAAAAGTAGCGGAGGAACTCAACGCTGGGAAAGGGGAATGTAGTGGGTAGGGGAGAGGGGTTGTAGAGGGGGTGGAGAGAAGAGCGGAAGCATTCGACGCTGGAAGGAAGTAAAGAGGATGCGGAGGAACTCAACGCTGGGAAGAAGAGAGCATGAGATGCGGCGGAACTCGACGCTGGAAAGGTAAAGAAAAGAAACCTATGGGAATCAGAGCTCTGGGTCAACTCCGTGGGAGTTAGAGCTGTAGGATTGGACTACTACAGGAGTCTGGGAAGGGAGGGAGAGGTGGAGACTCCTGTAGGTGGTGGGCTGAGCAGGACTCCGGGGGAGTCAGAACGTGGGAAGACTCCTTGGGAGTCAGATTGGTGAGTGATGTTTTTGAAATATAGAAAGAGTAGCGGAGGAACTCAATGCTGAAAATAGTAAAGTAGCGGAGAAACTCAACGCTGAAGAAAGAAAGTAGCGGAGAAACTCAACGCTGAAAAGGGGGATTGGGAGTTAAGGGTGGGGAGAGGAGAGAAGTTGTAAGAGGGGGGAGAGGAAAGAGCGGAAGCATTCGACGCTGGAAGGAAGAGAAAGAGATGCGGAGGAACTCAACGCTAGGGAATATAGGACAGGAGATGCGGAGGAACTCAACGCTAGAAGGTAGGAAAGATGCGTATTTGGCCGGGGCGAGAGAGAGAGGGGAGGGGGGACTCCGTGGGAGTCTTAGCTCTTGGGGTAACTCCGTGGGAGTTAGAGCTGAAAGATTAGGCTCCTACAGGAGTCTAAATGAGGGAGGGGGTGGTGGAGACTCCTATAGGAGGTGGGCTGGGCAGGACTCCGGGGGAGTTTAAGCTTAGACTGGAAAGGTAAGAGTAGCGGAATACACAACGCTAGAAGGAAGTGATAGTAGCGGAGCAACTCGACGCTGAAAAAGAAAAGAAGCGGAGAAACTCGACGCTGGAAAGGGGGTAGGGAGTAAAAGATATTGAGGAGGTGGGGGGAGAGTGGGAGGGGATGGAGGAAAGAGCGGAAGCATTCGACGCTTGAAGGAAGGAAAGGAGATGCGGAGGAACTCAACGCTTTAGAACATAGAATAGGAGATGCGGAGGAACTCAACGCTAGAAAACAAGAAAGTTGTCGATTGTGGAGGGGGGGGGGGGGGGGGGTTGGGGTAATTGATTGACTCCGGGGGAGTCAGGCCTTGAATGGTGATACTTAGGCTGAAGAGATGAGAGTAGCGGAAGAACAACGCTAGAAGGAAGAGATAGTAGCGGAGCAACTCGACGCTGAAAAGAGAAAAGTAGCGGAGAAACTCGACGCTGGAAAGGGGGTAGGGAGTAAAAGATGTTGAGGTGGTGGGGGGAGAGTGGGAGGGGATGGAGGAAAGAGCGGAAGCATTCGACGCTTGAAGGAAGGAAAGGAGGTGCGGAGGAACTCAACGCTAGAAAGGAGAAGAAGGAGGTGCGGAGAAACTCGACGCAGGAAGGAAGTGAAGACTGAAAAGATTTTATACTGGTAGCCTTGGGGAAAAAAGTTTTGCTCCTGTTGGGGTCGGGGTTCAGGCACTCTTGGGGGAGAGATAGGGGGAGATTATTTGCTGAACTGGGAGTGCTGAAAGGGGGGGGGGGGTGGGGGGTTGGGGAACAGGCAGAATTAAATTTCTGTCCTTGTATTCAAGATAGTGGATGTCGTGAGTGCGAGCTGTGAGGATGAATTGATATCCTCTCCAAATGTATACATGCATCACGCTGAGGCTGTTACGTGTAATTGAGCTAGACGATAATAACGAGTAAACGCTTTTATGGAGGCGTTTAAACTGTTGTGAAGTGTCAATAGTGGTATGTTGAATGGAAGTGTATGTGAGCTCAGGAAGAGCGTCACTGCTGCGACAGTGAAGCGGGGGGGGGGAAAGAAGCTCTGCAGCTTCTCTGCTGTTGCAGAGGTGGAAGTCAATGTCGGGAGGCGGGTACGCTTTCCCGAAAATGTATAACTGCTGTGCAGTGTTGGGGAGTGGGAAGGAAAGGAGCTGCGCTGTGACAGTGGTGCAATGGGAGAATAAGGCTTGCTGAGCATCTCTGCTGTTGCAGGTACGATGGTAGTCAGTATTGGAGCATTATAGGTGCTCCCACAAAAATATTAAATATCAGAAGGGATGTGTGGAGGCGAAAGTAAGTAGGGGCTCAGGTAGAGTGTCACTGCGGTTGTTGTGATGCTATGGTGAGTGTAGCTCAGCGAAGCGCTACTGCTATTGGATAGGTGCAGTAGTGATCGGTATTGGAGAGTTTTGAATGCTCTCGCAAGAATATTAAATACTGTTAGTAGTGATATGTAGAGAGGAAGTGAATAAGGGCTTAGCTACAGGTGCAATGGGTTAGTATGGCACAGTGGAGCGGTTCTGCTGCTGCAGAGGATCAGTATGGAGACAATGTGTGCTCCTGCAGAAGCATTTACTGCTGTATTAGTGCAGGGCAGTGTGACGAGTGTTATTGGACTTGTAAGTGTATAGAGCTTGCTTAGAGCATCCCTGCTGCAGTATTAGAAAAATTTAGGCAACCCCTAAATAAGTTGGAACTGTGGTGAGTGAAAATGTATGGGTGTATGGGATAGTTTAAGTTGTGCTTACACTTAAAACATTTGAATTGTGTGAGTGGGGGAAGGGATGTGGAAAATGTATATAGGACATGCTTTGCCGAAATAATCGGTTTGCTTGCTTAATGGAGAGAGATAGTGTTCCTCCAGTCAGATCAGACATGGTGAGGTGGATTGTGGGATTGCGACTGATGGTAATTCAGAGAATCTCAAAACCCGAAGACTAGTGTGAATATGGCATTATGGATGTGGGCTGTATGATTGGAAATGCATCCTTGTGTAGATTGTGATTCCATTTGGAATGGATGTGGAGTGTAATAGGTTGGATGAAGGTCAGCTTCTGGGCCGGCTGTCCTAATGGCTGGAATGAGAAACAAGAAAAAATCAGAAATTTAATTTACAACATGATACATGTATAGCAAACATGACAAAATTGTTTTAGCTGATATCTAATGCAAGGCATCTTAATAAGAGCATGGACAATTGTGAGCTTCGTTGTCGCAGTCCGCGAGGATGATCGAGGTGGGCATTTGTTCCCCCACAGGATAGCAGGTGGATGCAGAGCTGGGGATATGGGGTGTAGCTTGTCTGGTGGTCCTAGAAATTCTTCTTGAAGATTTATTTAAATGTCCTATTCATGCAGTCAAGCGAAAGTTAGTTTCTTTACCATTTTCACCTCCAGCCGGCGTGCCATTATAAAGTTACATATGGCACTGTATATGCAAGTATGGGTCATTGACGTATTACGATTGGACTTTTGTGTTAAATTCTCACTGGTTGGGTAGTAGTCTTTACAGAAGTTAAATGCTATCAGATCTGGCAGAGGTTTTTTATTTATTTTATTTATTTATTATTATTATTATTTATTAATTAATTCATTTATTATTATTATTATTATTATTATTTGTCAATTTATTTATTTATTATATCAAATCCCAACATCAACGCTTAATTCACTACTTAGTTGAAACTGTATGAATGGAATGTTAGTTATGGCTTTACTTAATTTGTTTAAATACATGTTAGGAATCTTAACTTCTAAAATTCTTAATCTTAACTTAATTTGCAAGCATGTCTGTCTCAGTTCATTCACGAGTCTTTTATGGCTGGGTTCATTCATGAATTGTTGAGAGGGCGGAACCATATAGAGTTTTAAAAGCGCATTGGATGAGGGCGCTGCTCCTTCGCTATTGGCTCGATGGGGCGTCAATCAAGATCGGAGGCTAAGTTTGTTTACCAGTGTTGTGTGAAGACACTGCGGCACACCAGCTACTAGTTTGGATGATAACAGCGCGGTCCATCGACATATCAATATGTCGTGGATTAATGTCGTGATCTTTGCAGTGATTTACTTATGGATTTGTGGACGGGCTTGAAGGGTGAGTTCTTATGAATCTTCTAATCACGCAAGTCTTGTTTTTAAAAGATTTGTAAATAGGTTTAGTCTTTGATGGGGATTAGTTGTTTCCGCGATGCTTCCCCTTAAAAGCGTACTATACGTTACCGAGAGTGCACCGCTAGGAAGCAGTGAGCTAGACTTTGCGATGTTTTGGATCGTCGACGCCTAGAGAGTTTAGGTGGAGTTGTGGACTGCGTTTGCGTGAGGCAGTTTGAAGTGGAGATGGAAGAGCTGGTGGGCAGCACCGGCGTTTTTGCGGGAATTCAGGCTCGATTTTGGCGAGGCTGCGGCTGAATTCTCGGGGAGAGTGGAGCTCTGGCTTGAGTTGTTGTTTGTTGTTGTTGTTGTTGTTGTTGTTGTTTGTTCTTCCGTATCGATAGGTTAAATGGTGCGATGCTGGAGCGTTTTGTAGCGGGAAGCGAGCTTCAAGACGAAGATAACTGGAGTGGAAAACTCAGGTTATTTATAATGCTTCCGTAATCATCTAATAGGGCTGATTACGGAGCTAACAAGGAGCCAGCCGTGTTGATTATAAGCACGTGATCCTCTCGAAATTAGTTTATGAATAAACCACACTTAGTGAACACCACGCCCACATCACAAGCTGGAGCTCCACCTGCTGGTCAAACACGTGTATGATCTCAGCGTCTTAAAAGGATAGTTCACCCAAAAATGAAATATGCTCTCTTATTTACTCCCCCTCAAGTGCTTCCAAACCTTTATGAGTTTCTTTCTTTTATAAATGAAGATATTTAAAGAAAGCTGAAAACCTGTAACCATTGACTTCCAAGAGGAAAAACTATGGAAGTCCATGGGAACAAGTTTCCAACATTCCAACCAATGAAGGATGAGTAAATGATGACAGAATATTGATTATTGGGTGAACTATCCCTTTAACATTTCCCCATCCACTCAAACGGAAAGGAGAAATTACTCCAGCAGCCTATGTAGTGTGCACTAGTAAGTGAGCGCTAGTCCTAACCCATGCTCGTGCTGCAGGCGTTTGAGAGTTTGCTGCAGCTGGTGGACGCCCGCAGCAGGTATGAGGAGTTCTGCGTGCCCCTGTGCATGCTGCCCGCCACCATCAGTAATAATGTGTCCGGCACTGACCTCAGCATCGGCGCTGACACCTCACTCAATGCCATAGTGGAGGTAAGACACCACCCTCAGCCTCGCCAGCACTTACATGGAGATTTACAGCAGCTTGCATTGGACAATCATTGATCAGGCTGTGTTTGTAAAGGTGCACTAAGTTACTTCTGCTAAATCTGAGTCTTGGGCTTTGTCACAAATCCACTAATTAATTTCATGGTTTCAGACATGTTTGTTGTCATTTTTAGTAAAAAAAAAAAAAAAAGGAAAACTTCAGCAACACTTGTAATAAAAGAGAACATTTTAATGAAATAAAATAAATGGCTTTATTTATTTTCATTAACATTTTCTCCTTTATTACAAGTGTTTCTGGAGGTTTTGTACTATATTTGCATTTTGTCTATGCACCTTGTATGGTGGTTGAGTGCTCCAGAGCTTCCCTTACATGGTCATTTTAATTTCAGAAGAGTTAAGAAATATAAATAAACTTGATTTTCTTATTTGCTATTATGACCAAAGGTTGTTTTATACATAAAATAACTAAATACAATCTATATCAGGGAAGGGCAAACTTGATCATTGAGGGCTGGTGTATGTGCAGAGTTTTGCTTCAGCACTAATCAAACAAACTAATCCGTGTCTTTAGGATCACTAGAAAGCTACAGGCAGGTGTGTTTGATTAGTGTTGGAGCAAAACAGTGCAGGACAGGCCCTCCAGGATCTCCAGGATCTAAATGCCCATGCCAGATCTAAATATTTCAAACATATGAAGAAAATTCGAGAATTAAAAATAGATTTAATCTAAAATTATTAAATTAATATATTATAAAATTATGAATGTGTACAGACATACACAGACACACTCACACGTAATGTGTAATAAAAAAATACACAATTTTGCTCCATATACATACATATAAAGCTGAGATTACACTAGAGTTTGAGCAATGGAAATTCTGTAGTACGGCACTGCGAAAAGGGGCGGGATTAAACAAGATGATTAGACATTAAAAAAGTGAGCGATTGGTCCATATAAATTTTTGTCCAGAGAGGTCATGTTTTGATCCTCGATTGGTCTCACACAGTCAAGTGATGAGGTTTCGCTAATCAGAGTTCACCAAGCATGAACTTTCCAACGCAGCGAACTGTGAAACTTGCACACGAGCTTGCGTTTCCGGTCTGATGCATTTGCGTGTATATGAATGGAAGTCTATGGGTAGAAAAGTGCAGTGTGACTGTGGCTTAAATATGATGTAAGAATCTTGTAAAAAAAAAAAAAAAAAAAAGTGTACATGTGTAAATGTTTGTGATGGGGTTTCTGTGACAATGTAGACTTTTTTAATTTTTATTTAATTTTAAAAGAGACTGTTAAAAAAATAAAAATAAATAAAAATACTAAGTGCACCTTTACAAATTTAGAATAAATACAAAATGTTTTTAAAATGATTTTTTTTTATTTCTTAATATTTATCAGTTAAATACAGATATGGCCATCTGAAATGCTTGTGTATTCTCCCAGTAGCACAGCAAACACTGTTCATCCAGAATGAGGATCTGCACATCAGCACACGTTTACTGAGCTGAAACCACATGCATGATCTGTGTTACTGTTAAATGTCTTGTGATTGCATGTGATATGTCCAAAATGAACACAAAATTAACACAATGCCAATTGTGAGGAAAGTGGATTTAATAATTGAACAATTACAACAATTAAGTCTAATAAACTTCACACTTCTGTGACCGTAAAACTGCTGAATGAATAAACTGTCATAGGGATATGTGCTTACAGTGATTGATGCACTGTGTAGGGCAACATGAAATGCGCACGAATCTGCTTCTATTTATTAATTGGGTTTATTTACATTTATTTAGTTTTTAAATTAATTTCAGTAATTTTATGGACTAATATGAAAATGTTCATATGATTTATTTTTAGTTCAATTTGTAAAGTAACATTTTCTGTCTTTAAGTAGATATATTATATGAGAGACTTGCTTTGCTTGCTAAATAAGTGGATCAATTGCATTTTAAACCTTAAGTAAAAGTTAAAAATGTATTATTTTTATTTCATTTTCTTTTGGTTTTTAGTTATGATACTCCCAAAATCATTCCACATAAATCAGCAATTATTTTTAAACAAACATTTGCGCAGAAATAGCAAAAAATGTCTGCAGATTGGTGCAGTTGTGTAGAATAAAAAAGTCACTAAAGTAATTCTAGACTGCAGTTTTTTAATTACTAAAAGTTATTTCGTTTGTGCACAGTCCCAATATGTACAGTCGTTTATGATAAAATATGTTTTTACTAGATTTAGTTTGAATTGAATTAATTTTGTAAAAAATAATTTCTTGCATTTATAGTCATAGGGGCAAAAACAAATTCAAAATTTAAAAATACACATGCCCATTTCTTTGACAATATTTCTTAATGACTAAACACTGAAAAAAAAGATTTCTGAAAAATTGTTACAAATGAACATATTAAATTTACTAATGTTCAACTTAATTTGTTTGTTTAAATTCCGTCCAAATAAATTGTTTACAACCACTTACCTTAAAAACAGTAAATCCAAGGAATCATTATTGAATCATTTTTTCAGTGTACAAGTATTTTTATAGTCACAACATTGCAATTATGAGCTTCTATCTGTGTTTTGAGTTATTTGAAACATTCAGATTCAAAGTGTTTGTGTTAAAGAATCAAAGAATGTTCTAATTAAAAACGTTCCAAAATATTTGATGTAAATAATACAAATATTTCAAGTAAAGCCTGTGAAAATGTCAAATCTAATTTAAAAATCATTAAAAATAAAATGTAAAAAAATAACAATAATTTCAAGGTGACTGTTTATTAATCATATAGTTTCAAATCATTTAAAACATTTTTTAAAAACATACATATATTGTTTATAATAAATATGTATATTCAAAAAGGCGGCAACACCAAAGCTCCAAAAATACTAATTTATCAAAAAGGCGAACACAAAGCATATAACGTTTCAAGCACAGCGGCTCTTCATCAGCTTTGTGTTAGCCTTTTTAATTTAATAAATTGGTATTTTTGGAGCTTTGGTGTTTTTGAAAATATTTTTGCACTTTTTGCTGTTTTTCAAGAGTTCACACTTACCTGATGATTGATTATAAAGCATATTTGGCATACCAAACTTGACTGAAGATCTTCGAGAGGGGAGTTTGAGCTCAGGCAGATCCCAAGAACTCCCCTGTTGTAGTAGCTAACAAACAGATAGTGATTCCTCTTAAGAGATAACTTACTTGGAGCATGTCTATGGTGCCAATTTGGATTAGACAATTAACTTAAGTTGCATGTTTTTGGATGGTGGGAGGAACCTGTGGAACCCGGGGGAAAGCCACGTGAGCACGGGTGGAGCGTGTAAACTCCGCATGGAAATGTCGGCTGGCTTGGTAAGGACTAGAACCAGTGACGTTCTTGCTATGTGGCAACAGTTCTAACCACTGGGCCACCGTGCCACCCATCTAGGAAAGGAGGAGGAGGAGAAGTAGGGGTGAAAGAGAGGATTCTTCAAAATGAAGATGGCTGTCATATGGAACTTAGGGTATTTATAGTGGCTTAGGTATCGTCTGATTGGTCAATCATAAATTGGATAATGCAGGACCAGCTGCAAGCAATCATAAGCATGTGATCCTCTCGAAATTAGTTTATAAATAAACTTAACGCCTGAGCACCCATTTAGACTGATGTGTGTGCTTTTGTGCATTTTAACTAATAAATAAATACAAATCTTTTAGAATGAATTACATATATTATTAAATTATTTTTACAATTTTTTCTCACAATTGGCCAGTTAATTTTGGTTTGTGCTTCTCTAATTGTGTTTTACTTGTTTAATATTCTGTATATGTCTAATTGTTCTGGTGTGTCTAATTGTTCTTTTCATTTATGTGTGTGTGTGCGTGTTTAAACTGCAGCTGATCTGAGCTCTGCATGTCTGTCTCTTATTTCTTATTTCTTCATGCTTAATCCATTATAATGTGTTGTTCTGTCAGACGTGTGACCGTATAAAGCAGTCGGCCAGCGGGACGAAGCGTCGCGTGTTCATCATCGAGACCATGGGGGGTTATTGTGGATATCTGGCAACCGTAGGTGGTCTTGCAGCTGGAGCTGATGCTGCGTACATCTATGAGGAGCCGTTTGACATCCGAGACCTGCAGGTCAGAAACACTTCACTTTCCGCTTTTCTGAAGGAGTCCTGCTCAATTTAGCTCTGGGTCTATATATATTTAGCTTGTGTCCTAGATTTGACTGTTTTAGATATGCACCCTGCTTGTGTCAATTGTATTCTGTGAGGATCGTGTTTAATGTCATATAAAATAACGATACATAGAGATACTTCAAGCTTAATTTATCCATTACCAAAACTAAAACTCAAGTCACAAATGTTAACTAACATTTTATATGTGTTGATATACAGTGTATGCGGAAAGTATTCATAGTGCTTCATTTTTTCCACTTTTTTATGTTACAGCCTTATTCCAAAATGGATTAAATTCATTTATTTCCTCAACATTCCACACACAATACCCCATAATGACAATGTGAATAAAGTTTTTTTTTAATTGTTGCAAATTTATTAAAAATAAGAAACCTGAAAAATCACATGTACAAAAGTATTCACAGCCTTTGCTCAATAGTTTGTTGATGCACCTTTGGCAGCAATTACAGCCTCAAGTCTTTTTGAAGACCTGTCTTTGGGAATTTTTGCCCATTCCTCTTTGCAGAACCTCTCAAACTCTTTCAGGTTGGATGGGAAGTGACAGTGTACAGCCATTTTCAGATCTCTCTAGAGATGCTCAATAGGATTTAGGTCTGTGCTCTGGCTGGGCCACTCAAGGACATTCACCGAGTTGTTGTAAAGCCACTCCATTAATATTTTGGCGGGTGTGCTTTGGGTCATTGTCTTGCTGGAAGATGAACCGTCGCCCCAGTCTGAGGTCAAGAGTACTCTGAAGCAGGTTTTCATTCAGGATGTCTCTGTACATTGCTGCATTCATCTTTCCCTCTATCCTGACTAGTCTTCCAGTTCCTGCTGCTGAAAAACATCCCCACAGCATGATGCTGCCACCACCATGCTTCACTGTAGGGATGCTATTAGCCTGGTGATGAGCGGTGCCAGGCTTTCTCCAAACGTAATGCCAGGCATTCACTCCAAAGAGTTAAATTTTAGTCTCATCAGATCAGAGAATTTTGTTTCTTATGGTCTAAGAGCTCTTCAGATGCCTTTTGGCAAATTCCAGGTGGGGAGTGGCTTCTGTCTGGCCACTCTACCATGCAGGCCTGATTGGTGGATTGCTGCACAGATTGTTGTCCTTCTGTAAGGTTCTCCTCTCTCCACAGGAGAACGCTGGAGGTCAGACAGAGTGACCATAAGGTTATTGATCACCTCAGTGACTAAGGCCTTTTATCCCCGATTACTCAGCTTAGATGGCCGGCCAGCTCTAGGTAAAGTCCTGGTGGTTCAAACATCTTCCACTTATGGATGTTGGAGGCCACTGTGCTCATTGGAACTTTCAGAGCAGCAGAAATTTTTCTGTAACCTTCCCCAGCCTTGTGCCTCCAGACAATCCTGTCTTGGGGGTTTACAGACAATTCATTTGTCTTCATGCTTGTTTTGTGTTTTGACATGCACTGTCAACCCTGGACCTTATATAGACAGGTGTATGCCTTTTCAAATCATGTCCAATCAACTGAATTGACGACAGGTGAAGGCCCAGGTGAAGGCTGTGAATACTGATGTACATTTGATTTTCCAGCTTTTTTATTTGTAATAAATTTGCAACAATATCAAAAAATATTTTTTCATTGTCATTATGGGGTATTGTGTGTAGAATTTTGAGGAAATACATTTATTTTGGAATAAGGCTGTAACAAAAAAATGTGGAAAAAGTGAAGCGCTATGAATGCACTTTCCGGATGCACTGTAAATCAATATAATATGCAGCAAAACACAACAGTGATAATTTGATAATGAACAATATTGGTAATTCAACACTGATAATCAGAAATGTTTCTTCAGCATTAAATCAGCATACTTGATTGATTTCTGGCTTTGCTTCACCTGAAAAGTTACAATTTAAACTGAAATATTATTTCACAATATTAGTTTTGGATCAGCTCTAGTGAGATTTAAAAAAAAGTTTTACGGATTTCAAAGTTTATAGTAGTTGTAATTGAGTTTGCAGTTCCCCAATGCAATATTACTAATATTAGTAATACAGAAGGTCAGAGGTGTGTTGAATTGAGCCTTCAGGCAGTAGTTCAGCAGCGCTGCAGGATGAGCCGCAGTTATTGTTTATGGATGAGGGTGAGAGGTGAAGATCACCCCCTTCTGTCAGACTCTGGCATTACAGTGTCCCTCTTGTCCTCTGCTTCATCCCGCACACACACAGAGGAATATTTAACAGAGCACACTATTTAAAGAAAGAGAGAGAGAGAGAGAGAAAGAGAGAGAGAGAGAGAGAGAGAGAGAGTGTGTGTGTTTTTATGAGTGCTCTATTTTTCAGTCTAACGTCGAGCATTTAACAGAGAAGATGAAGACCAGCATCCAGAGAGGACTAGTGCTCAGGTATGATTTCAACACAATACACTCCTGAACGTGTTTGTGACAACATCTGTAGTGAGATGAGTATGTATGTTAGACCATGAATGCCCTCAGTAATGTGTGTGTGTGTGTGTGTGTGTGTTTTGCAGGAATGAGAACAGCAATGAGAACTACACCACTGACTTCATCTATCAGCTGTACTCTGAAGAGGGTAAAGGAGTGTTTGACTGCAGGAAGAATGTCCTGGGACACATGCAGCAGGTACACACACACACACGCACACACACACACAGACCAGAGCCAGCGATGCAACAATCTTCATCTTTCATGGCCTGATTTTGAATTATTTTGTCGTTTTTTTGTTGTTGTTTTTGCATGTTTTATAAAGTAAATACCGCCTAAGAAAAAACCATCTGAACTTTTCTGAAGAAAGTCGGTTCCCCTTAAAAATTACTTTCTTAAAATATGCCATCACAGTTTTTTCATCTAGTATTTCTAGCATCCATGTTTGCTCAGAATGTTTTTTTTTTTACTTTTACAAAAACAGCAGGATGAATGTACAGGAGAATACAAACAAATATGTTCAGTCTTCAGGTGTTATGTATTATAGGAGAAAGATTTTCTATTCTATTGCAATTCTTTGTGGAAAATGCCTGTTGTTATTCTCTGGGCGGATCTATGCTGAGTGATCAACTACAACCTTTGATAACGCTGCAAATAAAGCAGTGGAAACATTTTATCTGAACTCTGTGATGAGTTCTAAATAGCTAGATAATGTTACATAACTCGCACAGCTGAAGTTTTTAAATCTTATGTGTGAAAGGATTAAATCAACTATGGCTGAACAACTTCAACGTCACCATACAACCAAACACAGTTATTTGGAGGTGTTCTCCAGCAGGTCGTGCAGATTTTTGACAAGGATAAACTTGCAATTTGTTTTTAGCAGTCCGTCCAAGGTTTGCATGAGAACTCTTATTCGCAACGATGGGATAACTTACCGTTGACTTTAATTATTTGAATTCAGTCGATTAAAATGAATATTTTGCCTAGGTTTTTGTTTCTGTTTCTTTTGTTTTTACTCAAGTCCTTTTTTAAGCTTTTGGATGGGGCTTTTTCCTCCTAAGCGCTACCTGACAAAAGTCTTGTCGCCTATCCAGGTTTTAGGAACAACAAATAATAACTTGACTTCTAGTTTATAATTTGGTATCAGAATTGGCTTATATTAAAGGCAAAGGCCTCTAGATTATGCTTATTTTACCAAATAAAATATGATCATGTCTTGATTTGTAATGATTTCATTAGAACAGTAAGGTCTGACTTTACTTTGACTAAAGTCACTTAACAGAAATAATGTCCAGTATAGAATATAAAGTCATGGTGCAGTGGAAAAAGAATTAATATTGTGTCTGACTCCCATGAGCTTGGACGACTGCATACATACATCTCTGCAATGACTCAAATAACGCATTTATAAAGTCATCTGTATTGGCAAAGAAAGCATTCTTGCAGGACTCCCAGAGTTTATCAAGATTTATGTTCAATGCCTCCTCCATCTTACCCCAGACATGCTCAATAATGTTCATTTCTGGTGACTGGGCTGGCCAATCCTGGAGCACCTTGACTTTGCTTTCAGGAGCTTTGATGTGGAGGCTGAAGTATAAGGAGCGCTATCCTGCTGAAGAATTTGCCCTCTCCTGTGGTTTGTAATGTAATGTGCAGCTCAAATGTCTTGATACCTCAGGCTGTTGATGTTGCCATCCACTCTGCAGATCTCTCGCACGCCCCCATACTGAATGTAACCCCAAACCATGATTTTTCCTTCACCAAACTTGACTGATTTCTGGGAAAATCTTGAGTCTATGTGGGTTCCAGTAGGTCTTCTGCAGTATTTTTGATTATTAGGATGCAGTTCAACAGAAAAATCGTCCTTCTGCCACTTTTCCAAATGATCAACTTGAAGTCAAGTTATTATTTTTTTGCTCCGACAACTGGAATCAACAACAAGACTTTTGTCAGGTAGTGTATATTACAGGGCAAACCTCGCCAAATCCAGAGACATAAAAAGAAGGGGGTCTTGGTCTGCCAAACTTTCTGCTTTATTACTGGGCCGCTAATATTAGTAAACATCATATTTGGTATAATTCTCCTAATACAGAGAACACAATTCTTTAACACTGTAAATAACTCATTACAGAAATGTCATAATAAGGAAGAAAGATGTTTTGACGAAAGCTGAAAACCTGCAACCATCGACTTTAATCTGTCCTGTTGTGATGTTTTAGGGTGGCGCTCCTTCACCGTTTGACAGGAACTTTGGCACGAAGATCGCAGCTAAAGCCATGCAATGGATCTCCAAGAAGCTCAAAGAGTTTTACAGAGACGGTAATGAGACAGCAGCAGAATGATGTGTTCCCTACACATAAAACATAAACTGGTGGTAACACTTTACTTGAAGGGGGTGTTCATATGACTGTCCTAACAAATTAAATTTATGCCACTGTAGTTGAGGTCAAGAAAAAAAAAATTAACAATACTATTTAAAATATTCGCCATCATGTGGTCAGCGAAAGTTAGGTGCATCAAACTAAACCTACAGTACTTATGCACGGACTGTGTTCAAATTCCCATTGGATTGTCAAGAGTGGAAATCAACTGAATGGCTACAATCCTCATTATAAAATCCATGTCAGTTACTGTATAATGGCCTCATGACAATCATGTTTATGATAGATTTAAATAGAAAGTTATGTAGTCTTAGTAATGGCGTCATAACGAAGACATCACAAACAAGTCATGTTTGCATTTAAAATAACAAAACTGAGCGAATGACACTTAACGATTGATAAAATATTCATTTTCATCATTACAAATGTTTCATAACAGTCTTATGAACACCCCCTTTAAGTAAAGAGTATCCTATTTGGTCTTATTGATGCATTATTAAGGGTTAATTGTGAAGTATTGTAAATTCATTTGAACAAATAAAGGCTTAATTATTATATTTATTGCAGTATATTGTTAAAGTGTTTAGTTGTGACTGTCGGGATTTTCATGGCAGAGTTTTGAGTCATTTTCTTTTGCTTTTTGTGTTTTGCTTTCCTCTGTTGCCTCAGATGAAGGTAAATATGGATTTAAAATTATTATTATTTATACTATTATTAATATTTACCATTGTTCACTTTAAAGTGGTGGCATTATGCTGTGTTTGTCTGCATTTTATGTTTGTGTGTGTGGTGTGTTTTCAGGCCGTGTGTTTGCGAACACTGAAGACTCTGCATGTTTGCTGGGAATGCGGCGCAGGGCTCTGCTCTTCCAGCCTGTTGTTCAGCTCAAAGACGAGACAGATTTTGTGTAAGACCACAGTCATGCACCACTAACATCATATGATATGCATTTAAATGCTAAGAAAAACTCTTTTAAAAATGTATACTTACTGTAGGGTTAGGTTTAAGATTAGGGCTAATTTAGCATTGTTTATTGTCATGACTATGGTTAGAACATGTCACACTAAGACAATACAAGAATCTTTTTTCCCGACAGAATTTGCTCTTACTGAACTTTTGATATATATTAAAAGAGCACACACATTTTATACATGTTGTTTATATATTATAATGTAAACATAATATATAAAGTATTTATATAAATATAATATAAATATAAAGCATATAGTTGTTTCTAGAATTGCAGACACATTCGGCTAGAAAAACCTATTATAAAAAAACTTTAATAAAAATGGTTTTATATATACAGTTGAAGTCAGAATTATTCGCCCACGTTTATTTTTTCCCCTTAATTTCTGTTTAATGTAGAGCAAATTTCTTCAACACGTTTCTAAACATAATAGTTTTAATAACTCATTTCCAATAACTGATTTGTTTTATCTTTGCCATGATGACGGTAAATAATATTTGACTAGATATTTTTCAAGACACTTCTATACAGCTTAAAGTGACATTTAAAGACTAAACTAGGTTCATTAGGTTAACTAGGCAGGTTAGGGTAATTAGGCAAGTTACTGTATAATGATGGTTTGTTCTGTAGATCAAAAAATATAGCTTAAAGGGGCTAATAATATTGACCTAAAAATGTTTTTTATAAATTTAAAAACTGCTTTTATTCAAGCCGAAATAAAACAAAGAAGACTTTTTCCAGAAGAAAAAATATTATCAGACATACTGTGAAAATTTCCTTGCTCTGTTAAACATCATTTGGGAAATATTTTAGAAAGAATTCAAAGGGGGCTAATAATTCTCACTACAACTGTGTATATATGTTTTCTCAAAGAAAAAAAAACTATATTTGTATAGTTTAGGATATTTTCTCTTCTCTCTTATTCAGTACAAAAAATAACGTTGTGTCTGTCTCTACATTCTGGTTAACTCTATTAGAGCTTATTTAAAAAGACAACAATCTTTAAAGTGCTGATAGAAAAAGCATTTGACATGCTCCAAGTGATGTCACTTCCTCTGATACACAAATCTGGAAGACATTAAGGCATGTGATTAATCATTAAAAGCAAAAAAAAAAACTTTAGGAAACGCCAATAGTAGATTGGGTGATGCCAACTCTGTTATTCTGATATTTCTGTGAATTTCTCATTTACTTTTTTAAAGCTATAATAACTTTTAGAATACGTTTTAGACGTGCCATGTGGTGTCTGGTTTGAGGTTAGCATCTTGAGCTAAAGCACAAAATGATGGAGAATGTCAACTGTTAGTGCTTTTAAAAAAGTATAACAACAACTAATAACAGAATCAAACATTTCCCCCAAAACATTGAAGCATTGCTTTACATTAACAATGAATTCAGAGTATTGCTAACTCAACATTTGTTTAATATCATTCTGTTTTAACAAAATGAATGGAAAATGCTTGAAATTTTCCTGCAGATCTGGAATATGACATAACTTGCGTATAATAACATAACTATATATATGTAAAACTATATATAGCCCACCTGAATTATTATCCCCAATTTCTGCTTAACAGAAAGATTTTTTTCAACACATTTCTGAACATATTAGTTTTAATAAATCATCTCTAATAACTGCTTTATTTTATTTTTGCCATGATGACAGTAAATAATATTTGACTAGGCATTTTTCAAGATGCTAATAATTCAGCTCAAAGTGACATTTAAAAGCTTAACTAGGTAAGTTAGGGTAACTAGTATACAGAACAAACCTTTGTTGTACAATAACTTGCTTATCGAAAAGCAAAAAAACAGCTTAAAGGGGCTAATAATATTTTCCTTAAAATGGTTTTTAAAAAAATGTATAACTGCTTTTATTCTAGCCGAAATAAACAAATAAGACTTTTTCCAGAAGAAAAAATATTATCAGACATACTGTGAAAATTCCCTTGCTCTGTTAAACACCATTTGGGAAATAAAAAAAAGAGAAGAAAAAAGAAAGATTACTTTTACTGCATATATCTTATATATTTGTGCATTGAGCGACACCTGTTGTTATTTACAGTCACAGAATCCCGAAGGAGCAGTGGTGGCTCCGTCTGCGGCCGCTCATGAAGATTCTGGCCAAATACAAAACCAGCTACGACGTGTCGGATTCAGGCCAGCTGGAGCACATCGTCCGGCTCCGAGCTAAAGACAGCTCCGCCATTTAACACCTCAAGATCAGAGGACTCGACCTGTAGAACACATAATCATATACGGTACATGCGAAGCAGTTGATGTTAGACATTCAGCCACAAAATATATTTGTGTTGTGATTGACAGTCCATCGATTAGCTAATCATCCCTTTTAAATGAAGCCATGTGGTATCTTTTGTGAATATGCAAGATTTCCCTATTTATTTTTATTCTACTTGAGCTTATTTTTAGAGATCTCTGAATGATTTTTGTGCTACTCACTGGCTTAATATAGCACAATTCCACTGTCTGTCTCGTTTTA
Source organism: Danio rerio (assembly GCF_052040795.2). NCBI lineage: Eukaryota > Metazoa > Chordata > Actinopteri > Cypriniformes > Danionidae > Danio > Danio rerio. The sequence goes on along the minus strand of NC_141022.1, from coordinate 51,611,692 downwards.
TTTTCATTTTTTACAGTCACTAGAACACATTTCTCAATACTTACTGTGGGTCACTTCATAAAGCATTTTGCACAGCGGTTTTACTGCATAGGGGTGTGCAATATTTATAGTCTATAATAAAAAGATAGCTAAAAACAGGGTACTCAGACCTTTTCCAGTTTCAAATTGAAGCACTTTTCCAGAAGTAAATGACATATGAGGGCGCTTCCTCATCAGATGCTGTTTATTTTAAACTTTATAAACTTACATCAGGCTATTATTATATATTAATTTAATCACTATTTAAAATGTTGAATATATGAAACAGTACATAATTAAATATAATTTAAATTAAAACCAAAACCAAGTTTTTTTTATTCCGATTTTTTCAAAATGGCATTTATGAAAACAACACAATTACATTAGGAAAACAACAGAACTCAGTTCTTAAGCAGTTTCGAGCACTTTATCCAAAATCTGAGCACTTTTTAAACCTTAAAAAAAATATAGCTATTCAAATTCAGGAATTGTTAAGTTTTTCCAGCACTTGTACAAACCCTGTTCGTATTTTACAGTATGTGATTTTGTTATTTGTAGGATCAGATGCGGTTTAGAAATAATGCATATGCAAGTGTTGTTTTTTCAAATTCTGTTAAACTTTTATGTTTTAATAACCTTTTTGTTTGTTTCTCCAAGGAAAATCGACAAAGCATTTGACAGGAATACTGATGCTTTCATCTGAATAAATCTGTTTGATCAAATCATGATTCAGTGATTCGATTGAACCATTTAAAGGGCACCTATGATGAAAATCATCTTTTGTAAGATGTTGGGACAGAATTGTGTGTAGGTATAGTGTGTCCAGTCATATTGGAGTGATAAAAGCACAAGTAAAAATGTTAAATTTTGACGTTAAAACAAGACCCAAATCCCAGTGAGATTGAGGCCCACCGCAACTTGACATAGAAGTGCAGTTTTCCCCGCCCACCAAATTGATTGACAGACGGCATGTTTCTATAATAACGCATACATGTCCACAGAACATTTTTTGCAAATAAACTGAGATTAAAATATCTGTTACAACTCTCTGTGTGTTTTACAAGTTAAAAACGTTTCTAAAACAGCATGTTTGTAATAAAGACAGTAAAATAGCTATCTAATTCTTAACCGCTATAATCTCCAAGGCCGCATGGTGTCAGTAAATGCTAATATACTGTATGTGTGTACTGCAAAAGGGCACTTGTGTAAGACTCATTATTTCAGAAGGGCTTAAGGCTGATTTATACTTCTGCGTCAAACACCGGCGTATGCTACGGCGCTGACGCATAGCCCTTCGCCGTGGCCGTCACTTACGTGCACCTCTCAAAAAATGTAACTACACGTCGCAACAACGCGTAGCGTAAGCTCTGTGATTGGTCGGCTTGGTAGCGCTGACAAGTCTGGGCGGGACCGAGAGCCGCGCGAATGGCGCGAGCGATTGTTTACAAGTGTGGAGTCGCGTGAAGGAGCTCCAGATGAAAAGTTTTGTTTTGTGTTTACCTCATAGTTAAAGTTGTTGCACGTCTGCCGGTTCCTGCCTCAAAATGAGCGAGTTTGAGCCACTTGTACATCCCGGAAGTGTTCAGGAAACGCAAAACAGAAGCGAAGAAACTCGACACAGAGGAACATTTACACCTCACTGCCAACTAGCGTTTCGGAAGTGTTAATGCAGACCGACAGAGACAGAGCGCAGAAGTATAAATGCACAGCCACGCGCGTTGCCTGCGCCATGGGTTACGATGGTCACTTGACGCAGAAGTATAAATCAGGCTTTAAATAAACTCCACCACAAATACATGACAAAAGCTTGGTATTTTTGACTAATGAGCTGTATTTCAGCTCCATCCGAGTCTGTCACTGACTGCTGTTTATCTGACGTAACGCATGATGAGAAGCAGAGACAAGCACGTGGGCACGGTGGGCGTGGAGAAGCAGCTCATTTGCATTTAAAGCCACAGGCTACAAAAACAGCTACACTGAACACAAAGCGAGCTCCAAATGAGCAGATTCTGGAGGCTATAATCATCTGCTGGGTGTTTTGAGCTGAAACTTTACAGACACATTCAGGAGACACCAAAGGTATATCTTACAAGTAAAAGGGGTAAAATAGGTGCCCTTTAAATGAATGATTCAATTAAACGTTTAATTAAGACATGCACTTACTGCCACCTGTTGGTGATATATGTATCTATGACAGGCCTGAATGATTCAACAGGCGACTCTTTAAAAAAAAAAATTGAAGGATGTATTGAGAAATTGGTCCTAGCGATTGTTAAAACTCAAGCTAAGGTAGCGTCTGAATAGAGTATTCAAGCTGCTATTCCGTGTTGTATGTTAATGCAGGCACTTTGTACCAAAGCAGATGTTGTGTTAATATGTGTGTGTGTTCATCACGATGTGCATGTGCTAACAATGCTGCATAAACTCCCTTTAGAATGTAAGCAGTGTGGCTTGTCATTTCATTCATTATGCAGTGCACACTGTAGTCAAATAGCAAAGCACATTAAAAGTAATAAATAACTGGATGAGTTATGCTTTTTTAAAATGAATTTAATATTCCAGTCTATGATCACATTTATTATAATTGTACACATCTCATAAATAACATTATGCTAGTTTATAAATCCAAAAAGAGAGCCATGAGTTTATAAAAGATGGAGTCCACCATGAACAGTGTAAACAAACGCTGCTTTACTGAAATAAACAAGTGAGCTCAGCACTATTTTCAATACTTCTGTTCATCATGAGGACTCCTGTACGGACCCAGAGTGATCTGTGCGTGATCCAGGAACATGTGCGTGGTTTTTATAATCCTAATAATGAGAAAAGATGGGAAAAATGTCTATTTGACCACCCATGAAGGGTCTTTTCTGATGCTTTCATTTTCTGGGCCTAAAATCGCCACTCCACAAGTCTGCTGACCGATACCTAGATACCTGTTTCAAGAAGAAGAAAAAAAAACAAGTCAAGTCAATATCATTTAAAGAGGCATTTATTTTATAAGCGTATTACTTTGTTAAATTATAATATTGATTTTTATTAATAAAACAGTTCATCCAAAACTGAACATTTACTCACTCCAGTTCAAAATCTCTGAGTTTCATTATTGTGTTGAACACTTGAGGAGATCTGAAGAAAGCTGAAAACTGGAACTATTAAAACTTATGCAAGTGGATTACAGGTTTCCAGCTTTCTTCACAATATCCTCCATTGTGTGCTTAATCAGGTTTTGATTAAGAGAAGGGCGAGCAAATGATGACAGTATTTAGGGTTTTAGGTGAACCATCAGAACACAGCATTGGACATTCAGTTTGATTACCAGGGAACACATGATGAAATGTGCAAAATATATTGTTCAAGGTGTCTCCTAAATGCATGAAAATGTCTGTTTACCTGCCAGCGACATCAATGAGATTTCTTTCAGTCACAGCGAAGAGTCTCTCTCTGTGCGCTTGCTTCATCTCGTCTGTGATGCCGTTTAAAAAACGCCCCAAACCTGCAGAGCAATGAAGGCAGCCTTGTGAATCAGAACCCAAACACAAAATCTGTCAGCAAAGAGGTGCTGTTACGCCCCACATTTTACATGTCTCTAGAATGTTTAAAGTTTTAGCTCAATTATAAGCTTTGAAAAAAATTACCAACTGCTTTGGCAAAATGATTCACTGTTTGTGATGGCTGAAAACAGCACATGCTCAGGACACCTATTGATTAAAAATGTGTTAATGAAATAAAAACATGCAAAACAGGCATTAGAACTGGCCTCTTCAAATATAATGCCAACTTTAAACTGTAAGAAAAATGCACTTGGTGTCTCATCTCGTATGGTGAAATATTAAGTGTCTGAATAATATGCACTCTTTTAAACATTTTCTAGGCTTATATTTTGTTTGTTCCACTGTGGGCTCTGCTAAACATTAACTACTTTGATTTCATTTGCAAATGCCACTAAAACATCTACAAACTTGTAAAACTGATCTAAGATCAGGTAAAAATAATGAAATCTGTTCAGCGATCGACCATGTAGTGGAGCGGTCTGAGTGAACCCACTTGATTCATGTGGATTTAATAGTATTACCTATAATCAGGGCTTGACATTAACTTTTTTGATCACCGGCCACTGTGGCTAGTAGATTTCCAACATTACTAGCCACAATTTTGTTGTTGGAAAAATATATTTTATATGCATAAATTTGACTTTGTCATGCTAAAACTGCTTGATGTAGATTTTGCGTTTTGTCTACATGCCTCCTCGTTTATTTCACTTTTTGTGTGTCCTGTATGAACTTGCTTAATGAGCATGAGCTAATGGGTTGTGGTTTCATAGTGTCCTATTACAATTAGTTTTTATTTCACATGACTTTACAGAGCTCAAAATGAAGGATTTACTAAAGTTATCTCTGACCACACCAAACATAAAGAATTATTTCTTAGCCACAAATTTTAAATGTCAAAAAACGCAAATTATAGCTGTATACTATACTTTTTATTTAACAAAATTTTTTTTTTTACAAAACCAAAAAACAATTCTCATTTAAAAAAATAATTATTGTCATGTATCTAAAACTAAGCACAGTAATCAATCCTGGTTAAAGGTCTCAGATCAGCAGTTAACTACAGATAAGCGGGGAGTTAATCTCCCGTTAAAGCAATTTTATTATAAAAAAATGATGATTAAAACATTTTAACAAAAATAACGAAGCAAAAGAAAGCAGGTGAAAAAACACCATATGTGATAATGAAAGGATGATCACATGTAAACGGTTATTGTTAGGCCAATTAATAATCTGTTCAAAAAATGGTTAAAGCGAAGGCAACCGGTGCTGGAGCTCTTGAAAGCAGCAAGACTGTGGGTGAACGAGCATCACTTTTTGTCTAGTCTATTCGAAAGAGAACCGATCACACCAGTTGCGTTTCCAGGCACGGTTGCTTCATGCAAGGAAACAGGAGCGCGCATGCGTTTAAAACAGTCGCATGTTGCAAACAGATCACATCACCTGTACGCGTGAGTGATCATCTTCTCATTTAGTATTCATGTACTTTCTTTTGCTCACACGAACAAAATTATTTTCTGTCGTACTGCTTCTTGATTCTATCGCATTTGCATGAATATTGGGCCATTCTTATTGTCGAACTCCGCATTTAACCAGCCAGCCGAAGTGGCTAGTGGTGGTGTCTGTCTAATCCATCACAGCTGAACTCTACCCACATTTGGCAGAATGGCGAGTGTTAATGTCAAGCACTGCCTGATGCTATGGAGTTTTTGAATATTACTCAGACAGCCGGCCCAGTGGAGAAACACTGAATTCAAAACTTTTCGAAAAATTACGTGACCTTGACAATCTGACACATGCTCCAAACCGATGATTTGTATCATAACAAAAGATTTGTAAATGTTTTTAAAACTTCCCAAAACAGTGGTTTGAAAACAGCCGTTACTACAAGATACTGCACTATTATACTATGCTGTAGCACTTTGGGTTTTAGAAAAGAGCTTTACAAATAAAATGTACTATTATTATTATTAGTTAAAAAAGAACCCATCTTGCAAACATCAAAACATCTGTTTCCATGTGTGTCTCTTTAAATGGTAGTTCACCTAAAATTTAAAAATTCTGTCATCATTTACTCGCCCATCACATGTCACAAACCGATACGAGTTTCTTTCTTCTGTTAAACCCTAAAGTAGATGTTTTGAAGAAAGCCAAAAACCTGTAACCATTGACCCCCATAGTATTTGTTTTCACTATTATGGATGTGAAAGGTTTTTAGCTTTCTTCGAAATATCTTTTTTAGGGTTAAACAGAAGAAAGGAGCTCATGAGCAAATAGTGAGTAAATTTAAGTTTTGGGGTGAACTATCCCTTTAAACGCAAATGAGCTTCTGCTCAAGCACAAACCGCAACATTATGCACTCAAGCAGGGTGAACAAGGGTAAAAAGCAATGTGGGATGTCATTTAAGCATTCACATAAATCATTCATTCATTCATTTTCTTGTTGGCTTAGTCCCTTTATTAATCCGGGGTCGCCACAGCGGAATGAACCGCCAACTTATCCAGCAAGTTTTTACGCAGCGGATGCCCTTCCAGCCGCAACCCTACTCTGGGAAACATTCACACACTCACACACATACACTACGGACAATTTAGCCTACCCTATTCACTTGTACCGCATGTCTTTGGACTATGGGGGAAACCGGAGCACCCGGAGGAAACCCACACGAACGCAGGGAGAACATGCACACTCCACACAGAAACGCCAACTGAGTCGAGGCTTGAACCAGCTACCCAGCGACCTTCTTGCTGTGAGGCGAACGTGCTACCCACTGCGTCGCCCATCCACATAAATATTGTGATTTTTTTTATTAAACATTACTCCAGATTAGGGATGGCTGACGTGGAAACTGATGTTTTAACACAGCGCAAGTGTTTCAAAATACTGCACCGAAGCCTGATCTGAAACACCCAGGTTACGTAACGAAAGTGTTTCGAAACACCAGGTCACATGACTAAAGCAATTCAAAGCATCAATCATTTTAGAAGCGTTTCACGACCTGACAAATCTGCGTTTGACTGACAGGGTTAGACATAAACCCCCATCTCATGTAGTCTAGTGGACTGTGAGTGCACAAAGTAACTGTTGCAAATGCCCCAAGTTCTAATCCCGACTTGCACATACATGCTGAAATTCTGATTTGATTTATTTATTAATGCTACTTTTCAATGACCAAAACAAAACAGATTTATTCAAAAAGTGTTCATTGGGATGTCAGACCCATGTTAAAACAAAACACGTTACAAGAACAGAGCATTTAAAAACTAGCATCTACAGCTGTATCACCCTGGGTTCGAACCCATTATCTCTGAATGCTAGTCATGAACTCTCACCGCTCCCCTAAATCACTTAAAAACCTCAACTCTACAACGTGGGGTTTAATACCTCAATTTGCGTAACTGTTTCTTTACTGAAGCTGTTACAGTGCAATACATAAAATGACCTCTAGAGACGGGTTTCAAAACGTTTCGAAGCTTCAAAATGTTTCAGTGTTTCATGAAGCCTCGCTTTGCCCACCACTACTCCAGATGTGCTTTTAAAGACTGACCTTTATCTGAAGGAGCAACAGGAGCGTCGACAGCAGAGAAAACCGAGAGCTTGGCCTCATCGATGTCCTGCTGGGTGAATTTCCCCGCTCGCGCCCACTCCACTCCACCACGAAAAGCAGACAGCGTCTGGGTGGAATTTGGGTCTCTTTCAAATAAAAAATAAAACATGTTGAACTTGACATATAAAAAATTAATGTGCATCTCACAAGCTTTCATTCATTAGTACCTGTAGGAATAAAAGGAGAACAGGCCGCCTCCCCCCATTCTAGCTCCGCCCCCATAAGCTCCACCCTTTTCTCTGATCTCTCCATGGAGGAACTTGGCGGTCATCATCCTTCCTAAAATACACAGACTGAGAGACACAGATGACAAACTGAAGGGGAGTAGAGACAATATACTTCTATTAAAATAAAAATGCTTTTTAATAGTTTTTTTAATTGCGCTAATGCTGTGTTCACACCAGACGCGGCAAGCAAGGATAAATCACGATATTTGCACGTAAATAGACATGAGAACATTTTGAATGTACTTGCTTCATTTGCGCGTCAAATTCACTTCCCAACAGACGTGGATTCCCGCCATGGGCGGGGATTCTGTCAGCCCAGTGACTCTAGCTTCGTTGCTAAATGACTAAAGTGGATTTTATTTAGAGAATAGCTGCGTTTATCTGCTTTTTAAAAGCTGAAAAAGAGCATCCACTTGTTTGAAATTGTGTCCGAGTCCACTAGATCCTTCCAGAGGTGCACCCAGCTCTGTGTGTTCATAAACTCCTCCAGAAACTTTACCTGGAGCCGAGCCCAGTTTGATGAGCTGTTGTCTGTGTTGGCAGAAGGATTTTCCCCTGGGACACCAACAACAGGGGGTATGTCATAATCACGGCCCTACAAATGTCTGCTTAAGTTCAGATTTTTGAACTCAAGCGATACGCGCATCAACAGTGCAAAACACTCAACTAGCGCCACTTTATTAGCCCCAATCATGTCATATTGCGCCGCAGGATGTCTATTCGCGTCTTTGCATTGACTTTACATGTAAATCACTCGCGCTTGATGCTTCTTCCATGTCTGGTGTGAACGCAGCATAATGGTTAAGACCAATAAATACAATAAAAAAATTTAATCATAGCCCCAATATATGCACCATAAATTAGCAAAAAAGGACTTGAAATTAAGAAATGTTGACATCCATAAAAGTAATTTAATTCTGTGAGTTTATACAAATATAAACCATAACAATAAACAAGAACAATGTAAAATATAACAATAGAAGTGTTTATATTTTTATATTAAATATTAATAACTTTAGTACAAATACTACTTATAATAATTAATAGTATGATAACAATAATAAAAATAAGATTATTATTCAACTTTAATGTTATAACTACTAATAGTGTCTATTTTGAGAAAACATTTTATAGCTATAATAACAATAATTATTATTATTATAGTAATTTATTAAACATAAAATGTTTTTTGGCCAAATTGTGCAGTTCTATCAAACCTTTTTTTCAAGAGTGTGTTTGCTGTACCTTGCATAATCAGCATGTGTGAACGGAACCGTCCGCACACACTCACTGACAAAGTTCACATTGAAGGGAAGCTGGAAATAAGTCTTCATCTGACAGGGTTTAAAATGAGCCTCCTGACAGGACGGAAGAGGAGATGAGTAAGAATGCTGCAGATGGAGGAAATCTGAATGTTTCTGTGATGTTTCATGTAATGTATTGTAGTGTATTAATGTACTCACTGAGATGAGTTTACGAGTCGCTGCTGCTCCAGCTTCAGGACCTAAAGCTCTCTATGAGGATAAAACAGACGGTTCTTATTCATCTAAATACAATAAACAGAATTTTAGTAGATGTTAATTTGACTTATCTATGCGCATTATACACTTTCATTTTTTTAAAATTTTCATATACAGTGGAGATACAAAATAACAACTAATTAAATAAAAACTTCACAAATGCTTGTTTTATCACCAGAAATAATGCAATATTTGTTTAAAAACTGGAGGAATTTTAGTTGCATGTATGCTACGCTATCTGAGGGTTTAAAATGAAAGAGAAAACTGCAGTTTAGATAAAAAAATTTATTTCCTGTTTTGATTGACTGAAACCAAGATCAATTTACAAAGTCAATTAAAACTAGACATTAAACAGGATTTTTTCTTAATTGAATATTGCTCTTTCATTTTAAAACTCAATATCAATCTCAAACTATATTTAAACGATCTTCATCTTAAAAATACATAACGTTAATAAAATGCAGGGTTTGGTTTCTGACCTCTACAACGGATGGTCTGACAGGTTTGCGCTCCTTCCTGTTTCCTGCTATATTCCCAATAAAGCGCTCCACCTCTGCTGCTACATCAGGCATCTTCTGCGGTGTGGCGTTCAGAGCACACCTGAAACAGTAACGTTAAATTAAGCATTCATTTTTACTTAACAAACTAATTAATAAAATATATAATAAATTAATATTTTAAATAAAGAGTATTATTAATAATATTTTGTGTATTATTAATTCATACATTAAATAGCAATACATTAATGTCTTTAGACCTATTTCTTATTAATAATTATATAAAAAAGCACATTTTTAAATTATTAAGTGCCTAAATACCTTATTAATATATTTAAATATTAATATTCCTAAATAAACTAAAGAATTAACTTAAGTATTATCTATTAATACAATACATTTTTAATTAATACTTTAAATAATAACTGGTATTTAAAAAAACAATTAATACATTATATTTAGACATGTCCCTTATTAATTATTATGTAAATTAACACAAATTAATATTGTGTCTAAATAAAACGAAGTATTAATTATCAGTTAAAGTGTGAATTAATTAATAATAAAGCATATTATTGTAAAACTTCATCCACAGTGATGTTTACCTCATGTTCTCAGGATTGAACAAGTGTCTCTTTATGCGGGGAAGCTTCCTCAAAACTGACGTCAGGTCAGTCATCTCAGCTATTCTTTTCAAAAACTTGACCTGAAATTAAAACAGTGTAACTTTATGAAGCCGTGTATTGTTATCCATCTCCTAAAAACCACCTGGAGCAGGACACTGACCTGGTCCATCCCGCTGAAGCTCTCCTGCAGGTCTGCTGTGGGCGTGAGCGATCGAGCTGCTCGTGTCATTGCGTACATGTGACCAGAGTAAGAGATGCCATTGGACAGTTCCTGAGCTGACATCATCACCAGCACACGCAGACGCTCCTCGTCATCAAAACGAGGACTGAAGATTCACACAGACACACAAATGCAGCATCAGATCAAAGTGATTTATGCACTTAAGTGAATAGACTGAAAACCATAACTTTTTTTTGATTCCATTATTTTGAAATACAAAATAACATGTATTGTACAGACTTGTATCTTTTGTAAAAAAAAAAAAAAATCTTATTTGATGCAGTTTATTTAAGAATACATACACTCAGTGGCCACTTTAATAGGTACACCTGTCCAACTGCTCGTTACTGCAAATTTCTTATCAGCCAGTCACATGGCAGCAACTCAATGCATTTAGGCATGTAGACATGGTCAAGACGATCTGCTGCAGTTCAAACCGAGCATCAGAATAGGGAAGAAAGGTGATTTAAGCGTCTTTGAATGTGGCATGGTTGTTGGTGCCAGACGGGCTGGTCTGAGTATTTCAGAAACTGCTGATCTACTGGGATTTTAATGCACAACCATCTCTGAAGTTTAAAGAAAATTGTCTGAAAAAGAGAAAATATCCAGTGAGCGGCAGTTCTGTGGGTTGAAATGTCTTGTTGATGCCAGAGGTCAGAGGAGAATGGCCAGACTGGTTCGAGCTGATAGAAAGGCAACAGTAACTCAAATAACTACTAATTACAACCAGAGATGCAGAAGAGCATCTCTTAAACAACACGTCCAGTCTTGAGGCGGATGGGATACAACAGCAGAAGACCACTCTGAGTGCCACTCCGGTCAGCTAAGAAAAGGAAACTGAGGCTACAATTGGCACAGGCTCACCATCATTGGACAATAGAGGATTGGAAAAACATTGCCTGGTCTGATGAGTCTCAATTTCTGCTGCGACATTCGGATGGTAGGGTCAAAATTTGGCGTCAACAACATGAAAGCATGGATCCATCCTGCCTTGTATTAACGATTCAGGCTGCTGGTGGTGTAATGGTGTGGGAGATATTTTCTTGGTACACTTTGCATTAAGCTGAGCATTAAGCACTGAGCATTAAGTCAACGCCACTGCCAACCTAAGTATTGTTGCTGACCATGTGGGAAAGAAATGTGTGGTTATCCCTTTATGACCACAGCATACCCATCTTCTGATGGTTACTACTCGCAGCATGACGCACCATGTCAAAATGCTGGAATAACCTCAGACTGGTTTCTTGAACATGACCATGAGTACACTGTACTCAAATGGCCTCCACAATCACCAGACCTCAATCCAGTAGAGCACCTTTGGGATGTGGTGGAACGGGAGATTCACATCATGGATGTGCAGCCACAAATCTGCAGCAACTGCGTGATGCTATCATGTCAATATGGACCAAAATCTCTGAGGAATATTTCCAGTACCTTGTTTGAATCTATGCCACAAAGGATTAAGGCAGTTCTGAAGGCAAAAGGGATCCAACCCGGTACTAGTAAGGTGTACCTAATAAAGTGGCCGGTGAGTGTACGTACGTAGATTATTTTGAATAATTTTTATTAGTATATTGATTAAAAAAATGCATTCTTTTAAAATAAACTTGTTTAAATAATCCACTTAATTAATGTGTGACTAAATAATTCAGGCTTTTCAAAACAATTTTTATAAATGAACAATTTAATGACTTTCTCAAACTCTTCAGCAGATACCCAAATCAAAGACTAACCTGTTGAATAGGTCACTCCACAGCTGAAACATGTCTGGCAGATTCCTCTCCAGACAGGAAGATGACAGGATAATACCCTAAAAATGTAAGCAAAGACACAATCACACACACTCTCTCTCCAATGCAAGCAACACAAGCTCAAAAATCAGCCAGAAAATTCTCCTGAACAATCTGCAGCTTTAACAGTTTTTTGGCTATCTCTGTCTAGTTGGGTATACAAACAGCCTCATATTAATGCAAATTCTAAGGGTGTAACGGTACATATATTCATACTGAGCTATCAAAGTGGGGGGGGGGGGGTGTCAAGGTTCGGTTCATGCACTTCGATGACAAATACAGTCTGCGCAGACATGCAGTCAATGGAATTAGACAAAAAAAAACTATTACTTACAGAGGTGAAGAAGCCATTCACAAAAAATAATGTTTGGGCTTTCAGCAGAGAAATTTAAATTACACTGAACTGAACTCTGAAAACTGGACTGAAGCGATTTAATTTACTAGAACTTCTATGTTAAGCTGGTTTGACACAATCTACAATTTAAAAGCGTTATAGAAATAAACAAGAATAAAAATAAAATAAAAAAAGTGTTTTTGAGACTGGAAATGCAAAACGGTACATAAGCTCACAACACTCGTTCTGCATCAGAGTTCTTCTGATTGGTCCACTGCTGTGAAACTGACATTTTTGGTTGCTGCTGTGTTTAAAAGTATTATCTTTAAGAATTGTTTTATCTTTACACTGCGTTAAAAAAACTTGCTGCTCATGTGTGAGGTGCTGCAAAAGATGTTAGTGCATAATGGGGATGTACATCCATTAACAGCGTTCAAATAGAATAATGAAAATACACGATTCTGTCTTGTCTCGTGTGCATGCAAGTCCCTTCTATACACACACACACACACACACACGCGCAAGACTGAACAGTTGTTGTTCACTGCATTGTCTGTTATGGATGGATACAATGTTTGTATTTCCATTTAAAGAGCTTTCAGTTTTGAAATCGAGCTTAAACTTTGAAAGTTTAATACACAGTCTGATAATTATAAAGTTTTATTTTTCATTATTGTATTTTTTTTAACTTTTGCATCACTTTTCATGCTTTTCAGTTCTGTAGCTGATTGTAACAATACATTAGGCCTATCATGATATCAACGTTGTTGTTGTACAATATATTGCACCAGAACATATTACGATAAACAGGTAATGTCCTCGAGCAGGGATTCGAACTCGGGACACCCTGAAGTGCTACCTCACCATATGTCAGCGCAATAGCCTAGAGGTTAGCGTGCCAATATTTTAAGACCAATTTTAATGCCATTTATCGTACAGTATAATCCCAGAACGACAATACAATAGCATCACAATGCAAGTTCACTCCTCCAAAGAACACATCATATTTTATTCTTAAGATTATTTCATTTAATTATAGTCATTTTAACGGCTTAAAAATTTGGCATTGGAATCAGAATAAGAATAAGAAAAACAAATATTCTAAATAAATAATAATAAATGTTAAAAAAGTGCAAGGTAAAAAGTAACAGAGGCTGCGATATCTGCTACCAGATCTATTTTCAGTTGTCAGGCACCCACATGAAAATATACTATAATAATTTATAGCAAATACTTAAGAGTTTTCTTAACCTTACTGACACCTCCAACATAGATAGAGATGTAGCACAATCAGCTAAACTGTTGTTAGAATAGTTTTTTTTTGTATGGCCGACATATATTTCATCACCAAAGTTGACTGAGGTCAGTCGATATATTGATTATTGTGACAGGCCTACAATGCACTTCGGACATCTTCTGACTTCTAACATGCACTGGAAATGTGTTGCTCATGCCTGTGGTATCGAACTGTGACCCCAAAACTGAGGTATGTACTGAAACCATAACGCTACACCCCTAGCACACTCAAATGATGGATAAGGGAAAGATCAATACCTGCTCGTACAGATCAAGATCTTCAGTGTCTGGGATGATCTGTGGAGAAACAGACAGTCCTCCGGTCTTCAGCTCAATGCGCTGGGCCTGCTGACGGTAATCCAGCATCCCACTGCCCATCCTGAGAGCACATTAGTGCCATCATTTACTCTAGTTTGATTTATGTTTTAGGGGGTTTGTACAATGTGTTACAAGCTTATTGAATTTTGCACTACTTCATTTGTACTACTTAGTTTGTCCACAACACTTAACTAGGGGATTGTATTACCGTCTAAAAAGAACAGAAAAATGTAAGACTGTAAAAACAACAGGAACTCACTTTAACAAGCGCATAAAGAGATATCAGCTACTCTTACTTTAAAGGAGTATGAGAAATATATTTTAAAGGTCATAACGTCTGGAGAAAAAAAAATGGATTGTGAGAATCTTTTTAGCCAGCTGTGATTGATAACAATATCAAAATACACTTGAGAGATGTGTAAAAAAGGATACTTTAGGCTTTCTTTCTTTTTTCTAACAATCATGTTTCAAGTACAGACATTTACAACATCACACAAGATCCATTTATCTAAATAATTCTGTTCTTCTGACTGAAATTTACCACACTTTTCTTAAAAATGTGAAGTGTTTTTTTAACAAAAGCAGTAATAGTTGTTTTTTGTGCATGAAAATTAGCAGGACAAGAATAATTTATGACACTTAAGACTTGAGTACTTATGTTGAAAATTTAGCTTTGACTTTCACATGAATGAATTAAAACTTCCATACAAATTGGAAATTGTAATAGCATTGTATAATATTGCTATAATTGTAATCAATTAGAATTGCTTACTACATATACACAGTATGTTTTCACACATAACAGTTTTATGGGTATATACTGGATGATGTATATGGTATATTACAGTACATAGCAGCGATAAAGTGGTTTCCTACTTCGTAATGACGCTGCAGAACAGAGGAACGTAGATCTTGAGGTCTTCAGGGAGGGAGTTGATGTTGCTCATCGCTCTGAAATACACCATGCCGTTGGTGGGCTGCTCACAGTACTGTACAGGTACACCATCTACACACACAAAAACACTGCAGGATTTTCAAAGTAGTCGTGTCACAGATGTTTTCACACTGCATGACTATCTGAGCTAGCGTTTTGTCGCTGCTTTGTTTACACTGGGACTGGAAATTTCACACTGCATGACCTTAGAATAGGAAGAATCGACAACAACTTCGTCCAAACTACTTCTCACAACCAAAAACGCGTAGTATATCTTTTGTTATTAACTACATAATGAGAAAGAAGCCTTTAGTGGGCCAGAAAATGTACATGTTTGCTCACTTGGGTTTAAAGGGAATTAGCAATTTCTCCTCAACTGTCTTTTTTTTGACCTGGTTGTGATATTGCTCACATGACGCATCAAAAAGACATGGTGCTCCAGTCAAATTTCTGCTAGTTTTTCTTCCATTTCTTGGGTCCAAATAAACTGAAAATGAGCGCTTTAACTTCTCCCCCAAGCTCCCCCTGGCCTGCAGGTACCCACGCTAGTGGATGCTGCTCTCTCATTAGCTGTAGGTGTAGGTGACACGTTTCACACGGCATGATTTGAATCACCAACAGCACGCCAAATATCTCAGGGCATCGACTACTCATCTGAGATTTTTTCAAATCACGTCTTTGATAGTTTACACTGTGTGATTGTCACTCACGTGAACGAGCACCAATTTGCCTGTGATTTCAGGCATTTGTCAGCGATTTCTCAAAACCTGTCAGCGAGTCAAAATCGGGGCTAAAAATCATGCAGTCTGAACTCTGCTTTAGCATTCAAAAACATTTATGTTTATTTTATGTTTCAAGTAGAAACTATAAAAGAAATATTTTGATTCAAAATAGAATTTATACAGATTTTTTCGATTTAAACGTTTAGTCATTCATTTTCTTGTCGGCTTAGTCCCTTTATTAATCCGGGGTCGCCACAGCGGAATGAACTGCCAACTTATCCAGCAAGTTTTTACGCAGCGGATGCCCTTCCAGCAACAACCCATCTCTGGGAAACATCCACACACACACACACACACACACACACACACACACACACACTCATACACTACAGACAATTTAGCCTACCCAATTCACCTGTACATGTCTTTGGACTGTGGGGGAAACCAGAGTTCACGGAGGAAACCCACGCGAACGCAGGGAGAACATGCAAACTCCACACAGAAACGCCAACTGAGCCGAAGATCAAACCAGCGACCTTCTTGCTGTGAGGCAAACGTGCTACCCACTGCGCCACTGCGTCGCAACGTTTAGGCAATGCTTTGTTTTTATTCAGATGCTGCATTTAAATGGGTTTATAGAAATTTTAACAGCCCATTCATTTATTGCAGCACCAGAACAGTATTTTTATATTCTACAGGTTTAAAATGACAAAAAAAAATATTAAAATGACAAATTAAACTTTTTCTTCATAATTTTCATCGTCCTTTTACTGTACATACAGTTGAAGTTAAAATGAGTATCGGTGCAATTTTAATTCTTTTAAAATTATTTTCTAAGTGTTTCTCAAGCACGTTCCTGGAGGACCACCAGATCTGCACATTTTCCATGTCTCCTTAACCAAACACAATGCTGTGTGTGTAAACCATTATTTAAAACAGTCAAAACATGGTCAACCGTTTGTTAGAGCAGCAGTCAAAGGGGTAAGCAGGTTAATAATATTAAACTTAAAAGTTTTTTAAACTGCTTTAATTCCTGTCAAATTAAAAAAAGTAAGAATTTCACCAGAAGAAAAAAATATAGAAAATACTATGTAAATTTCCTCAGTCTGGTAAACATCACTTGGCGAAATTTGTAAATAATAAAAAAATAAAAATTACAGAAGGGCTCATAACTATGTGTGTGTTTGTGTGTGTGTGTGTGTGTGTGCATGCGTAGGTGGCGATCAATATCTAACCAAACGTGTTAAATCAAACATCTAATAAAAATGATCTAATGCTTTGAAGTATTAAATCAACAGTCCTAATATTCATATCAACTTTGCTTGTGATCTTGATGTGTCTGTGTGTGCTTTTCACCTGCGGCTCCGAGCTGTACAGGTGTGTAGGGAATGATGGGCTCGATGTCGGACACTTTTAATGCAGGCAGACATGAAGCGTCTTGAGTTGTGCTCTGAACGGCCAACAGCTGTAAACCTGAAACAACACCACAGTTAAACACACTCTCTTCAGCGTTATAGGTACCAGATTGTTATGAGTCAATGGTGCTACCATTTAGCACAAATCCAAAAAAAATCTATGATTCATTGTAATTCAAAGTCAATGATTCATTGTAATTATTTACCCTGACATGTTTACTGCTCCAAAATATTGAAAATGTTTTTCAAAATAAAATATATTGTTTTCAAAGGGGAGAAAAGTTTTAGTTTTTTACCCAGTCATTTAAAATGAATATATTTTAGAGCAGTGATCACAATACCATGGTACCGTAAAACCGTAATATTTTTAGTCAAGGTTATCATACCGTCAGAAACTTATACCGACCCAAGCCTAGTGGGTATGTACAATTCAAGAAGAATTAGTGCAAAGTAGAGCGTTGAATATGTGCAATTTTAATAATTTAATTAATAGATGACGCAATGTGCGCATCTGCAATAGTCACATCGCAAGATCTATAATGTTGAGTCTGGATTACAGTTGCCCTGAAGCCACAGAACACATGTGGTTTGTAGAATCACAGCTAAGCTAAACCATAACAGAGTGAAAGTATATCACATGCATGTGTTCAAGGCCTGTAACTGAGCATTTTAAGAGAGTTAAAAACATTTGGGCACAAAAAATAGTTTGTTTAGTGCATCATCTGTATTTAATTATTCATATGATTTATGAAAAATCTTTTTTGTCTCGTTTCTAGTTCAAATATCTACATTTCAACTTAAAAATAAGATTATTTTGATAATACCATTGGCAGATTATTTAGCTTGTTTTAAGAAAAAAAAAACTTAATTTTGACTTATTTCTTCTGAAGGTTAAACAATATTTTTACTTGATCTTTTTTTTTTTTTTTAGATATTTGGACTAAAGTATGATAAGAAAAGCATTTTGCCTTGTGATTATTACATTTCTGAACCTGAATACTGTAAGATTGCCCAGAAAACCGCCAAATAGAGCTATTCAAACCATCTTGTGACACTGTATTTAAATTATTCATATAACATTTTTTTTCAGATAAAAGAATGCATTTTTCCAGCATCGTGCAGCCCTAAACTGTACCTTTCTCATAGATGTCCTTGCGGTCTTCATTGCTGAGGATCTGTATTTTCTGCTGTAGTTTCTGTTCTTCAGCTTCAGCCTGTTTCTCCAAGAATCTCTCATCAGGGCTCATAGAAAGGGTCAGTTGATGAGTGTTATTCTGAAAGCACAGATCAACATTTTAATGCAACATACATTTACATTAAATTTAGTCATTCAGCTTTTTTGTGCTAAATTTGATACAACTTTTTAAATTGTAACATTAAACAATTAAGGAAGGCATTAAGCGACTCAAGCAATAAAAACATGCATAAAAAAATGAGATCATGAAACTAACATAATTTTCTTAAATCTAGACTAGAGCATAGTAGGGCATAGTAGTAATTGTAAGGATTTCATTCAGTTTTTATTTTTATAATGCCTTTTTATTTAATCTGTTTTGAAATTTTTTTTAGCTTATTTCTTTTATTTATTATTCTTTGGTAACTTACGGCTGCTTAGCTGAATATCTTAAGCCTGTTTACAGGGTTCATAGACATTTTTACTACTAAAATTCCAAGACTTTTCCAGGACTTTCAAGTAAATGTTTATGACATTATATATACAGTTGAAGTCAGAATTATTAGCCCCCCTTTGATTTTTTTCTCTTTTTTAAATATTTTCCAAATGATGTTTAACAGAGCAAGGAAATTTCACAGTATGTCTGATAATATTTTTTCTTCTGGAGAAAGTCTTATTTGTTTTATTTTGGCTAGAATAAAAGCAGTCTTTAATTTTAAAAACACCATTTTAAGGTCAACATTATTAGCCCCTTCAGGCTTTCGATAGTCTACAAAACAAACCATTGTTATACAATAACTTACCTAATTACCCTAACCTGCCTAGTTAACCTAATTAAGCCTTTAAATGTCCCTTTAAGCTGTATAGAAGTGTCTTGAAAAATATATAGTCAAATAATATTTACTCACATCATGCCAAAGATAAAATAAATCAGTAATTAGAGATGAGTTAATAAAACTATTATGCTTAGAAATGTGTTGAAAAAAAAATCTGCTTTCTGTTAAACAGAAAACAGGGAAAAAATAAACAGGGGGGCTAATAATTCTGACTTCAACTCTACATGGTAAATAATAAGAAAAACCATGCACGTTCAAATTTATTACAGCATGTCAAAAAACAACCATCTTTAGTTTATTTTTAAATCCATGTAAAATTGATTTAAATAAAGCTCACACAGCACTAATAATGTGCGAGCATGTGTTTGGCCAAGGACAGAAAAGAAGTAAAGACAAGTAACCTTCAATATTCAAGTATACAGATATTCGTTCAACTAATTTTCATGAAATTTTACAAAACCTTGAGGGTTTTTCTGTTTTTTCCAAAACTTTTCCAGGCCTGTAAATTGCCATTTTAAAAATCATTATTTTTTTCAGGTTTGGCATGACGCATAAACCCTGTATTTAATTACATTATTTAAATGTGCATAAAGTTTGTATTCAGTAGGTTTTGATAATATTATCAACTAAACAAATAGATCTTACCTTAAAGTAGTGCTGGACTTTCTCCTGAAGGTAGCGAGGGTTTTCCTTCAAACACTGCCGGAATCTAGACACACTTTCACTGATCTTCAGCAGCTGCACTGGATCACCATCATGATTCCAGAGGGAGGCAATATACTGCCAGACAGACAAATTAAATGTTTTTTTTAGATATACAGTAATGTGAGCTTTGAACCTTTTGAAAATTTGCATCAAATGTTAAAATCTCAAGAAAACTATTCATGGACAATGTTCATAAATGTTTGAAAAATTTACAGATTTTAAAAAATTACTTTTATTACTTTTTTTAAATATTACTTTTTAGCTTTAATGGACTCTTATTTTAGTTTTAGTAATCATAGGCCCCTTTCACACATACAGACCTTTCCGGAAAATTACCGGCAATTTTCCGGAAAGGTTGTATGTGTGAACAGGCCCTTTTTGAAAATACCGGTAAATTCGTTCTGGCTATTTTCCAGAAAGAGAAGTTGTAAGATTACCGGTAATTTCCCGGAATGCTGCGCTGTGTGAATGCAGAAGGAAGATTGCCGGACAGAGCGCGTGCACGTCTAGAATGTGCTGACGTGAGATGTCTGCTTTAGCCAATCAGAACAGTCAGACGCATTTCCGTCTGCGCGGTTTATGCGAATAAAAGCCTTTGAATATTTTCCCAGACGCGTTAAGCTGCTAGAAGTTAGTCAGATCACGTTTATATGTTCTTCTTAATGCCAACTGTGTAAATAATTATCGATAAGATGCTTATGATAAGCCGCTGTTTGTTTACCTTCAAGCTTTGCGTGTGCCTGTGAAACAGCCTGTGAGCGCCAGCACACGCACATATTATGAACATCTCGACATGAGAAAGTGTTCCTCCATATGTTTTCATCGAAGTTGTTCACAATAGTGATCATCCACAGAGTTTGTAATGTAGTCAAATGTTTAAAAAATACAAGCGCAGCCGTTTAAAGCTCATTTGTGGTGAATGATGTCAGAATTTACCAGTATTTTGGAATGGATGTGTAAATGCTCTTTTCTGGAAAAATTCTGTAACGTCTTCGCCTGTGTGAACAGCACTGTTTTTAATAAACTGGTAAAGTCATTCCGGAAATTTTCCAGATATTTACCGGTATTACTTTGTGAAAGGGGCTATAGTTCATCATAAGGGGGGAAAATAAGATTTTGGATTAACGAAACCTGGACAAGGCAGTTTTTAAATCACACTAGATTGCTTACTAATGTTTAACCAGAAAACTTGTTTTGAATTGCATGCTCTAATGATGATCAATCACACATTTATGTGCATGTCTGCGTGTTCACTCACTGAAGCGAGAGCTAGGCCGAAGCTGGTGGACTGATGTTTCATCTGAATCTCGATTTTATGCAGCAGAGCTTCAATCTGCTCTTCTTCAAAACCAGATCTGAAACAATTCATTTACATTGATTCATTTAGACGAGCCACTTTTATTCACAAGGAGAAGCCAAAACAGACCACTAAAGTAATGCCAATCGGCACTCACGCAATGATGTCATCAATGGTTTGGGCAATGATGTGTTTGACTGTCTCAGTGTCGTCCTCCGCCATGCCTTGAAGACCGATGGTGAAAGATGCTTGTCTAGTGCTGCCGTCAAACCTAGATAAATCACACTTAGAAATCAATTTCTAACTTAATTCTTTTATTTACTATTTTGAACATTTAGGGTTGCCTAGATTGTTCATTTATATCATTTAAACATGCTTAACACTTTCAGGGTCCTTAAACCTTCATTCTTTCATTTTTTTTCAACTTAGTCCCTTTATTAATCTGGAGTCGCCACAGCGTAATGAACTGCCAACTTATCCAGCATATGTTTTACACAGTGGATGCTCTTCCAGCTGCAACCCATGTGCCTAAATGCCTTCTGTGACAATATAATCACATAACAGAACTATTTAAACTTATAATCTTATAATCAACAGACCCTGCAGAGGAGGAGAAGTCTGAGCCGATCTTGGGCTCAATTAGGGCTTTGTAGAAAGGAGAGTTTGGGCCAGACATCATGAGAGAGGAGAGGAGGCTCAGAGTGAACATCTCGAACGTGTCTGTGATGCTGAAACACATAGAAGAGACAGTTAAATGTCAGATCTAAGACAATCAAACTACAAAACAAGTGTAAATGTTAGTTTCTTACTCTCCCAGCAGAAAGCTCATGCAGAGTGTGTTCTGCTTCACAGGGTCTGGAGCAAGAGCGTCAGGCCTGCAGCTCACATGATCCATTCTCTGAAGAAAAACACAACAGGACAGACCTCACAAAGCAGTTTGTAAAGCGTGTTTTATCAGGTTGAGTTCTCTATAGTGATGGCTGCTTTCAAAATGCATGAAGCTTTGAAACATTTACAAATCTCTTCAAATCAGTGGATTGGGGTTTATTTAAACTTAGCTAGTCACATTGATTGTCTTAGTGTTTGAGTTTCTTTCTTCCGTTGAACATAAAAGACATTCTGAAAAAAGCTGGAAGCCTGTAACCATTGACTTCCATAGTCATTTGTGCTACTTTGGAAGTAATTACAGTTTCCAACATTCTTCAAAATATCTTCTTTTGTGTTCAACAGAAGAAAGAGTAAATTTCTGAATACAGTATGCTTTTTATTACTTAACAATTAATTAACCTAATTTAGGGGTTGGTAGCACGATCGCCTTACAGCAAGAAGGTTACTGGTTTGAGCCCCAGCTGGGTCAGTTGGCATTTCTGTGTGGAGTTTGCATTTTTTCCCCGTGTTCACATGGTTTTCCGGGTGCTCCAGTTTCCCCCACAGTCCAAAGACATGAGTTATAGATGAATTGAATAAACAAAATTGTCCGTAGTTTGTGTGTGTGAATGCAAGAGTGTATAGGATGCGGCAGAAGGGCATCTGCTGTGTAAAACATATGCTGGACAAGTTGGCGGTTCGATGGTAAGCCGAAAAGAAAATGAATGATAGAATAACCTAATTTATCAAGCCCTCCCTAATAATAAAAAACAAGCAGTATAAAATACTAAAAGAACAAAAATGTAGCATTATTTACTTATTTGTAGACCACCTTTAATAATATTTAGTTCTGTGAAAATATTTGAAATAGTTCTGTTTGAAAGATGTGCATTTACGGTGTGTTAAGCTGTTGCAGTTGTTGTTACAATTGATTTAAAGAAGCTTAATTTCTCCCATTACTATGTCTTTGTTAATTTTACAGGTCTTTCGAATGTGTGCGATGTGTAACATACAGGTTTGTCCCATGGCGTCTGAGGAGGAACGGCAGTGTTTGGTTCAGTTCTCTCAAATTTTGACAAAGCCTCTTCTTCAATCTGCTGCAGGTGCTGCTCTAATGGCAAATCCCCATATGTGAAGAAACTGCAACAAACACAGGCAATAATCAGTACGGTCTACTTTGTACAAACATGCATGTTTAATGTGTTTAGCATGTGTACCGTGCATTGCTGGGATGGTAGTGTGTGGCGTGGAAATGTTTGAGCTGTTCCCAGGTCAGCTCAGGAATAGCGAGCGGTTCCCCTCCAGACACCACAGAGTAAGTGTGATCCGGGAGGAGTTTATTCTGCAGGTGCTGAGCGTACAGACGCTCATTATCAGACTACACACACAACATTTGCAAGAGAAGGATAACAGATTGTTAGTCTCAAAACATCAACCTCTAATCAGTGTAAATATGACTCCAACAAGAACATTAGAACAGAGGCATTGAGCCATGCATATATGAGGGTGCACTAATATTTCATATTTTATGGTATGGCACAAAGCTTAGAAAGTAGTGTTTTTATAATTATGACAGCTAAATTACTAAAACATCTTCATTTAGTAAAGTCTCACAAAACTGCATGTTAATAAATAATTAAGTTTAAATATATGGCAAAAGTGTAAATTGAAATTTAATTTGGGAGTAAAAAAAAAAAATATATATATATAATTTTTTTTTTTTTTTTAATACAACAGTTCTGTCTGGTTCTTGAATCCGATTGGCTGATAGCCTTGTGATTTTCTGCCAGTAACAGCACTAGTACAGCCTCTTCACCCAAGGGTGTTGTGTCTTACTCTGACCACATACAGCAACAAGCAGAGGACACTCTACAGTTCACAAATATTGTTGCTGTTGGACAATATAATGTACTTTTGAGGCTTTTTTTGGTCAAGAATGTAGTTGTTTAGATTGCAGCTATGCAGTTTATTTATAATAATGGTGCCTATTTTAAATATCTATAATATCAGAGAGACCATTAGCCTCTCTCTAAGCAAAGACAGTTGACAATGTTAACGATGGCGACAGAGACCGCATAATAAGCCCAAAGAGAAAGACAACATGATTTTAAACAACAGCTGATCAAATCATTATTAAACTGTATTGCTGTATTTACACTTCAGTAATATTGTGATTTCCTGATTGCAACAGAGAAATATTGAGAAACCTCTGTAGACTGATGGCATTTTAGTATATATCATATATCAGACATTACGCTAGAGAATCATTCAAACACTAGCTCTAAAGTGATGTTAGTGAATGAGCAACAGTTTCTGCTGTTCTGACATCAGCTGCAGATGTGAATGAATGGTGGAAAAAGTAGTTCTTCTTACAAAAGGATTTAGAGACTCTGTGTTTGATTTACTTCTTTATATATATATAATCTTTTAAATTTTAATAATTCACTTAATAAACTACTTTGTTTTAATATCTGTTTATATAACTACTCCTGTTTCTATATATTTTTAATGTTATTATTAGAAAAAAGAAAAGAAAATTCTATAATTTTATAAAAGTGGCTATGGACAACAAAACCAGTGTTGATGGATTTATGCATCATCTCAAAGCAGAATAAATAAGCTTTCTGTTAATGTATTTTTGGTTTAAAAAGGGAATAATTATTGGTAAAAAATATACTAATATATATTTTTCTCCTTGTATTACATGTAGTGTGGGAATTTCTATTATTTCCCCAATTTGTATGTTTTGTTTCCATGCATCTTGTATAGTGTTAGAGTAGCTAACTAATATATGGTTTGTTAAAACAGGACTATATTTGGCTGAAATTCATTAATTTGAAAATCTAGAATATGAGGGTTGAAAAAAAAATGAAAATAGTTTTTAAAGCTGTCTAAACAGAGTGCTTCTCAATGCACATTTCTAATTTTAAAAAGTGTTGATATATTTGTGGTATATTTACTAAATATCAGGGTTCATACACATTTTTACTACTACTAAAATTCAACGACTTTTCCATGACTTTCAAGTAAATTTTCATGACCTAATGTTTCATATAATGTCTACGTGCACTTGGTAAATAATAAGAAAAACAATGCATGTTCAAAGTTATTATAGAATATCATAAAACATGCAACAATCTATTTAGTTTAAATGAATATGTATATCTATATAAAATTTATTTAGATAATGCTAACATAGCCCTAATAATGTAAGAGCATGTGTTTGGACATGGACAGAAGACAACTAACCCATATTGAAGTATACAGATATTTGATTCACTAATTTCCATTACTTTTCTAAAATCTTGTAGGTTTTTTTTTTTTTTTCAGATTTTCCAAAACTTCCAGGTTTTTCATGACCGTATGAATTCTGAAATATATTAATTTAAGATGATCTCTACTTTATATTCTAATGATTCTTGGCATAAAAGAAAAATCTATCATTTTGATTCATACAATGTATTTTGGGCTATTGCCAAAATTGTATCAATGCATCATAACATAGAATGTCTTCATTGTCACTTGTTTTACGTAATGCATCTTTGTAGAATAAAAGATCATCTTAAAAATTGTAAAAAGCTCTGCATATATTACTGATATATTCTTGAAATCTGAACAGGACATGGAAGTTTTCTTACAAACACTCCCTTCATCTCATTGAACACCACACCCTTGAACACCAGAGGACTTGAGGGGTCAGTGGGGTTCTCATGCTCCAGCCTCCAGCCCTCCTGCCTGAAAAACACAAACATCTTCTCAAATTCATGCAGAATTAATTGTGGAAAAGCTGAGTATGTTTCAGAGCGTTAACCAGAAGTCCAGCTCTCTGAGACAAGGGAAGAAGACAGCGTCCAGATAGACTGACAGGAGGTTCTTGAAGTCTTTGGCATTCTGGGTGGAGAACGGGTACATGGTGTAATCGCTGGCTGAAGGAGAGATTAAAATCATGAGAAAGATAAACCACACATGCATATGTTAGCTTAAAGGGATGGTTCATCCAGAAATTACAATTGTGCCATCCTTTACTCCTTCGCTTATTCAAAAACCATTTCTTACACAGGGTTCTGACCTTTCCAAAGTCAAATTCAAGAACTTTTCAAGCACTTTCCAGGTACATTTTCGAAATTTAGAAGTGTGGAAATTTTTTTAATTACACATATATACATAATTCATATTGTATCAGATGCTATTTGTTATAGTATAGTATTTAAATCATAAATGCATATTTATTTTAGTTTTATGCATTGTTCATTCATGAAGTCTCCCACAACTTAATGAAAGGGCGCACATAAACAACAACAAAATAATAAAACAGCCACATCACGCTATAAGCACATGCTCCAACGCTTTCATTTTATGCAAAAGCACATACAATATTGAGAAGACTATTTTATTTCATTTAAATAAGTTATTATTATTATTATTAGTACTATTATTATTATTATTATTATTACATGTTTAGTAAGATATATTATTATGAAAGCCACACAATTACACTAAGCAATTTCAAGGACTTCTAAGCACTTTTCATTTTCATGCATTTTTAGCATTTCCAGCTCCCATACAAACCCAGTTTCTTCTGTCAAACACAAAAGAAGCTATTTGGAAAAATGCTGGTAGCTGGTACCCATTGACTTGCTAAGCAACTTTTTTTTCATTTTATACTTCCTACTCAGTGGGTCCCAGCAACCAGCATTTTTCAAAATATCTTCTTTTGTGTTAAAGAGCTCACCAAAACCTAAAAATGTGCTTATTTACTCCCTCAAGTGGTTCTTTACTTTAAAGAGTTAAACACAAACACAAAAGTAAACATTTTGAAAAATGTCAGAAACCTGTAACCATTTACAATGGTTTTAAAAGTAACTGTTTTTGTGATCAACAAAAAAAGAAACTGCAATCATTTTTGACAAGTGAAAGTTGAGTAAATAATGATAGAATTTTCAGTTTTGGGTCAGCTATCCCTTTAAACAGAGGAAAGAAACTCACAAAGGTTTGAAGCCACAGGAGGAAGAATGGAAAGAGGTCATTTTCATTTTTGGGTGAACTATCCCTTTAAAAACGGACTTTTGGGGAAGTACCTGTGAATGCATTCATGAAGGTGGAGAGCGAGCGGTTGAGCATCTTAAAAAAGGGGTCTCTGCAGGGGAAACGCTGAGAGCCACACAGAACGGTGTGCTCCAGGATGTGAGGAACACCAGTGCTGTCCATTGGGGTGGTACGAAACTGCACGCTATAAAAACACACATTCAAAACACACAGGCAAAGGAATGTGGACATCAATGGGGCATAAACACAGACAGACACACATATAAATGTGCACATCAATCAGGTATAAACAGACTGGACACTTTATTAGGTAAATTGAGTAGATTTAATTTTACTGAAATGTCTTGTATTTACTGTATATTTACATTCCTCTTGTAGAGTTTTTGTTATTTGCATTGACTCAAGGTCTGAGAGTAATGTAATTTCAATTCTCTGTATGTCTGTACATGTGGCAGAATTGACAATAAAGCTGACTTTGACACTTTGATCACTTTAACTGCATATTTATGCAAAAATTAAATCTATCAATTACATGATATGAACTAAATCCATTTAGGAATGCAGATGTGATCAAGATTATCGGCTAAAGTTTAACCTGAACATCAGATTTGTTTGATTTTTTATTTTTTTTATTTCCACAAAAGCAACTATTTCATGGCAAGATAAACATAGATAAAACATATTACACAATACTAACAACCTCATAATTCAATAAGGGATGATAAAATAAAAGGATATTAAAAACATTAGATATAATTTTTAGTTTGAAAAATGACTAACTTTTTATAACTGAGCATCAGTAGTGTAGGTGTTGGTGCAAGATGCAGTGACTAATTTGCATATGCATGAATCCACACAAACCAAATAAGGTAAGGATGCAGTACCATTAAAGTCATTTTACGTGGTAAACATTATTTTCACAGAAAAAAAAACATCTAAGCATGTTATTTTTCATTTTTGACCACAGGGGAACTTTAAATTCTCTTTATTCTTAAAGTCTATATTATTTACTGACATCATGGCAAAGATAAAATAAATTAGTTATTAGAGATGAGTTATTAAAACTATCATGTTTAGAAACGTGTTAAAAAAATCCTCTCTCCGTTAAACAGAAATTGGGGAAAAACAAAAAGGGGGGCTAATAATTGAATAATTCTGACTTCAACTGTGTGTGTGTGTATATATTATATATATATATACACATTTTATACATGTATATAAAATAAACAAATAAACATACACAGTACACACAAGATACGCAAATACAAACCTTTATTTTGAATGCGATTAATTTTTGGCCAGCACTACTAATAGTAATATACAATTACAAACACAGAACATATACACGCACACACACAGTACCTGAAGAGGTTGTTGGAATCATCTCGGGCTGCATGCAGATATTGAGCTCCTGTTGCATCATGGGAGAGTTTAACAGCTGTGAGAAACAAATCTGGCACTGCTGTTACCTAAACAATCAAACTCAGTGTTAGCAGTCATAAATGTCCAAAACAGCTGTACAGGTCTAAATGAGGAGCATCACCTCTCAGTCTGAGAGTTACAGTGTAATATAAAGACAACTGACCCTATAAAACCTACTGTATCTTATTTAATGCATGAATTTACTGAAATATTTATAAATATATATTTTTATTAGTTAAATAATATTTAAGTAAAAGAACAATCCCAGAAACGTTTATACATACACCATCATATTCATAACTTTCCCAAACATTGAGCCTTTTGAATGTTGCAACAGGCAACCACTGACTTCCAAAGTTAAATAAAATTCAATTATTATGACAAAAAATAGTATAGAGGTCAGTGATTAGAAGTTTCAAACATATTTTGAAAAATAACTTATTTTAAGTACGACAAAAAACAAACAAACACTCAAACATATTTGTGAAATGTGAATAAATGATCAGTTTCATTTTTTGTGAACCATCCTTGCCCTTTTGTCTTGGCATTACAGTAACTATAAGACTAAAAAGGTTTTTTAAACTCCTGCTTTTCTGTGTGATACAGGTATTTCATGATTTGTTTAGTCATTTCATTACCTCTTTAACAGTGAAGTTATGTATCTTCTGTCCCACAGTGTATTTGAGGGCTTTCTCTACAGCAGAGCTCCCTCTCGAGCTCCATGAGCCCTGAAAACTACAAACATTCATTATAAACTACAGTGTTAAACATGACTGATTGAGGTAAAGTTGGTTTTACATTCGCACAGTCATTCATTTTTAAACAGTGACAACTTGTGACACGCTTCCTACATTGTTTGCCATGCTACTTTGAATATGCGGTCAGAGATCTCATGTGTAACTTCAAAGCAACTTTAGCACTGTTAGATTGACTGTGAAAGATTTTGTACTTTAATATTCATTGGCTGCTAATATAATTTCATGATTTATTTTTGCAAAGAATACTTTGCTGAAATTATATTATTAACAAGTCAGAATGTGTGAATATAAAACCAACTGTACCCCGCAGAGTTTAATATGGATTCAGTACGGTTTATAAAAGACAACAAAGGCATGACGGTAAAAAAGAAAGCTTGTGCATCATTGAGAATAACATTTAGACAATGTTACAGTTGATTTGGTTTATTTATCTCAAATGGTGTCAGATATATATTTATTTAAGCGTTTACAGTGTCTCCAATATACTTAAAATATGGATTTAGTACCGCATATAAAACACAACAAAGACATAACTGTAAAAAAAAAAAGCTTGTGCATCATAGAGAATAATATTTAGACACGTTTACAGCTGAGTTAATTTCTTTATCTAAAATAGTTTCAGAGTTTAATTAATTTAAGCGTTTACATTATATCAGATATTGTAAAAATATGGATTCAGTGCTGTATATAAAAACAAAAAAATCATGACTGTAAGAATCAAAGCTTGTTCATCATAGAGAATAATATTTAGAAACTTTTAGAGTTGATTTCAATAATTATCTCAAATAGTGTCAGAGTTTAATCCATTTAAGCGTTTACAGTGTATCAGATACAGTGAAAATATGGATTCAGTACTGTATATAAAAACAACAAAGGCATAACTGTAAAAATCAAAACTTGTGCATCATAGAGAATAATATTTAGTCACGTTTACAGCTGAGTTAATTTCTTTATCTTAAATAGTTTCAGAGTTTAATTAATTAGAGAGAATAACATTTAGACTATTTCACTTCCTAATCTGCAATTGCATCTCTGGATATACCACTAACTGTACTCAAAAAAAATTTAAAATAATAATAAAAAAAATTACTAAAATTTAACTAAAAAAAAAAACATTTTACTAAATTACTAAAAAATTACTAATACTTTCCTTAGACTTTACAGAGCTGAAACTTGCCTATAGCACGTATTTACTGTTGCTCTTATAGTTGTGTAAATTGCTTCCTTGTCCTCATTTGTAAGTCGCTTTGGATAAAAGCGTCTGCTAAATGACTAAATGTAAATGTAAATTTAAGCGTTTACAATATATCAGATATACTGTAAAAATATGGATTCAGTACTGTATATAAAAACAACAAAAGCATAACTGTAAAAATCAAAGCTTGTGCATCATAGAGAATAATATTTAGACAATTTCAGAATTTATTTAATTTCTCTATCTCAAATAGTGTCAGTTTAACTCATTTAAGTGTTTAAGTGTGTCTGAAAAACTAAAAATATAAATTCAGTATTGTATATAAACACAACAAAGACACTAGTGTAAAAATCAAAGCTGGTGCATCATAGAAAATACTATTTAGACAATGTTAGAGTTGATTTAAATACTTTTCTCAAATAGTGTCAGAGTTTAATCGATTTAAGTGTTTACAGTGTACTCGACTTAATGAAAATATGGATTCAGTACTGTATATAAAAACAACAAAGGCATAACTGTAAAACTCAAAGCGTGTGCATCACAGAAAATTTTAATGTTGATTTGGTTTATCAAATAGTGTCAGAGTTTAAATAGTTATTACAATTTTACCTTAAAAATTACTTTAAAAATATTATAAAATAATTAAAGTGCTAATTGCAAAAAGCAGAGTATTGTGCAATAATGATTTCCTGAACCTTTTGGTACTAGTTTTGTTGTATAGTTTCTTATGGTTGAATTGTTTATTTCATTCATATGGTTATTTTTTTAATCGAGAAAGTAATTCCTGAGCAACATAAAGAGCACACATTTATGTCTATCTGAAGTAGTTTGGGCTCAATCTATAACAGGAGAAAAGAATTAATGGGTTTGAAACCGAATGTCTAATGAATGTCAAACTAATTTTACCCCCGAGTTTTTTTTTTCATTTTTATTATTATGCTTTATTATTTTATTATTATGCTTTAAACAACACATACATGACAATACTGTAAACAAAATAATGTCAGGTGATAGAAGGTAAATAAAATAAACAAACAAATAAACCAAACAAACACAAAAAACAAGAGTATAATTAACTAAACTTCTTACAATAACAAACAAGCAGGACCTTCACAAGAATCAAACATTTTGAAACTACAGCAGGACAGTTTTATTGGCATTACCACTATGCTGAATAGTACAACAGTAATTTTTCAGTTCATTACAAAACAAAGTAAAACAGTGTCTTTTGTTGGGAAATTTACACTTATGAATATGAAACTTGATCAATAAAATAAACCCCTGAGGTTTATGACTGAGCTTTCCTATTGGATTACATCACATATATCAAAACAAGCCAAAGCTACACTTATAAACATGATGACAGTTAGCAACAATGACTTGCACGACAACATAATGACCACTAACACATTAATGACAGGCTAAATGAACCCTCACACACGTCTGTAACAGAAGTTTAGGTTCACAGAGATGTCTCACATGATACTCACCTCAAATTTGTGAGCTTTGTGATGATAGTCTTACTCTGACGAAACATTTTAGATGGTCAAAAGTACTGTCTCTAATTATTACAGTGATTTCCGTGCTGATTTAAATGTTAAAACACATCATATTTAACTGCTAGCGGTCATATTTTCTTTACAACTGAAGTTCTGTCCTTCCATGCTCCATGATGTACACCGCGCATGCGCCGTAGACACAACCACCGTATAAACAACGCCGCTTCTCATTGGTTGCAACAGAAGAAGAGCACATTTGATTGATTTCTGCAAAGTCACTGCATGTACATAATAAAAGTTTGACGAATTAAGTAAAAACGTCAAATTATGTATAAATACGAACCTAAAAACTGACGTTTATTCAGAATAAAAGGAAAACTGAGTTTTTTTGTATTACTTTACCGAACGTTTTATAAACTGTCCAGCAGATGTCAGGAGAAGCAGGCAAGCATAAGGTCAAGTAACGTTAAAAGAAAGGGAGTGAACGCGAAAATAAACTACTTTTAGGACATGTAGGGAGTATTTATCTATTAGGGTGAAATATTGTAATACGTTTTAAAATGATAAGGTGATTGCTGGACTCTTGAAGGGAGTTTTCCCTCATAAAAAACACATAGAAATACTGGTTTCATCCCTAACTCGATAGTTGGTAAATTCCTCTTAAAATCTGTTTTACAGATAAATAAATT
Organism: Danio rerio; assembly: GCF_052040795.2. NCBI lineage: Eukaryota > Metazoa > Chordata > Actinopteri > Cypriniformes > Danionidae > Danio > Danio rerio. The sequence continues at coordinate 51,579,128 of NC_141022.1, read as the reverse complement.
GTTGTTACAATAAAAATAAATTAATTCAATTAAATTATTGAAATAAATGTAGATTTAAGAAAGTATATTGTGCCATCTCATGCTATTTAATCATATTATAATACATTAAATATTCTGATTGGAAATAAATGTCTATATTAGTTTTCGTTATTACAGATTTGTATTATTTATTTTATTTGTATTAGCTTTTTTGCAGATATATATATTAGAATGTTACTGAACAACACATTAAATATGGAAGGCATCTATTCTGATATGTATGTACACATAAACACTACCTGACAAAAGTCTTGTCGTCAATCCCAGTTATAAGAGCAGCAAATAATAACTTGACTTCTAGTTGATCATTTGGGAAAGTGGCAGAAAGTAGATTTTTCAGATGAATCATCTGTTTAACTGCATCCCAATCATCACAAATACTGCAGAAGACCCATTGGAACTCGCATGGACCCAAGTTTCTTATAGAAATCAGTTAAGTTTGGTGAAGGAAAAGTCATGGTTTGGGGTTACATTCGGTATGGGGGTGTGCAAGAGATCTGCAGAGTGGATGGCAACATCAACAGCCTGAGCTATCAAGACCTTTGTGCTACCCATTACATAACAAACCACAAGAGGTAAAATTCTTCAGCAGGATAGCGCTACTTCTCATACTTCAGCCTCCACATCAAAGTTCCTGAAAGCAAAGAATGTCAAGGTGCTCCAGGATTGACCAGCCCAGTCACCAGACATAAACAATATTGAGCATGTCTGGGGTAAGATGGAGGAGGCATTTAAGATGAATCCAAATAATCTTGATGAACTCTGGGAGCCTTGCAAGAACGCTTTCTTTGCCATTCCAGATGACTTTATTAATTAATTAAGCGATTTGAGTCATTGCAGAAATGTATGGATGCAGTCCTCCAAGCTCATGGGAGTCATACACGATATTCATTCTTTTTCCACTGCAGCATGACCTTATATTCTATACTGGACATTATTCCTGTTAAGTGACAAGACTTTTTGTCTAAGCAAAGCCAGGTCTTAGTGTCCTAATTAAATAATTAAAAATCAAGGCATGATCATATTTTATTTTGATAAAATAAGTGTAATCTAGAGGCCTTTGCCTTTCATGCCACTTCTGACACCAAATCATAAACTAGAAGTCGAGTTATTAATTGCTGTTCCTAAAACTTGAACAGACGACAAGACGTTTGTCAGATGGTGTATACTGGCTTCCCAGCTGAAGCAATAACTCCTCTTTTAAAGATCTTTTCTCCCCATTCCAGTTGGTTTAAAGTGTTTTTCCCAGTGTTTGTGTGTGAGGGTGGGTCTGTAGAGCATCTCCTTCATCTTACTGATGTCTGTTTTAGGTTCATGCGGAGGTAAAAGTCTGTGAAACACTCCCATGAACTCGCAGTACTGAACATTTGTTGTAACATTGAACAAAGTGCATCAGATTTTTGTCGACACAGTGTCTTTGTTTACTGTTTATACACAGTCCTCCTGTGGATTTCACTGACACAGGATACCAAATTAATCTCTAAAGCATGGAGCAGCAGTCCAGGCCTGAAAGGCTGAGAGGTGTGATATTTGCACACTGCATATTAATAATAATATAAACATGGCAACACAGTGGTTAGCACTGTCGTCTCACAGCAAGAAGGTTGCTGGTTTGAGCCCCAGTTGGGTCAGTTGGCATTTCTGTGTGTATGTATGTTCTCCCCGTGTTGGCGAGGGTTTCCTCTGGATGCTCTGGTTTCCCCCACAGTCCAAAGACATGCACTAGATGAATTGAATAAGCTAAATTAGCCATACTGTATATGTGTGAATGAGTGTGTATGGATGTTTCCCAGTGATGGGTTGAAATAGGTGAATAGGTTGGCGGTTCATTCTGCTGTCGCGACCCCTGATGAATGAAGGGACTAAGCTGAAGGAAAATGAATGAATGAATAAACAAAACACAAAACTGTGTTTTATAAAAATCAATTATTTTTATTGTGGTATAAAATGTATTTACAAAGATTTAAAAAGTGACAATACATTGTTGCCTTAATATGGATCTACTTTTAACAAACAAAGAGCAAACAAACAAAATGCACCTTTTATATTATATATTATATATAAAGCTATAGAAAAAGTGAGAGACCACTTTAAGATTTTTTGTTTCTCTAGATTTACTTGTGTTTGAGTAAATAATAATTAATGTTTTATTTTGTAAATGACATTTCTTACAAATTTAAAATAACAATGTAGTCAACTGGAGAATATTTAATTTAAATATAACAATAAAAATATGCCATGTTTTTAAACATGTTTATGTTTTAGAGCATTGTTTCTCAACCATGTTCCTGGAGGACTAGCAACACTGCATATTTTGGATATCTCCTTGGTCTGTCACGTGTCTTTCAGTCTCTGCTAATGAGCTGATGATCTGAATCAGGTGTGTTTGGTTACGAAGACATGGGCTGCGTACGAAACCGCATACTATACAGTAGGCTAAAATCAGTATGCGTGCCGAGTAGTATGTCCGAATTCATACAATTCGACAATCAGTATGCAAGAAGTACCCGAAAGACTTTCTACTTCCGGCGAGATTCTGAAGTGCGCATCCCATGCACGCTGCGCTATCGCATGATGCCCCTCAAGAGAATTCATGAATGGGAGTGAAGCGAGTATAGAACGTACTAGAGTATAGATACTGTATAGAACGTACTTTTCTAACAGCCGAGTAGTGCATTTAAATTCAAATGCAGAACCTACTGAGAAGTAGGCGGTTTCGGACGCAACCATGGAAATTGTGCAGAGCTGGTGATCCTCCAGGAACGTGGTTGAGAAACATATGAAACATATAAGAATACTAATGCTTTAAAGTCAGAAGGGTTAAGAAATGAATATATGGTGAAATAACCCTGACACATACAACAAATGAAAACATTTATGGAGGAAATCTGACTCTTATCAAAACAAAACCTTTGACTCAAACCAACCTTATCAATCCAGAGCAACTGAGAATGTTCAAGTGGTCTCTTCACTTTATTAAAACATTTCAGTGGTTACACAAGTAAAAATCAGAGGTCTTCAGAAAAACTCAAACAGTTCAACTGACATGAATCTAGGCATGGGCCGGTATACGATTCTGATGGTTTGATAACCTTGGATAAAAATGCCACGGTTTCACGGTATTGTGATTGCTGCTCCAAAATAAGTTATTTTTAAATGTCTGTGAAAAAAAAAAAAAATCTTTTTTATTTTTGGAAACATTTAAAATATTTTGGGCCAGTAGCTTTTGATGTAAGGCAAGGCAAGGCAAGTTTATTTATATAGCACATTTCATACACAGTGGCAATTCAAAGTGCTTTACATAAACAAGAATAAAAGAAACAAGTAAAATAAAAATAAAAACAAATAATAAAAATGCGTAAAAACAAAACAAAACATAAAAACAGGTAAAATGTGATATAAAAGAATGAAGAAGAAGAGAAAAACATGATAGTGAAATCTGTCGGACGCAGCACAGTGCTCATTCAGTAAAGGCACAGCTAAACAGATGTGTTTTCAGTCTTGATTTGAATGTGCCTAATGTTGGAGCACATCTGATCATTTCTGGAAGCTGATTCCAGCAGCAAGGGGCATAGTGGCTGAAAGCTGATTCACCCTGCTTTGACTGAACTCTTGGAACTTCTAGTTTATATGATCCTAATGATCTGAGTGATCTGTTAGGTTTGTATTCAGTGAGCATATCTGTGATGTATTGAGGTCCTAGGCCATTTAGTGATTTATAGACCAGTAATAATACTTTAAAATCTATTCTGAATGTTACTGGCAGCCAGTGTAAAGACCTGAGGACAGGTGTGATGTGCTCTGATTTTCTGGTTCTGGTTAGAATTCTGGCTGCAGCGTTCTGGATGAGCTGTAACTGTCTGACTGTCTTTTTAGGAAGACCAGTGAGGAGTCCATTACAGTAATCCACCCTGCTGCTGATAAAAGCATGAACAAAAGCATGAACATGTAGAAAAAGCATGAACATGTAGAAGTTCCTTTTCTGCTGAAGATACTGTTTACAGTACTAAAATAGTTGTAAAAAACATGTAAAAAAGAGGACAACAACAAAAATATCGTACATACCTTAGGGACGGTATAACAGAAAACTTTGGCGGTTTTAAAACCTTGACTTTTCCAAACCGTGGTATACCTTAAAAACAGTTATCGTCCCATGCCTACATGTATCTAAAGTATTCTTTAATATAATATAAAATACACAATGTCATTTCAAGGGATACACCTGGAGTTCAAATCCCCTTAAAGATGAAGCTAAATTCCAGTCTGCTATAAACAGCATTGATATCGTGTTGACACTGTAACACCTGCAGGCCTTTAAACATCTGGACAGCAAATGCTGGAGTTCATCAGCTCCTCCTGCCAACATCATGTCAAACAACTGCCAGCAAATTTCCTCATGCATTTTTTTAAAGACCACAAAAAATATAGCATACTACACAGTAGCAAGTCTGTGTCCTGTCTTTATGTTACACCCATTCTAATAAACACAGTTCAGTCTCAATCTTTATGACATTAAACAGCAATCAATGATCATCAGAATTACAGTTTCACTTCATGACTCTTGGACAAAACTGAACTACTGATACTGATTGCTTTAGTGCATTCATGCCAAATTAAAAGTTTATTGCTTTTAAATTCAGCACAAACGCTGCACCTAGTCGATAAATGTAATAAACACCTTAATTTCTCTCAAATGTGCTCTTATAAACCTGCCTGGACACACTCAGTAGCTGCTCTGAACAAAAACACACCAGCTGTGCAGTAAAGCAGAGGTTTTCAGTTTGTTAATGCAGCTTTGTGTTAAAATGTTTACAAAACCGATGCATATTATATGTATTCCACTTGGAAAAAAATAATAGTTTCCCTGGATTTACTGTTTATTGTTACAGTGCTCAGCATAATTGAGTACAGCCCATTTTGAAAATGAATATTTTAATCCATTTCTCAGTGAATATACTGTAGGCAGTGTATTTTGGTGCATTTAAACAAAACAGATTAATTAAACAGATATATTTATTAAAATAGCATTTTTGTCACCCAACATATTAAAAAATACAATTAAATTCAAGCAAAATATAGAAAAAAAAGAATACAACCTACACAATTTCAACTCAATTTTTTGGCTTCTTTTCATTTTTCCTTTTTTTAAATTTGTATTTATTATTTTTCTATAACATACATTTGGCTGTACTGGTTTTTTGAACCGTTACCTTAAGTTATTTTTATTAGATAAGCTCCAGATTTGACTTCAGTACTGACTAATCTAATGTATATGCACAAATATAATACTGTAAAGCTTCCTTTTAAAAATATGAATTTAAAAAGAGAGATTTGTGAGGGCTGTGCTTATATATGCAGAGCACTGTATGTGTTTCAATTAAATGTCATTAAGGGGGGCTAATAATTCTGACTTCAACTGTATATATACACACACACACAGGCAGTATATGAAGAGTTAAGTTCAGATGCAGATACCTCTGAATGCCATTTGATATTTTTTTCAAAAATTTGTATTTTTCTCAGAGTCTTGAATGTAGGCTCAGTAATTTTACTTTTACAGTGATAATTAAGTTATTTTCATTGGCTTTAAAGTGAAATAACTGAAGACAAATGTAGAAGCCTGAGAAGAAACATGTTCATTTTAGGACAAAATATCAGACTACATTTAGAGGATTTTGTATCTGAACTCTTTATATACACATACAAGCATATATATATATATACAGGGCTGATAGTGGAAAAAATTCCTGAGCCTGAACTTTTTTTCCTTGCTGATGTTTTAATTTAAACGCATTTATTTTATGTATTCGTAGTCATACTTCCGTACGTAATATAGTCATTTGACAGTACATGTCAGTCAAATTTATTGTGGCATGCTTATGTATGCCAGTAATGTCAGTGACACATGCCAGTGTCAGTGATCTTGTGACATGTGCCAGTAGGTGTCAGTATAAGCACGTTATAAGCACATTAATCTTATAAGTCTCTTTGCTTTAATATTTAAAATTCATTAGGCAAATGAAACCTGTTATCTTACATATATGTTATGAGTTTTCAACATGCATTTTATTATAACTTTTTAAAGGATATTATTTAAAATACCTTAAAATGAAAAAAAGTAAATAATAAAATAAATGAATGAATTAAAAACATAGAGAAGTCCATATTGTAGGGAACAAAGGAACTGCCAGGATGCAATAATATACAGTACAACAGATAAGTGTAACCCCTCCCATACATAAGCATGCCACAATAAATTTGACTGACATGTACTGTCAAATGACTATATTACGTACGGAAGTATGACTACGAATACATAAAATAAATGCGTTTAAATTAAAACATCGTGGAGTAGCTCAGCAAATAAACTAACTTGCGACGCGATAAATTAGGTTAAAAGTCGCGTAATGATTAAATATGGTTTTGCTTGTGTTAATTAATGTCATAAGCTTCGCCGGGTGTCGATGTCACTGCAGTGACATGCAGCGCGACACTCTGAGTGACACAGGTCACTACACATGCCACTAGCGAGTGACACATGACAGTGGAAAACCGGACGTGCCACCGGAAGTGTCACTACACTCAGTGGCATGTGCCAGTGTCATCTGTACGTCAGATGTCGTGTCACTCCATGTTAAAACTGCTACTGTGAATCCGCGTTCAAGCGCACACAATAAGCTAAAACTCGCCCCAAGCACCGGCAAAAACAAATAACAATGAATGTGTCGAGGAAAGAGTAAGGACATATCTTAATTATTTATTAATAAACTTATTCTGAGTCAGTGTCGCAGATCCTGACTGGCAACCTTCTTTTGGACTCGCCTTTACAGTGAAATTCATCTTTACGGATTACATGAAGGAGTTTTTTTGTTTTCGATTTGTTTTATTTCGTTAAGTAATAATTTAAAGCTTTCTATAAATATATTTATTATGTCTGTGAGGCATATACATTTTGCTTCATTTTGTTAAGCGCTCCTGTTCAAAAACCAGACGACAGAAAGCGCATAATTTTGGTTTTCTTTATTTTATAAAAACGCTGTAACGTTTTTTGATGTATTACTCGTACTTTGTGAGCAAAAATGACGGATAACTTTAAATTGCTCCCACTGAAAAAATGCAAGCGATTGCTCTGGCGCCTCGATGTCCTGCAAGCTTTTTATAAGCAAACTATGCGCCTAATAGCACACATTCTTTAACGTTTAAGCTACCATTGTTTTATACTTGAACTGTTTTATATCTTTTATTTTAGGCAAGTCGTGATGATCTGAGAAGGCAAACTGATCAAACAGACAATGATGGTCTTCCGCTGGGCGCTGTTCGTTAAAAAAAAACAAAAAAAAACTTATTTTTAACGAATAAAAAATGCTCCAAACGTTTTAAATAAGCTGAATAAAAAACGTAAATATAAACACTTTGCCATTAGGCTACATACAAAACTGAACTATTTTATAGCTGAAACACTAAGTTGTTTAAGGAGAAGGGGGAAATATATTTTTTGTCCCGTCTATTGCTTCACCGTTATTTCGAGAATAAACCCAGCGTAAATATGCAGATGCCATTCCCAAAACATATCAGCGTATATGTGCCGAAAACGAAAGTTTCATACAAATTCTGAATGGATTATAGCCTGGAAAGTGCAAAGCACGCTCCTCTTATTATCACTAAAAAGCGTCACTAATCTTAGTTCATAGAGATCTCACAAAGATCTGTTATAATTTATAAAGCTCTCTAAATTACACAATTAATCTTTTATTTACATGGCGTCTACACTCAAAAGATGATTCACGAGCACACAAAATGGCACTTAATAAAACCAATCCGGCGCTTTCAGCAGTGAGTGAATTCTGTGAATCTAGAGAAATGACAGATCAATATCCGTGAACCTGATTTTTTTCCCCCCGCAGCCACAGTACGCCGGAAATCCGGCGTGGTGCCGGAACGCTATCACCCCTGTATATATATATATATATATATATAAGGTTTATCATTTGCATGTGTCTTTATGAGGTGTGACAGAGCATTTTTAAGAAAGTTTAGAACATTTGGGCACAAAACATTATGATGTTTGGAGATGCAAGAAAGATTTATTTAAATATATATTTATTTATATACAGAATGTATATGATTTGTGCCAAAAAAGAATTTCTCACCTAGAATTGTTTTACCCAAGTCAAAATATCTTCATTTCAAAGAGAGAACAGGACTATTGTAATTAACACATTGGCACATAATTTTGCTTGTCTTCAGGATAAACTTTTAATTTGGACTTATTTCTTCTGAAGGTGAAAACAAAACATTATTATTACTTGATCTGAGAATTTTTCGTTATTTTACTAGAAGACAGAATTGTTTTTGCTTTGTGATTGTTTAATTTCTGTACCTGAATACTGTTGGACTCCCAGAAAACTGTCAAATAGAGCTATTCAAACCATTTTCTGAAACTGTATTCATATCGCAATATTGTGCAGCCCTAATATATATATATATATATATATATATATATATATATATATATATATATATATATATATATATATATATATATATATATATATATATATAAAATAAATATATATATATATATATAATAAATATATATATATATATAATAAATATATATATATATATATATATATATATATATATATATATATATATTATATATATATATATTATATATATACACACAAACACACATGCATGCACCCATGCACACACACATATACATACATATGCACGTGCACACAAACCTATATTTACACACTTTTTGAGATACGCACATTTCCAGTGCAGAATGTAAAAGCTGGCTTATATATAGAATGTAAACTGGCTTATGATTATTGTATATTTTTTACCCCAGGTGAAATGAATTTACCCCAATTTGGAAATTCTACAAACAAGTTAACCTCTATTCAGCACCAGAACGTTGTGCATTAAATTAACAAATAAAATGCCATCCTTTTTTAAATCTCGATTTGAATGCATATAAGAAGTAGGTGCAAAATGTGCAACGCAGGCACTCACTGAATGCACACAAAAACAGCCGTGCAGGTGTTTGGGATTCTCACACACACGTTTGGTTTGTTTTTGTGCTGTAGCAGGTTGATCGTCTCTCGCTGCTCGTCATTCAGATGTGTCTCTTCATGTGCAGAGCCAGATGATCAGAACGAGAGAAACACCTGAAAGAGAACATAATGTTCATACAAGAGGAAAAGTCCCCCTGAATATAAAACCAAAGATAGTATTAAGGTTCTCTATAAGTCAGTGTGCTTAAAACTCGCATTTAGATGATATAAGCAATAAGGGTGTAGATTCGCATCATGGATGTGCAGCCGACAAATGTGCAGCAACTATGTGATGCTATCATGTCAATACGGACCAAAATCTCTGAGGAAAATTTCTAGTATTTTGTTGAATCTCTGCCATAAAGGATTAAATGGGGTCCAACCCGGTACTAGTAAGGTGTATCTAATAAAGTATGCTGTGAGTGCATCACCTACATTTGAATTCAATTCAATTAATACACTCAATGCTGAAATTTAGAGGTGCACTTCATTTGAAAGCAACAAAACAAACACGCTAATAATGCAACAAGGCTGCTAATTGGATGAAAGCGTGTTTTAGGAATTGGTTTGAGACTATGGTCAAAAACATATTTCAAATATAGCCTAGTGCACCTTTAAAGCAAATAATCGTTAAGACAGAGTCAACATTGCCATTATAGATTAGACAAACTTCAGCCCCTTGCCTCTGATTGGCCGAGCTGTTATACACAAAAATGGTTAAAAAGTGGGAGGGGCTACTCTTCATGTCTTGTTGGAAATGACATCAAACAATGCTGTGCATCTCAAGGCATTTCAGAAGAGCTTTATCTTGCGTTTATCTGCCTCAAATGGATTTTTTTGCATTGAGCTTTCCTGCTTAGTATGATTCGGTACGGAGCACCCTGATGAGGCTGCCCTTACATCATAGGCATGATGTATATTATAAAGTTACCATTGATATCACTTGATAGGCGTGGTGTATTTTTAGTTTCTCACCATGTCAAGTTCCCTTTGCAGTCTTTCTTAGAAATTGAGTATTGTACTGTTCTTACCAGTTACAGGAAATGAGCCATTAAATGCTGCATCACACACACACACACACACACGTGCGCGCGCACACACGCACCTGTCACAGTGGCTGCATTTGAAAGGTTTTGCTCCAGTGTGTTTTCTGAAGTGTCTGGTCAGTTCATCACTTCGAGCGAAACGCCACTCACAGCCTTCCCACGAACACCTATACGGCTTTTCACCTGCAGGGAAGACAAAACACAGCTATACTCACTGTTTTTGTATTTTACTTAGGGGTAAAAAAGTACTATTTGAATGCTAAGAGTAAACAAGCTGATGCTGCTGAGAGCAACATTTAGAGGAGTGTGTACAGTAGATGTGAGCTGCAGGCTTTCCCTCATTAGCACAATAAAAATAGAACAAACAATGACAGCAGTGAGAAAGGATGCTGAGGTTTAAAGGTTTAAAAGGTACATTTTTAAATACGTTTACATACTTGAAGACACTTAAGTTAATACTCTACATTAGGGATGTGTAAAATTCACCAAAACATATGTTGATAATAAGAATTAGATGATGTTTTGCAGAGTGTGTTTGTGATTGCACCATGACTTTGAATCAGTTGTCCAGAGCAGGCCTCAATGTTCACCACCTTAAATTGATTTCTGGGGCATTTTTAGCTATCTAAGGAGATTCTGTTTTAGTTATAAGATGTATGCCTAACTTTTAATGCCGAATTTTAACATTTAGTATCAATGAAACTAGAATAGCAGCACAGAATGAGGTTATTACGGGCCAAGCATCGAAGGTGTGTAGGCACCTATTTTATCTGTTCCGGTTCTTAGTAATATTCTTCTCGGTTTCCTCTTCTTCTTCTGCTCTGGTAGTCTACAGCATTTGCGCAAACTTTTTACAGTCTGATCTTCAACCACAACAAATTTTCACTCTCTAACTCAAACTCTCTAGCGCCACCACTTTTTACTTTTACTGTCTATCTTTAGAACTTTGAATCAAATGGGCTACAATCTTTTCTCTTATGATTCCTTGGCTCAAAATGAATGATGTCATTTTTCATCATGAAAATATTTTCTCATTTTTGAATTTTTAGTAAAACCCATTTGAACTAACTCATCCTAGGCCATTTTTCCGATTTTACCAAAATTGAATTACATGATCTACAGAAAAAAAAAACATGCAACACAGAACATGTTCATTCCCACAAGTCCATGTCTATGTGGAGCTCTTTAAAGTGATTACAGTATTTATTCTTAATTCTATTACTTCTAGACAAGTCAGGATAGTAGTCAGGATCATTCATTAAATTGCAAGCAAGACAAGAAGTGTGGGAAATAGGGTTAATATTTGCACCTCCAGCACATGACAGCAACATGAAGAATGAGCATTCGAAGAATGCAGGGAGTCACCAAACCACATGTACACACACACACTCTTCAAACATTTGCCTCTAGAGGAGGAGGTCTGCTTGCTAAGTATTCAAACAACGAGAGTGATGCAACAGCAAAGCCACATGGGAATGAGTGTATACAGTGTATGAATGCACTGAAACTGCTGGGTTTCAATCACCCTGTGTTAATGCACATTTTGAAGTATTGCATGAAAAACTAGTGCTGGACATGCCAAATATTGAATAAAAAATCCCTTCACAGAAAAAATTTTACACTCACTTGAGATGGCTTTGGACAAAAAAGGGTTAAAGCAAATAATGTGCGATGCATTTACTGAATAAACTCTGAAGTAGCGAACATTACACCTGCATGACCAATGAAGTTCAAGTCAAAATTGAGCATTATTGTCACTCTGCTACATATGTAATGAAATGTCGTGTCTCACATATACACTATACACACAACACTGTACATAAGAATTATTTGAAACCTATACATACTAACACTGGAGCAGTAAACTAACTATAATTATGGATTTTAATATACGTGCCTAAACTATCCACATAACCTAAGACAAGCTATACAAGCACTTTCACACAAGACAGAGCAATTTTGTACAAGATATTGTGCAAAAGGAAGTATTTAGGTTGGATGAAAAAAGTAGTGCAACATGATCAGCTACATGGTTGCTAGGTTACCAATACTACAGTCAGCCACTCTAAAGCCTCATTCACACTACGAGTAACTGGGGATCTCTCAGCTCGCTCAGAGGCCGTTTGTATTCTCCGTGCTGTGGACCTACACAGACCTGCGTTCACAGCAGGTCGCCACCCAGAGCGAAAGAGACATTGGCATTTGACATTAATGAATTTTGGCTTGGTAGAACATTTTATACAAAGCGAGTTACACTGCATTCTAATAATGCATTTTATCAGTTCATGCATTCTCTAATTTTGGGATGTTTTAACTCTGTAAAGGCTGATATCTTAAATAAAAGTCCAAAGAGACAGTTTAGTAGATAGAAAATAATTTAAAAAAGCATTCAGGTATAAGAAATTGTATCGTTTGTAACTCTGAAAAGGGCGAAGCAGTGGCACAGTAGGTAGTGCTGTCGCCTCACAGCAAGAAGGTCGCTGATTCGAGCCTCGACTCAGTTGGCGTTTCAGTGTGGAGTTTGCATGTTCTCCCTGCATTCGCGCGAGTTTCCTCCGGGTGCTCCGGTTTCCCCCACAATCCAAAGACATGCAGTACAGGTGAATTGGGTAGGCTAAATTGTCCGTAGTGTATGAGTGTTTCCCAGAGATGGGTTGCGGCTGGAAGGGCATCCATGAAGCTGCATAAAAACTTGCTGGATAAGTTGGCGGTTCATTCCGCTGTGGCAACCCCAGATTAATAAAGGGACTAAGCCGACAAGAAAATGAATGTAACTTTGAAAAAAGAAAGACAATTAATTTTATTGAATTGTTTATATAAGGACTACGCAGTGTTATTTCACATTTGATCATAGCATTAATGTACACCTGACCTGACAAAAGTCTTGTCGTCAATACCAGTTGTAAGAGGAACAAATAATAACATGACTTCTAGTTGATCATTTAGAAAGTTGCAAGCAAAGCAGGTCAGGGTCTTCCAGGATTGGCCAGCCCAGTCACCAGACATGAACATTATTGAGCATGTCTGGGGTAAAGATGGAGGAGGCATTGAAGATGAATCCAAAGAATCTTGATGAACGTTGGGAGTCCAGCAAGAACACTTTCTTTGCCATTCCAGATGACTTTATTAATCAGTGAGTCATTGCAGAGATGTATGGATGCAGTACTCCAAGCTCATGGGAGTCATACACAATATTAACAATTTTTCCACTGCAGCATGACTTTTTATTCTATACTGGACATTATTTCTGTTAAGTGACAAGACTTTTGTCTAAGCAAAGTCAGACCTTACTGTCCTAATTAAATCATTAAAAATCAAGGCATGATCATTTTTAATTTTGCTAAAATAAGCGTAATCTAGAGGCCTTTGCCTTTCATACCAGCCACTTCTGATACCAAATGATCAACTAGAAGTCAAGTTATTATTTGATGTTTCTAAAAACTTGAATAGGCAACAAGACTTTTGTCAGGTAGTGTATACCTGAATACAGTTCGACTCCTCTGAAAACAATAACATTCTGTTTATTTAATTTTCACTTTATTCTATGTAGATTTTTTATTATATTTTATGCAAACACACTCCCCCCTACAGTATCAACCCAATAAATCTAAAACAATAAATTCTTTCCAAACAGTTTTTCAAGACATCTAGTGAAAGTACATACATATCGCTGAATAAAAAAACATTGCTATGTTGGATTTTTCCAATATCGTGCTGCCCTAGCTTTTACTCACTTAAAAACTATCAATCAGGTGAATAAAGGAACGAAGCATATTCGAGTAACTGGTTTTTCAGCAAAATTCTGATCATGTCTGTGTGTGTGTGTGTGTGTGTGTATTTAAATGCTTTGTACATCATATTCATCAGTGTGACTTTCAGCTTGATCTGAACGAGAGCAGTTTTGTTTCCCAAAGCTGAGGAAGCTGTTATGGCAACAGTAAGTCAAAATACTGGTAGGATTATACACCCTCACATAGAAACTGCTTACCCGTGTGTGTGCGCTGATGTGCTTTCAGGTGAGAACTCTTTGTGTAAACCTTCCTGCAACCGTTAAAGTAGCATCGATGAGCTCTCCTTCGTCCTTCAGGTGACCCTTCACCTCTGACCTCCTCCCCTCTTGGACCGTCTGCATCTTCTTTCACCAGTGAGGGCGAGGAGGGCGGTGTGTGTGCGATTACACACTGCTGCTCAGACGCGTTGTGGCCCAGTGGGTGTGTGTGAACATCAGCAGATGCGATGATCTTCTCACAGCTGCCGAATGATGAATGGCAGGATGCTGCGATCTCATCCTGTCTGGGGATAGAGGCTCCCGGTGGGGACAGGTTTGCTTCTGTCCCACAGCACCGCACAAACTGGCTCCACAGATTGTCGGATTCGCATACTGACCTCAGATCTGCTGCAGAGACATAGGGCTCGTTCTGCAGATAGCGCTCAAGCTCAAGACAAGTCTGTGTGAGAGAAAAAGGGCACAAAAGTGACATGTTACATGCATTTTCTGCTTGTGTTTTTAAATGTAATACAATTTTTTTTTTATGTTTTGGAAATGTGCGACATTGTTTTAGGGCAAAATTCTAAATGGTAAATTCTAAAATGAAACTAAAACTCTTAAAAATAAAGCCCTGTTATCATTTATGGACATATATGGTGTTCTAAAGCTTTTAGTATCTTCTGTAAAACACACAATTTGAGGTTTAGCAGGACTTCAGACGTTTTCTTGTTAGTGTATGAACTGTGTCAAGTTACGTTTTAAGTTATATAAAGACTGAAATTTAAAGGTTTGGGGTCAACAAGAAAATGAAATACTCTTAGAGAGATCAGAGTGAATTTATCGTAAACATTTTGAACATAAAATTTTTTTAAATATCAGTTTTAAGTGCTCTACCATAATTGTTTCTAGACATGGGGCGATAACCGTTGTCAAGGTAAACCGTGGTTTGTTTTAAAACCGTCAAAATTGTGTGCAATACCGTTCCTAAGGTATGTGTATGATTTTTTTATTTATTTTTATTAAATTTTTTTGTTTGTTTTTTAGGACAGCAGTATCTTCCACAGAAAATATATCTAAAGATGACGTTTTAAATAATAAAAAATCTGTTTTTGAAACAAATAAAGACAGCAGAAGTCAATAATTTATTAAGCCTGACATGTTTACTCTTCCAGAATAATTTTAATGTTTCTCCAAATATTGTGTTCAAAAGGGAAAAAAGTTTTTGTTTTTTACCTAGATATTTATAAAAAATAATAATAAATAAATAAATAAATATATATATATATATATATATATATATATATATATATATATATATATATATATATATATATTAGAACAGTAATCATAATACCGCAAAACCGTAATATTTTTATCCAAGGTTATCATATCGTCAGAATCTTATACCAGCCCATGCCTAATTATTTCCTTCATTCTTCCTACATAAGAAAGGAATTTTTAAGCATTAAACCAACATTGAGATAAAGTTGGTTATATATTCACATATTCGTTCAGTGACAACGGTCCCTATATTGTTTACCATGCAACTTTGAATATTCGGTCTGAAATCACATGTAATTGTGACTTAAAACAACATTAGCACTATTTAGTTGACTGTGAACAATGTTGTACTTTGATAGTCATGGGCTGCTAATATGATTTCACTATTTAGAATTAGCAGAGAATGTTTGTGTGAAGTTATATTATTAAGAAGAAACTGTGAATGTGAAAACAAAAAAACAACTTTACCTTAATCAAACCAACATAACTTCTAAAGAACCATGTGACACTAAAAACATAGTAGAAGTAGCTTTGTAGAACTATTTACACTGAAAAACAATGACTTCTGTAAAATTGATGCAAACAACCCCAATAAAAACAACTTTAAAAAAAAATTGTAAATCCAATAAATAATCTTTGAATAGTTTTTTCATTGTATTTTGATGCTGTGTTTTACATACATCATCATAAATAAATGCAGTCAAATAAAAAGCATACTTTCTTTTAGCATCAAATGATATTACGACTTATGAAGGATCATGTGACAAAAATAAGATGTAAAATTCAGCAATGACTATATTAATGCTGTATTTTTAATAAACGCAGTCATAAATGAACAGACTTATTCCTAAAATAAATGTTTACATTTCAAAACCCTTTCACTTGTCGATTATTGTAGATTATCGTAGCAAGTGCAATTTTTATGTAAATTTTAAACGTCTTTTCCCGCTAAATTAAAATCTTTCATCAAAGCAATAATTTGTATTTCACTCTCAAGGAAATCGCGTGAACTGAAACATCGTATATTAAAATAAAATCATACCCTGTATGAAGTCGTATATTTATTTTCTTTAAATTTCTTCGGTCAAAGACTTAACAGAGGTAGTTTATAGTTGGTTACCTGTTGCCAGTACTCCTCCAGAGACGGTAACGCGGACAGGTATCCCGTGTCAAGCACACTCTGCAGCTCCTGGAATATACTACACATAGGAATAACATCCATATCCCTCCCAGAACTGTCAAATTCAGCTTGAAAATGTTTTTTCCCGCCGTGTCTTCATGTAAGGCAGCAGCTTTGTAGCTCTGTAGCGGTAGCGAACGCTCGGCTGCAGAGAAAGCGCTGCAAACTGCAAACTTCCCATTTCAAAACAAACCTAACACGCTGCGTGTCGTCATCAGCTGTCAGTGAACGAATCAGAGGCGGGCAGATAGTCCCACGCCCACTATCTAGACTCCACCCACTTAGAGAGGCAGTCCGGGTAATTGGATGGTGATTGGTTGTTGGCTTGTCCTTCTGTGTGATGATTGGTGAGTTGTAGTTGGCGCTATTTCTGGGGAGGTATATAAACATACCCCCTTCATGTTCTCACTTCACTTCAACCGAGGAAGGAAGCCTGTGAATATGTGGTTGATATATATATATATATATATATATATATATATATATATATATATATATATATATATATATATATATATATAATGTATGGAAAAAAAGTATTAACCTTAATGAACCATCAATTAACATTAAATATTACAATTATGATTTAATAATTATTTTTGATGTTTTTAAAATACTTTAATGTTTGTTCTTTAAATTTTTTTTAATGTTCATTGATGGTTCATAAAGGTTACAACCTTTTTTCACAAACAAAAACACAGGCCTGAATACTGAAAATATTTTCAACCCATCCTGACCCTCTTTATCCTGACCATTGCATAGGGAACAGTATTAACAGATGCTTGCTATCAGGGTCGTAGCAACCAGGGGGTGGAGTGGGGGTGAGGGGGATACGTCCCCCTCACTTTTAGAGACAAATCATTTAGAAACTATTGATTAATGATTATATTAACGCAAACTTTTGGACTCATTCTCATTCAGCTGTCCCCCCACTTGTAAAATGTTTATCCTGAAGTTGATATAGCTGCAACATATTGGTGTTTCGTAACATTTAATTAACTTAAGATTTAACAATATGTTTAAAACTCAGCCTCATGTATGTGTGTCAACTCATACATCATCTCGGTCACACATTACCCCTGTACTGCAACAGTTGCACTGGTTGCCTGTTAAGTCATTAAGGCATTGATTTTAAAACCTTGATTTTAACTTATAAAGTTGTTCACGGTTCTGTTCCTGATTATATATGTGATCTGATCTGATATCTACAGCATCTTCTTCTCGTTATTTACGTTCCGCTTCGGGGATCACCTTGTTTCAGCCTCATTGCAAACTTAGCACCATTCTCCTACTGTGCACTTAAATTGTGTAATGCTCTTCCCACAAACATCAGGAACGCCAGTTCCCTGGACTGTTGTAAGAAACTTCTTAAAACTCACCTTTTTAGTGTTGCTTTTGAGGCTTTTTTCTTATTTTGAATTTTTGCATTTCATGTTTAATTGTGTTCTGATGCTCTTGTTAGCGATTATTTAAGTCTAAGAAAAGCGCCCTATAAATAAAATGTATTATTATTAGTTTTTATGAGGTGGGTTGTTAGCCCAATGCTCAACCCCTAACCTGGAGAGCCAGAACATACACACATACACTCTACGGACAAATTAACCTACTGCAGCACTTGTCTTTGGACTGTGGGGGAAACCGGAGCACCCAGAGGAAACCCACACCAACAGGGGGAGAACATGTAAACTCCATACAGAAATGCCAACTGCCCCAGCTGGGACCTGAACCAGTAAGCTTATTGTTGTTAAGCGAGAGCGCTATCCCCTGCACCACCACGCCGCCATTATTATTTACTTATTTTCAATATAACTGCTGTCCTAAATACTAAATCAGAGATGCCTTGCACAAAAATCATCTGATAATGAAATCCTTTTCATGAAGTCAGAGATTCAAGCGAGCTGGTAATACTGGACACGTCAAAGCAACTGAACAGCGAACACTGAAGAGCAAATCCATCGATGTGCAGCTCCACAAGATCCGAGCAAGACAGTGGCGAGGAACAAAACTTCACCAATTGATAAAAGTGTGAGGAAAAAAAACTTGAGAGAGACCAGGCTCAGCTGGGCACGACCACTTCTCCTCTGGCCAAACTTCTTGTGCAGAGCCAGCAGGCATTTATCCAGCACTGGCATACAGCATGTGGGGCAAACATGGCCCGGATTTGGCAGAGGTGGCACTGTCAGAATACTTGGGCCAGATGTAAAACGTAGTATTAGACCCAGATGTTCTTAATTGATATGTGGGTCGTTTAGCCTATCTTGAGCCACATTTAAAATACATTCTTATTATTTTCAAATAAAGAACGAAAATTTTACCAATCGGATCGCTTTGAGAAAAAACACGTCTAAATTGCAACCGGGTTCATTAATTTCATTGCAGTAGTGACAAACCAACAAATCTGGCCCAGTTCAGGCTCTGTTAACTTGGCTTCCAGACTTGGCCCAGATATGGTCCATGTTTGGCTATTGTCTGAAAGCCAGACTTGGTCCAGTCATGTACTGTAATTCACTATGACGTGGGCCAAGCAAAAGCTAATTGCGTCGCCACTGGCTTGCATGGTTTGGGACCTGTAGAGATGCACATCGATAGATTTGCTCTAACTCTCAGCAGTGAATATTAAACCACACTGAACTGAACTAAACTGAACTTAAACTCTGACAACTGGACTCACACTGTTGCAGTGTACCATAATCTTCTATGTGAAGCTGCTTTCACACAATCAACATTGTAAAAGCGCTTTAGTAATAAAGATGAATTGAATTGGGCCAGGTAAGGCAGTGGCAGGCATCCGCTGTGTAAAAAAATTGCTGGATAAGTTGGCGGTTCATTCCGCTGTGGCGACCCCGGATTAATAAAGGGACTAAGCCGACAAGAAGACGAATGAATGAATTGGGCCAGAGCTGGGCCAGAGATATTTTGCTATATGTGGGATTTTATGCAAGTGTTTGGAGGGCATCTGAGGTGAATCAGCTCTGAATCAATCTTTGATGTCTGTGATTTATAGTGCTTTCCGCACCCCTGAAATCCTCCGATTAAAGACGCTGCTGTGAGGATTACAGAAAGTAAACACCTGGAAGCATGTACACTTACCTGAACCTCATAAAAACACTGTGGCATGGATTGTTTACAGTCATAAAATTTCCCCCTTATCATGGCTAAGTGAATGAATAAAGCATGTTTACACACACACACACACAC
Organism: Danio rerio; assembly: GCF_052040795.2. NCBI lineage: Eukaryota > Metazoa > Chordata > Actinopteri > Cypriniformes > Danionidae > Danio > Danio rerio. Next base: position 51,559,331 of record NC_141022.1, on the reverse strand, counting down.
ACACATGCACTAACATGCACATACACACAGAAAAGGGAGTGTGTGTAGTGGTGGTGACTCATATTTTCTGTGATTACTGTTTGTGTACACGGTGTCTCCCTCAGACACACACTCTTTTATGTTGCAGAGCTAGTCTTCTGCAAAATACTCCAAATAACAGACTGTTTCCGAGGTAAATCATAGCACCAGGAAGACATGAATGATCACAAATATGATGCTAACCAAAAATACACAATAAATGCAAAATATTAAGAAAGAAAACTGTGTACAGACTCAGTAACTTGCATGCTTGTTAAATAGCAAAACTATTTTTATGATATTAATGTTTTAATACACTTGCATCTTGAAAATTTTACAAATTATGTTGTGAAAAGGTAAATTTGGGCATTTTAATAAAATGTTTTTAGTAATTCAGTCAGTGACTGTGGGCTTTACATTGATCAAAAGTGACAGTGCAGACATTTTGAACATCTTGCAAAAAATTCATTAAAGTTTCCAAACAATTTACCACAACTGTTTCTAACACAGAAAACATAATAGAGGTAAAGTTCAGATTTGTAGAAGAGGTATACAATATAAATGCAGTATGCAATATTAATATTAAATAGCAACCAGATTCACCAGATGCTTTGAATGGCTCTGATGTTTTTTTTCTGGGGAGTCTAACAGTGTTTGGGTACAGAAATTGCATATTCATGATGGAAGAATGCTCTTCTGAATGAAGAGTTTTTGTCTCGTTTCTCGTCCAAATAACTAAATTTTCTTAGATCAAGCAAAATTTTGGTTTGTTTTCAGTTTCAGAATAAATAAGTCAACATTAAGCGAGTTTTTCCTTAAAACAAGCTAAATAATCTGCAACGGGCTAAGTAAAATAATATTGTTTTTGGTTTGGAATAGAAGCATGACAAATTCTAAGACAGACAAGCATTTTTGCAGTGACAATTTTTGAGCATTGTTCACGAATAATTTAGCTTATTCAATTTACCAACACAATCTCACGGCAATTCGTAACTTTTTCATTTAGTGGCTAATTCGTACAAATTCGTACAATCTAATTCGTACATTTTAGTACGATTTGCGTATCCCCCAATGACGGTTGGGTTTAGGGGTGGGGTTAGGTGCCACGCCTCCTATTTAAAATGGTACATTTTCTTACGACTGAACTCATACGAATTCGTACAAATTAGCCACTAAACTGCCAAAACGTAAAATACTTACGTTTTAGCGCATGTCTTTGGACTTGTGGGGGAAACCGGAGCACCCAGAGGAAACCCACACGAACACGAGAAGTACATGCAAACTACACACAGAAATGCCAACTGACCCAGCAGGGCTCAAACCAGCGACCTTGTTGCTGTGAGGTGCTTCCCACTGCGCCACCAGAAAAGATACATATTCACTTTTATAGTTTGTTGTACAACACATACCTATGCAACTTAAACAAGTGTAACATATCAGTTTTATTTTTTCAACATGTCCCTTATCTAAATGAGATTTTACTGCACTTTACTTTTTGAATCTATTTGGTAATGGTTGTTTAGTTAAAATTATGCTTTTTCTAAACGAGCAAACCCTTGAAACTATTTCAGAGTCGGCCTAATTCATCTACATAAATATCATGAATGTGGCAGACACAGTGAATTGAAAAACGCTCCTCTCATGTGTAACTGGAAATTTCTCACTTCGTATGGCACAAATCTGCACCTTGCTGATGAAGCGGTTATCTTACTGTAACAAACATAAAATATGCTGCAAGCAATTATTCATATAAATAAATTTGCACAACTTCAACAACAATACAAGTCAGCAATCACAATACTCAAAACTGATAGTTTCTCAGTTCTAAATATCGCTTCAGTGGCCAACTTCCAACTAGAAAACTCCAATTCATGATAATTCTAGCACATGAACATAGCATTAATCACACGCATTAGTTTATAAGAAGACTCCTCTGGGAAATGTAATTTTATTGTGTTTGTGTACTATTTTCTATGTATTTTTTCTGATGTATGATTTCTCATACATACACATTGCTAATGAGATGGAAATTATTAAGTAAAAAGACACACAAGACTGAACAGGTGTGGAAGTTCAGTGTGTGAATGTGGAAGCATGTTGTTCTGCTACGCATACAAAAAGCTTGACACATGCAATCGATTAACATACTTTATTAGGGAACGGCTTTGCAAAATCGATGACACTATACATTCTGCAACATTGGTGTATCTAGTTGTGTGGGCCTGGCAATTGTTTAATTTTTTTTTTTTGTGTGGTTCTGTTAGGTGGTGTTCTGCAGGTTTGAACTTTTTTCTTTGTGGTATTGTAGATGTTTGTCAAAGAAATTAATAAGACACAATGAATTTGTGTGTGTGTGTGTTTGTGTGTGTGTGTGTGTGTGTGTGTGTTTGTGTGCTTGGTCTGTTCCAGCTTGTTGATATAATACATAATTCTATAATCATGTACAGTATATGTGGACATGATTTGAAAAGGCATACACCTGTCTATATAAGGTCCCAGGGTTGACATTGCATGTCAAAGCACAAAACAAGCATGAAGACAAAGGAATTGTTTGTAGACCTCCGAGACAGGATTGTCTCGAGGCACAAGGCTGGGGGAAGGTTACAAAAAAAATTCTGCTGCTCTGAAAGTTCCAATAGACCAATTACCATGTTTGTAAACATTCAGGATGCGCGCGCAGGGAGGTTGCAGAAAGCAACCGGGAGCCCTAGAATTTAAAGCGAGGGAATGACATCAGATGCGGTGCAGAGTTTGTTGTTGTCTTAGAAATAAGATATATTACTTGCATATTATATATATTATTTACATAATGCTTACAGCATATTATAACAGCTCGTCACCCAGTGACAAGCACAGTGATTCAGCAAAATTAACGTTAAAGTGAGCGGCGTTTATCTGACAGCTCCATTTGCGATAGCACCCTCCCAATGAATATTGGATAAGACGAAATGACCAAGCATCCAGCCCCAAATATACAATCTCAATGAAGCTCCGAGTGATTTTACAAGAGAGAAGTTAAAGGTCTACAAGTCTTTGGATGACATTGTTGTTTTTTGAGGTCATGTGCAATAAATATTGCTCCATGATGACCAGATTCAAGAGCTAAACACCGAGATACCGCCTAGCCAAAGACAAGGAAACAAGACGGAGCTAACGTTATACAAGGCCTGGGTAATTAATCACCAACACGCAAAACGACTGCATTCTGACAGCGAACTACACCTGTACTGCAGGATATGTAAACCTACACATAAAGGTAAAGTTGGTTTTATATTCGCACATTCAGACTTTCTCCTTAATAATATAATTTCATAAAAATATTATTTGCAAACTCTAAATAGCGAAATCATATTAGCACCAGCCAATGACTATCAATATACAACATTGTTCACAGTCAAATAAACAGTGGTAATGTTGTTTTCAAGTGACACTTGCAGGTTATTTCAGACCGAATATTCAAAGTGCCGTGGTAAACAATATAGGGAATGTGTCACAAGTTGTCACTGAATGAATGTGTGAATATAAAACTAAGTTTACCTTAATAAACATAACTATCACGTTTCATTCTTAGCATTCAGTGTCAGCAGTTTAATTAACCACATGTAACTGTTTTTGCTGAAATCATTTCTGCAATCAAAAACAAGTAATGATTCAGCATAGCGTGAACTTACCTGATATGACATGAGAACTGCAGAGTCCAGCATTTCTAATTAGCTCCTCACTTCATTCAGCTCCCATTTAGCCAAAGACATCTGCAGTCGGTATTAAAGCAGTGTGTGGTGTATGGTAAAAGTTAAGTTTTCCATTTTTGGACTCGAATTTAGCATCCTACCGCAAAACACAACATCTTTCCCACTGTGTCCCGTTGTCTGTTTTTTGCAAACGGGGACCCGTGTGACGTCATGTGTGACGTAGGTTGGTAATTGGACTATAACCACTGTGGCCTCCATCATCTGTAAGTGGAAGATGTTTGGAACCACCAGGACTCTTCCTAGAGCTGGCCGGCCATCTAAGCTGAGTGATCGGGGGAACGACCTTTGTTAGGGAGGTGATCAATAACCCATTGATCACTCTGTCTGACCTCCAGCATTCTTCTATGGAGAGAGGATAGCCTTACAGAAGGACAACCATCTGTGCAGCAATCCACCAATTAGGCCTGTATAGTAGAGTGGCCAGACGGAAGCTACTCCCCACCTGGAAGATGACAAAAGGCATCTGAAGGACTCTCAGACCATAAGAACCAAAATTCTCTGGTCTGATGAGACTAAAATTGAACTCTTTAGAGTGAATGCCAGGCGTTACTGTTGGAGAAAACCAGGCACCTCTCATCACCAGGCTAATACCATCCCTACAGTGAAGCATGGTGGTGGTAGCATCATGCTGTGGGGATGTTTTTCAGCAGCAGGAACTGGAAGACTAGTCAGGATAAAGGGAAAGATGAATGCAGCAATGTACAGAGACATCCTGAATGAAAACCTGTTTCAGAGTGCTCTTGATCTCAGACTGGGGTGCAGTTTCATCTTCCAGCAGGACATTGACACAAAGCACACCACCAAAATATCAATGGAGTGGCTTTACAACAACTCGGTGAATGTCCTTGTGTGGCCCAGCCAGAGTCCAGATCTAAATCCTTTTGAACATCTCAGGAGAGATCTGAAAGTGGCTGTACACCGTCACTTCCCATCCAACTTGATAGAGTTTGAGAGGTACTGCAAAGAGGAATGGGCGAAACTTCCAAGCTTGTGGCATCATATTCAAAATGACTTGAGGCTGTAATTGCTGCCAAAGGTGCATCAACAAAGAATCGAGCAAAGGCTGTGAATACTTATGTTCATACGATTTTTCAGGTTTTTTATTTTTAATAAATTTGCAACAATTAAAAAAAATCTTTGTTAACAGTGTCATTATGGGATATAGTGAGTAGAATTTTGAAGAAATCAATGAATTTAATCCATTTTGCAATAAGGCTGTAAAAAAAAAAGTGGAAAAAGTGAAGCACTAGGAATACTTTGCGGATGCACTATATAACCCATAAAAAAAAAAAACTACATCAGCTTTGCATGACTAAAACAGTTTTAAAACATAGCATTACCTGTCCAAAAGAAATACTTTAGCCATATTGTCACCCTCCTCCAGTGTGCAAAACTAACTCCAATATGGATTCTGGATTTTAATGTTTTGATTCAGCATTTGATTTTATTGCTGTCACACTCATCTCAGATAGTCAAAAAGAGTGATGTTTGCTGTGCTGAGATCCACATTTCAAGATGATATTAGGAGAAATCAGCCTGATCTCAAGAGGAAATGTAAGTATTTTAAGTGTTGTCAGTTTAGTGGCTAATTCGGACGAATTAGTACGAGTTCAGTCGTACAAAAATGTACGATTTCAAAAAGGAGGCGTGGCACCTAACCCCACCCCTAACCCCAACCGTCATTGGGGGATGAGCGAATCGTACTAAATTGTACGAATTAGATTGTATGAATTCATACGAATTAGCCACTAAATCAAAAGTTACAAATTGCCGTGAGATTGTGTTGGAGAAATATATTCTTAGTCTCAAAGACAAAAGGGTCCATTCAGACTTTCATGAGAAACACATGAGAAAGCAAACAACTGAACAGAGACACAAGGTCCCATAATGCAAGTCAAAAGCATAAATAACACTGTAAAAAAGTTAGTTACTTTAATTAAAGTGAGAAAAAGTTGCCTTTATTCTAAAAAGTGAGTAAATCCATTGTAACTCGAAACTGTTAAGCTGACTAAACTTCAAGGGATAGTTGCCCCAAAAGTGAAAATTCTGTCATCATTTCCTTATCCTTCTTTTTCACAAGACCTAGAGAAAACAGTTGATTAAAAAATACTTTCAAAGTAAGGCCAATATTTCATAATTATCTTATTGGTTTATCAGTATTGTTTTATTTGTGAAATACTTTTACTATGAAAAACAAAATAAGAAAAACACTATTACTTTGGGACGATTTTTTTCAAACGGTATTCACGACAAATAGTCTGCAAATTGGGATGCAGCAATAATCATTTACAAGGCAAACTGAATCATTTACTTGCATTATTTCAAAACTTTCTTGTTTATAATGTAAGCATTTATAAGAGCAGCGTTTTCACTGGTGACTACTTTAAATGTTTGTCACAGTTTGTTTCAAGGAAATATAACTACTTTATTTTAAAAGAGCCTAATTCGTAAATAATTATATAAATCAATTTATACAAAAATGTAAAATTTTAAAAGAAATCCACCCCTGACCATACTCCTTATTGGTGGATGAGTAAATTGTGCTAAAAAGTACGATTGAGATCATACAAATTAGTCACAAAGTTAGGTTGAGCGGGGATGAAATTAACGCTGGACAAAAAATAACTATTGGTGCATTCCAAAAGGGAAATATCATCCTCAGAAGGGTGCTTTGGAGTAAAAAATTATGGCTGCCATATTGAAGTGTCATTCCAAACAAAGTGATCAAAACTGGGCACATCAAAGGGGCTTTTGGAATTAACTGAATGAAACAAAAATACAACTGATGAACACTTCAGCAACTTATACTTTGAGAATCTGTTTGGTGTCACACACTGCACTTAATTCGTAAGTGCTCATCACTTCTGAGAGACTGTCCGAAGTGCTTAGTGCATATGGATAAGTCCTACAGAATGGGGATTTGCGATTTGCTCATCACCCAATGACGGTAGGGTTTAGGCAGTGGTCACCAAACTTGTTTCTGGAGGGCCGGTGTCCTGCAGGTTTTAGCTCCAACCCTAATCAAACACACCTGAACAAGCTAATCAAGGTCTTACTAGGTATACTTGAAACATCCAGGCAGGTGTGTTGAGGCATGTTGGAGCTAAACCCTGCAGGGACACCAGCCCTCCAGGACCAGGATTGGTGACCCCAGGGTTTAGGGGTGGGGTTAGGCGCCATGCCCTCTTTTTAAAAACGTACAAATTCGTACGACCGAACTCATACGGATTCGTACAAATTAGCCACTTATCTGGCAAAATGTAAAATACTTACGTTTTCTTGTGAGATCAGGCTGCTGTTTTTTTCAATACAATTAATTCTCGCATACTGTTTTTAACATACTATATAGTAAAGAAGTGGTAGTGCACCACTTGAAGTATTTGATTTCAGAAGCAGTCAAATCAATTTCCTCAAAGCCCTGACAACATTTGCTTTCCAAGTTATGACAACACATTCGACATGCAACCCATGATAAAGCTGACAAATTTCACATGCCTTCATTATTGTGTCCTGCGGTTAGGACTTTGTAGCAGTTAGCAGCTTAAGTGCAGAAAGGAAATCAGTGTAACAGAATTTTTTCTCCCTAATTACAAGTTGTGTTTCTCTTTCAGTGTGTCAAAGTAGCCTTCTAATTGTCGTACTGCTATTCTCCGCATTGCAAGTAAATCTAATGCAATGTGAGATCAGATCAACACAATTAAAAGTAATGAAACATTTAATCTATTTTCACAAGGCTGTTCATTTTCAGGCAGACAGATTTCTTGAGTGCTTGTACAGGTCTTTGAATCTGTTCATTGCTCACCCACACACTAGCTCAGACTTGTTTAGAGGGTTTTTTTTTTGTGCTTTTCCTAGAAACAGATTTTTGTTATGGAGGTAAATTAGGTTGTTCCTAGAAGCAGATTTGCGCAAGCATACTGTACATACCTAAAGCTTGAGAAATTCTCTTGTTCTGTTATTATTCTAGACTTCTCTAGAACACCCATCCACTGTAATAAACCTAGTTCAGACTCGCCATCACACAACACACATACACAGAACCTGTTGTGTTGTTTTAAGGGGCAGAAATACCTGCTTTTGTGATCAGTGAGCCCAGATCTGCAGTGGCAGAGGATTTGATGGTTGTTTGCGAGTTCAAGGTCGGACTAACATGTCTAGAAGAGATTATAAAATGTTAACTATTCTCTCATGTCATTATGAAAATGCATCACAGCTGTCCTAAACAACCTGAAATGACCCATAAATGAAGAGTAAACATCTCTACACCACACTTAGTCTTCGGTTTAGCCATGTGTTTTAAAGTGGTCACTAGTTTCCACACAATTTTATGAGGTTGAGCTTTTTCATTCAACAGTTTGATATACCGGTATATATATATATATATATATATATATATATATATATATATATATATATATTCATTCATTAATTTTCTTGTCGGCTTAATCCGGGGTCGCCACAGCGGAATGAACCGCCAACTTATCCAACAAGTTTTTATGCAGCGGATGCCCTTCCAGCCGCAACCCATCTCTGGGAAACATCCACACACTCACACTACGGACAATTTAGCCTACCCAATTCACCTGTACCGCATGTCTTTGGACTGTGGGGGAAACCGGAGCACCCGGAGGAAACCCAAGCAAAGGCAGGGAGAACATGCAAACTCCACACAGAAGTCGAGTCGAGGCTCCAACCAGCAGCGACCTTCTTGCTGTGAGGCAACAGCACTACCTACTGCTCCACTGCCTCGCCATATATATATATATATATATATAGAGGCAGAATCGAACCCGGGTCGCAGCGAGCACCAGAGTGCATGTGTCAACACACTAACCACTACACCACTGGCGCCGACAGATAGATATTTGTTATATATAATTATATTTTTAGTTTTTTTTTTTAACCTATATTGGATAGAACAGTGAAGTTGAGACAGGAATACATTGGGAGAAGGGGAAAGGATCCCCAAAGGATCTCAAGCTGGGAATCGAACTCAGGTTGGTGTGAGCACCTGAGTGTTATACGTCAGCGCACTTTACCACTAGGCTATTGGCGCAGACAGATATTTTTTAAATTAAAAACAATTATTCCCATTTCTTTTCACCAAATACACATATTTTTATATATACGTAGCTCCTGCTAGTGTTGGGCGATATACAAAATTTTCAGATCGCCATATCGTCCTTCTGTGAGATCGCCGATACACGATACTATCGCATGGGGGCGTGGCAGTGTTACGTTTATGAATATATAATATTTGATTATTATATTTAACCATATCTAAAGATATTTAATAACCTTTTGGCTGATTTTTTTTTTTGCTTATTTAATAACCTACTGCATTTGCATGATGTTTGATCTTGGATAATAATTCAAACCAATGCACGTCACCACCCTCTTAAAGCTAAATATGCGCTGACACTGAAATGATTTCAAACAAGACTCGATGCAACAGTGCGGCGCGGGACAGAATTTGATGGTGACTTCGGGTTCAAAGCAGTCTCCACGGCCCGCGGGACTGCTGCAAAATGGATATAATATACATGGATGAAAGCAAATGAAATGATATTTATCTAGGCACGGAAGAAACAAGGATATATGCTCTAAGATTCTTTCAGACGGGAGGCGGATAGAGGACTTGCCGCCCGCACGTGAAAATGCGGTGAAGTTTTTGTTCAGTTGAGCTCGGCACGGCTTCAGGTCTAATCATCACAAAAGTAATCAACAGTGTCACGTTTGTATTGCTAAGATCGAACACAATTATTGCGCTTGGCATAGGCTATGTGTTTACTGTTTTCTGATGAGAGTTTCATTTTAGACATGACTGCGGCAAGTCGCCAATTGCTCTAATATTAAATAGCCTATTTGACCTAAAACTCTTCACTGAGGTCAGTAAAATATTCTTTATAAGTTATTAATAATCTGTTCAATAATTCTTAAATGACAAAATGAATGGTAAAATACAGATTTTAATTTAATATAGGCTAGTTTAAATAAATAAATGTATTTTAATAGCCTATATAAATAAATATAGGCCTAACATATTTCAATTAAATAAATGGGTTATTTTCTGAAAAAGGCGCATGTCCGTGTCTATCATTTTAATCAATTAAACACAAATAAGACAAGCATGTATATTCCGTGTATGTGAAGGAGCAGTCAATGCATGCACTGAGAATATAGTCTATAGCCCCCTTAAAACTTAAATAGGCTATTAATAACGGATATAAAAGATAAACAGCTTTTTTGTGAAAGCAAGAGAGAATCTTGCGGTAGTGCTGTTATAAAGGAGTCTGAAATGATCAACGACCGCAACAGGTTTTATTCCAGAACATTTGAGCTGGTTTCAAAATTCTTTCATTTTCTTCTTCAGCTGTTTCATTTTTACAAATCGCTTTATTTAACTTGTTTGTTAATAAAATGCAGTTTTGCTATTTAGCCTATTATTTTTAGAAAACAAAGTTGCAAACTAATTTGCTCTGAGAGGTGGCTATGTCCTCACCTGCAGCTCGCACTTCAACTGCTGCTGCTGAGAGAGAGCGCGCAAGAGAGCGCAAGAGAGCAATAGAAATGATTCATTTTTGTCTGAAAGTGTCGGTCAGGTGATGTTGATGTCAACAACTGAAGCTGTTATATTATTTGTAGTTAATTTATTATTAATGAAGATGTTTTAAAATAATAATACTATTAATTTTATTCAATAATGCACTTAAAATGTGCTAAAGATCTACATTAATGCGAAACGAGCTAAATATCGTCTTTAAAATCGTCATAGGTTTCAGCTCTCAGCGATATCTTTGCCTATCGCCGATACACGATACTATCGTCTATCGGCACAACCCTAGCTCCTGCAGTAATGGGATTAGTCAAATTGACTCGATTTAAGCTCATGAAACTGAATAATAAAAATAATTACTTACTCACAAGGCCGTTTATATTGAAGTTGTTGTTTAGCCACACCATGTTAGTGTTTCGTAACATCTACTTTTTTTGAAGTCGTTAAGTCAAACTCAACGCTTAACCCCAAACCTGGTGGACCAGGACTTACCCAATTCACCTATAGCGCATGTCTTTGGACTGTGGGGGAAACTGGAGCACTTGGAGGAAACCCACGCCAACACGGGGAGCACATGCATACTACACACAGCACAGAAATGCCAACTGTCCCAGCTGGGGTTCGAACCAGTGAGCTACTTGCTGTGAGGTGACATAACTACCCACTGCGCCACTGTTCCGCCTTATAATAAAAAATAATAAAAATGTAATATTTAACAAAAGTTATAAGTACAAGCAAGTAGAATGTCACACTGTAGAGCGATGTTTTGCAGTAACATTACCATAAACATCTACAGTATAACTATATGTATTTTGCAACAAATGGTATGAATTTCTATATGCAAAGCAGTTTTTAATTAAAATGTATATCTATTTTAGTCTTTTAAAGTCATTTTTTCATGGTTTAACTTCCTCCTAAACATCCTCATATCTAAACATCCTCATATCATAACTGGCTTAATCACTGTCTCCTCTCCACCAATCAGCTGGTGTGTGGTCTGGCGCAAAATGGCTGCCATTGCATCCTCCAATATAGTATATACAATTATAATATGAAAATTTGCAAGCACAGCACATAGTAAAACTACTTATAGACTCTTAAAATTAATTCCTTTAGAGCAGGATTGGCAATGATAATAAACTAAACTATCTAAAATAACTGTAAAAATAAATCAACTTAAACTTCAAATACAGTTTGTAAATAAAACTATATCATAATAACAGTGCATTTGTGACAAGCAAATTCAACTCCATGTTTAACTCCAATCTTCACGAACACGGACAAGCAAAACAGGGTGTTTGTTTGATTGCATGCCTTTGATGTTCCGTCATGTGATTCATTTCAAACTCAGCCATTATGAACTAACTTCTCAGGAAAGTTTAAACCTTACCAAGAATCCCACTGACCCGCATGAAAATGTACCCTGCATCCACCATCGCCTCTCTGAGATCTGTGAGCATATAGTGCGTTGTATTGTATGCAAATTTGTCATCTACAAAGATCTATTGAATAATTCCTGGCCCTGCAGTCAGTGTGCCATTCAGAAACATGATTCCAGACACAATCATGCACATTCGTCTGCCCACAAACCACATTTCAGCAGCTTGTTTGTTGAGCAAGCAGAAAGCTCAGTAACAGGACAGCATGTTCTCCTCATCACACAGTAATTGCCCTAATGGAAGCAAGATGGCCAATAAAACAACCTTTGTGTAAGAGAGTGTGTCGAAAAGACATTCAATGACTCATAAGGGTGTATATCCTCACTATTATCCATAAGACACACACTCTTGGCTAAATGCCCGACAGAGATTTATGCAGTATTTATATTTATAAATCAGCTACTGACAGCATTAAGACCTACCCTGTTAATATACATACAGTGTGTCTCTCTTTCACACACACACACACACACACACACACACACACACACACACACACACACACACACACACACACACACACACACACACACACACACACACACACACACACACACACACACACACACACACACACACACACACACACACACACACACACAGCTCTCCATGTATTTGTGGGCTAAAGGTTAAAAATGAGGAAATTTGTGCACACAAACACACATACTTGTACAGATGTCTTTATTGAGACTGTGGTATTTACGCTGTACAGACCGTATATTCTATCCACTGCCCCCACTAAATATTCTCCTGTTTTACATTTCCAAAATACTTCATTCTGTGAAATACATGACCTATTTTCCTCATGAGGACCTCCCCAAAAAAGTCCCAAGGTCAAAGCTTACTCATATTGCCATGTCCCCACAATGTGATGAATACAAGGTACACATACCGGGGTAATCCCTAAAATGGGCAACTGAAGCATGTCAGTCCTCAACAGTCACATTTCATCACACCCAATATAATTATAAATGTCTGTGTGATGAAAAGAGGTTTTACATAGAACTCCCGTGTAATTAGTGACACTACTGGCGAATCAATGAACTGCAGGATTTAAATGAATCTCCTTGCATGGCACATAAACATTCATTTTTAAATGTTTTTATTTATTTAATTTTTATTATAACATTCTAACAGATTCCCAATTTTTATTTTTATTTTTTATGATGGATGATCTTAAATTAGTATTTTAGATTTCTTTATTATAAAATGATATTTTTGTTAATATCATTACATTATATACAAAACTTTAGTAATAATAACTTACAGTTTAAATGCACATTTGTAAAAAAAAATACACACATTTTTGTAAACAAAAAAATAGTATGATAAGCACTTTCACAAAAATGTAGGAAGCATTTTTGTTGCATCAAAAGTGTGGTAATGATAACCATCTGACAAGCCAAACCAGCACAAATTAGCGCTTATAATGTTATAATGCAGCATTTGAACTTAAAATATCTGCAAAAAGGTCTACCACCCCTTTTAATTGGCAGGCTGGCATGATGGTAAAGCCAAAAAGTAAATTTTCCCACAACAATAAAAGAGGTTTAGAACACTGTAAATTGTTATTAATGCATTTTTGCACCTCACCCCATAAGTTGACAGAGTATGCACAATGACAAAATAAGTGCAAATCTCCTCATATTCGTCACAAAAAATACATCAATCCCACTTTTAAATTGGCACAAAGACTTCATTCATATATAATATTAGAGAAAAATATTTCAACATCTTAAAATAATTAGTTTTATATGCAGGATGTTATCTATGAGTTTTCTGTGTTTGAGTATTTCTGTTTTATACTGTACTAAAAAACTACATTTTTATATCGTTAAAAAAATAAATCTGACGTTTCCAGATGCCTTTTTGGAAATAACGAACTGGAGCTCTCTAGTGGACAAGTTTCATCAAAGCTTCAACATAAACATAATTTCATCCATCACCATCCGACTGTTGCAAACGTGTGTTTCCTTATATATGCAAACATGTTTTTCCTTTATCAACAATAATAATATGATAACCAGACAAATTAAGAATTAAATGAGTGACTAATTATTTTGAACTAATTGCAGTTTAAATTTGGAATAAGATTGTGCCTAGTATTGCTAGTTTTTTAATGTATATCTCACATTAATGCTTAATTTAAAATGATAAATTCAAAGTAGCATAATTTGACATCAATTATCTTGCATTAGCCTGCTAGATATTACTATTGGCCATCTTATATTTGTTTCATAAAACAACTGTCTCTACATTTTAGGTGCTACATCTTGGCACTAATAGATTTATAGTTAGATTTGTGGAATTTTCTATGGTTGGTGTTGTATCTAACTCTAGGTGGGACTCACATGAATCTCACAAACTCACCCTAGTAGTTTTCCCAGATCTCTTAGATGATTTGCTATGCTGATAAGATCAATAAAATCAGAATAAAAGGCAATGAACACCTCCAGACAATTTGTGCTGTCTGCAACCAGGCTCAATCAACTTAAGAAATCAGATATTATGTCTGATTTCAAGACAATTGATGGAAAAATCTTTAAAGAGATAATACAGATTATGAACACATCAACCTGCTGCCTTAACACTCTAATCATTCTTCAAAATGGTGTTAAACTGTTGATCATCTAAGTTGATCATCAAAAAGTGGTAAATGATTCACTTCTTCACTTCTAAATGCAACAAATCTCTTATAACAGTTATGCCAATGACACTCAGATCCACTTATCTTATAGTCTTATCGCCTACTGAACCCTATTGATGACCTCTGCCAATGCATATATGTTACAAACTGAAATACTTAAACAGAGTAGCTGTATATAATCAAAGTAAGATCTATGAAAAAGAAACAGGATTTTTAAATTTTTTTTTTTTTTTTTACAAATGAAGCATGAGCACACATTGCTTTGGATCTTATAAACACAAACAAGCCTTAAAAATGTGTTCCCCTTTTAAAAAAGGTTGGAATCACTTGAGGGCGAGTAAATGTTCATTTTTGGTTGAACAATTCCTTTAACAGTTTGATGTGCCAAAACTTCCTTCAAGTTAAACAAAGACAAAACTGAAGTCATTGCATTTAGAGACAATGTGAATGTGCACCTTGACTCTCAGGGTAAAAAACAAAAACAAAAAAATCAAGTCAAGAATCTTGGTGTGATTCTACATTCAAATCTTAGGTTCAGTAGTCATGTCAAAGCAGTAATTAAATTGTGTGAAGGCTTAGAGAAACTTGTTCACGCTTTTATCTGCAGCAGGGTGGATTGTTGTAATGGCCATCTGGTCTTCCCAAAAACACAGTCAGACAGTTGCAGCTCATTTAAAATGCTGCTGCCAGGATTCTGACCAGAAACAGAAAATCAGAGCACATCACACCTGTCCTCAGCGTGTTTTTACAGTAGCATGTGATGATAAATCAACCCCTTTTCTTATTGTTTGAGCTCATTCAAAAGAAAGGTTCATGTGGAAATATGAGACAACAATAGAGAAAAAAAACTATTACAGAGCTAAAAGACAACTATATGAGCTATGTGAAGAGCTATATGGTGATTCCATAACCTAATTTTAGTGATTTTCAAGCATACAATATATTTACATTTTATTTTATGTTTTACAGAATCATATATTGAAATATTCCTAAAATGCTTTAATGGGGTTAATGAATTAACAAAAGAGAGAACTCCTCCACTCTGAGTCTCCCTGGACAAGACTCCCTGATCAGCCAGTTCAATGATAATTACACGCTTCTATTATTACAACTCACACTAATTCATGATAACGTTTCACATGCATTAGTTGTGGCATGATCCTTGATAGTTAAAAATACTATATAATAATGTATGTAAAGTGCTTTTTTCATGTTTATAAGGATGATTTATGAAATGCTTAAGCATGTTTTATGCTTTAAAATGTAATGCATTCACATTGTTTAGAACAGTGGTTCTCAAACTGTGGTACGTGTACCACTAGTGGTACGTGGGCTTCCTTCTAGTGGTACGCGGAGGAATGAAATATGTCATGTACATGCTACATATATTTCAAAATTTATCAAAAATGATGTATATAATATGCCATATATGACATATAGCCTATATTTCTGAGGTAATCTGCCACGTTTTTTTAACTGTGCAGAGTTGTAGCCGCTTTACTGAGCCGACTACGCTACTGTAATTCAATACTGCTCATTTTGGTGGTACTTGGAGAGACAATTTTTTTCTGAGGTGGTACTTGATGAAAAAAGTTTGAGAACCACTGGTTTAGAATATAAACACATCTTTCTCTGTATACACAAGCGTAAACAGTATAATCATTCCTCTCTCCTTTTCGCATTATATACCACAATCTAATTACTAAAGCTTTGTTTTAGGACACTTGATGCTAAACATTCCTTTAAAATAAATCAAATAGTTAAATATAAGTGCAACACAATTTTAATATGCATTGCACTATAGAATAAGAATCTAATCATTTTTCTGCATACAATTAATGATGCATATTGCTTTCTAGAACAACTCTTTTTCATTATGTTTCTGTATTATGTCCTGAGCTCTTGAAAAGAAAAAAATAAATGATTGATAAATAAATAAATAAATAAATAAATAAATAAATAAATAAATTTACCGTGTCATTTTGAAATGCATTTCTATGACAGATATTATGTTTTTTTTTTTTAAGTTCAGTCACTAACTGTATGAAAGCATTGATCCACTGATTGTTCCACCAGTTTTACAGAGAGACAATATACATGATACTAGGAAACTAGCTTTAAAACTGTCCTAACTACCAGAGATTTAGTCTGACCGTTTTCCTCTCAACACTATGTAGTAAAATATATGCACAGGTAGATGGCGATATCAGACAGATCTAAACTGTTCATAAAATGTGCAAACTGCATTGATGCTCTTTAAACCAGTTGTTGGACACCACTCCAGGGGTCATTAAACATTCAATAGACATTGATTGCATTTTGCACTTTTTGATCACTTGATTATGCATGTTGGTGTATCCTTGAGGTTTTAAACCACCTCAACGAAATTTGTACCAGTTATGCCTTTTAACAAAAATCTGGCAGGCAGTTACGGCTATTGGCAGACACCAAGTGATGGTCAAGCACTAGCCATGTATTACATTTACTGTTATAGCCTTAAATAATGTTATTAGCCCAAATAATAAGATGCTTTACTTGATAATATTACAAGAATCAAGTAAAATGTGTAGCAAAGTAGCGAAAACTAAACAAATTCCATGATCAGGATACTGTACCACCCCCACCTTATTTTGAGCCAGGAAAAACCCTGATAACCATACATATTTCACCTCTGCTTTTACCAAATGGTGTGAAGAAATGAACAGTGTTTTTAGGTGTATTAACCATTAACTAACTGGAATGAATGTCTATTACATTATTATAATTACATTTCTATAAGCAACACATTATCTAAAAAAATAAGTATTATTAATTTTATTTATTTTTTATATGCAATGAGAGTTTAATTATTAGCTTTGAAAAAAATGAATTGCTAAATTAAAATAAACATATTTAACGTTAAATCCTGCACTCAATGAGAATGTACTCCCTGCAAGTACAGACAGAAACCAAGATGGCAGGCCAGAGCGTATTTCTTTGATGGAAGTGTTCTCATTATTTTGAACACATGGAAGAAAAGAGAAGATTGTGATAGTCTCAATAGACAGTGATTTACTTTACAAAAAATACAAAAGTAGTAAACACACTGCTTTAAAGTTTCATTAATCTGTATATACGGCATGTACCACCATGCGGCATGTACCACTGTAGCTCTGGGGTCAGAGAGTTCCCAGCAGATAACATTATCCTACATTACTATTTTTTGATGTGTCTTTTTAAAGGTAAATTAAGGTCATTCAGTATGTTGTTAATTGCAGAGCTTAGACTCTTATTTATCTGGGGTCACCACAACGGAATGAACAGCCAACAATTCCGGATGCACCGGATGCCCATCCAGCCACAACCCAGTACTGAGAAACACCCTAACACATTCACACACATTCATACACTACAGAAAATTTAGATCGTCCAATTCACCTATAGTGCATGTCTTTGGAATGTGGGGGAAACCAGAGCACCTGGAGGAAACCCGCACGCCAACATAGGGAGAACATGCAAACTCCACACAGAAATGCCAACTGAGCCAGCTGGGATTCAAACCTGTGACTTTCTTGCTTTTATTATTATTATTTATTTTTTATTATTACCAATATTTTAATTCAGAACAATTTACAGTTCATTGATGCTTGCAGAAGTTATTATTTCACTGATTTGCCCTAATGTGATGGGTATTCGACAAGAGAAAAAACTCCTGGAATTCTAGTGAATACTCAGGCTTTGATTGTGCCAGATTAGATGTTTAAACTGTGCTACACGTGCAGCCACTCAATCACTTCAGCTTAATAAACAAGACCACCAAACACAGGAAACATACAATATAAACTCACTCATTACTGTGCCAACAGGGAAAGCTGGCAGGAAATATCTCATGAAGATCTGTCTGGCTGATCTGGCTTGATTTTGATGCTGAGATCTAAAAGCTAACTAACATATAGGGCTGGTTAGTATACTGAATTAAGATATATCTATATTTTATATGATATGGTATGAGGAAATATTGTTTAGATCAATCAGCAATAGTATGATATAAGCAACAATAGAAGAGGACACAAGAGTGAGCTGCTAAGGGGAAAGTGCAAAATCCAATTAGTCCTTAAAAGGAGTCATGTTTTTATTAATGACTAAAATAAATTGTAATATATTGTTAGCACGTATAGTTTGAAGTGTCAGATGCTGACAGACAATACTTGCAGTGTTTCATAAGATGCCTAACCTAAATTTCACAAAATTGCCAACTTTAAATGTCACAAAGTCATTTGAATGTTTTTATTTTGTTGTCAGAAGTGAATGAGCTTTCCGGATGTGAGTTTCTGCTAAACTTAAAAGGCATTATTCCTGCATTTAGATTTTAATGTAACATTGTTAAAATGTTACGCGTCAATCTGTTTGGGACATAATGTGTATATAGCAGCATATACGGTTTACATAAGTACACCATAGTGGTTTTTACAGCATTTAATATGAATATATTCTCATTGGAGCATATGTAAGTACTTTTTTAGAATATGTTATTTAATCAAAATATAGAATCTATGAGATTTATATGGGGGTTTATACAGACTATAACTAATTAGTCAAAAAAATCATAGATTAAATGTTTTGGGAGCATATAACCCAGCACTATGGACATATATACACCAAATTCTGTCAAATTATTATTAATAATCAAATGAAAGAGAACACAAGTTTGAGCAAAAAATGTTCAGGAATGTACATGAGAGGACAAGGACGGCAAACGCTCTGCAATTTTTCAAATGAGGTTCAACAGTTCCACAGGATTTTTCTAAGAAAAAGAAAACAAACGGATGTAAAACTCATTGAGTTGAAAAACCCAGTGGAAAGAGACAGACTAAATGGTCTATTCTGTTGTGTATATTTATTTAGGAATTTGAGGAATTATTTATTTTGGTTTGTTCGGGTCTTCCTGCGAGCTGTGTTTCCTGAGGTGTTCACTCTGAGTCACTAACTTATTTCTAGTCCAAACAGAGAAGTCAATTGGAAAGTGTCCAGAGAGCATGACCATGTACAAGAAAATGTGGCCCAATGTAAAGAGGTCATGAACTGAGAAATCTAAATTTGCTTGGTCTTTTGACTTGTAACGGTTACTGTATTACAAAAATATCAATTTCAGAAATCAAAACTTTCTCAATCAAAAAACAGCTTTATACTGAATTGTGGAATGTCCCCTTTTTATTATGTAGCAGGATGGATTGACCCAGCCTGCTTCTATATTACAGCCAATTTAGCTCCACCCACATATTTGCATGAGTAATTAGAGAAGCAAATGTGCAGAGCCAAGTTGTTTTTCTCTTTGCATTCTTTCTGATCCCAAAATAATAAAGTCTGGATAAACTTTATTTTTAACTAAGTTCCAGGCCACATAAAAAAAATGTTTCTTTTGGTTTACTTAGTTTTGCCATTGATTCCTTTACAAACTTGACACGATTCCACACAGTATTTTCTAAAATACTGATGATATCATTCATTCATTCATTTTCATCCTCTTTTCTGGGGCCGGGTCACGGGGGCAGCAGTCCTAGGAAAGAACCCCAGACTTTTCAGCCTTTTTCAGTTTAGTCATACTAAAACATTCGATTTTAAAAAGAGGCGTGGCAGGTGGCACCCAACCCCGCCCCTAAACCCAACCATTATTGGGGATGAGCAAATTGTATTCATATGAATTAGCCGCTAAATCAAAAAGTTACAAATTGCTGTGAGATTGTGTTGGTAAAACATATGCCTGAGTAGTTAGCGGTTCATTCCGCTGTGGCTACCCCTGATAAATCAGGTACTAAGCTGAAAAAAAAATGAATAAATATATGAATATATGAATGAATATCACAACTATTTAAACCATGTGTTATCCAATGAGGGGGTTGACCATAAAAAAGCTTACTGAATTATGTTGTTGATGTCAAACTCTTAATAACATATAGGTGGAGAACAGTATAAATAAATAGAAGCAGTTCACAACCAATGTACACACCAGTAAGGAAGGTGCAAACCAGTCTGAACAGTCAGAAGAAATATTTTACTTCACTCTAGATCAACATCAACTTCTAAATAAAAGTGCACACATTGTCTCCTTGTTTATTTCTGTGTGACAATTTGCTCTGTGCCGTCTTGTTATCATCCAATCAATTCACACTGGAATCTGACTGAGTGTGAGCACAAACGCACGCACGCACGCACGCACACACACACACACACACACACACACAAAACTAAGCAACTGTTAACATTTGATAATGTGAGCTACTACTGAGACACAACTTTTTATTAATATATATATTTTATGTCCTAACATGTACCAGTTTATAGTATGCCATTGCAATGTGTGGATATAAGAGTGCAAATGATTTTGGACAGTTATTTCTTTTTTATTACCTTTGAATAGTTTAAGAAAAAGAGAATTAAATACAGATTGTTCCATATACACTAACTGACAAAAGTCTTGTCGTTGATCCTAGTTGTAAGAGCATCAAATAATGACTTCTAGTTAATCATTTGGAAAAGTGGCAGAAGGTACTGCAGAAGACCTACTGGAACTCGCATGGACCCAAGATTCTCATAGATATCAGTCAAGTTTTGTGTAGGAAAAATCATGGTTTGGGGTTCCATTCAGTATGGGGGTGTGCAAGAGATCTGCAGAGTGGATGGCAACATCAACAGTCTGAGGTATCAAGACATTTGTGATGCTCATTACATTACAAACCACAAGAGAGGGCAAATTCTTGAGCAGGAGAACGCTCCTTCTCATACTACAGCCTCCACATCAAATTTCCAGAAAGCAAAGAAGGTCAACATGCTCTAAGATTGGCCAGCCCAGTCACCAGATATGAACATTATTGAGCATGTCTGAAGTAAGATAAAGGAGGAGGGACTAAAGATGAATCCAAATAATCTTGATGAACTCAGAGTATTGCAGGAATGCTTTCTTTGCCACTTCAGATGACTTTAAGTTTTGTGAAACTTAAAGAAGAAAGAAGAAATTAAGTTATCTGAGTCATAGCAGAGATGTATGGATGCAGTCCTCCAAGCTCATGCAAGTCATACACAATATTAATTCTTTTTCCACTGCACCATGACTTTATATTGTATTCTGTAACATTATTTCTGTTTAGTGACAATACTTTTGTCTATAAGCAAAGCCAGACCTTAATGTCCTAATGAAATAAAAATGGCAAGGTATGATCATATTTTGATAAAATAAGTGTAATTTAGAGGCTTTTGCTTTTCATATCAGCTACTTCTGATGCCAAATGATCAACTAGAAGTCAAGTTATTATTTGTGTTTGCTAAAATTTGGATAGGTAGTGTAAAGATGTATAACATTACAGTGAGAGAGAGACCAGGAGCCAACGAAGCAAAGATTGAATATCTTTGGTGAGATTTGAAAGAAGCGATACAAACAAACAATACAGTAAGCTTAACTCCTTTGTACACTAACAGTTTAAGGTTTGAGGAGTGTCAGACACTTGTAAGAACTTATAGACAACATTTATTTTAAGTTATAACAAATAAAAGATTTTAAACACTAGACGTGTTTACCTGTTTCTGTTTGAACTCAATAAATTGAATGAAATGAAAATGAAATTAAATCATCTTTTTTTTTTTTTGATGGTCAACTGAATCCTTTCATTTTGCAGTTGTGCTTGTAATAAACTCTTATTTAAACATGCATATCATACAACACTCCCTAATATGGAAAAACCCTTGCAATTAAATCATAAAACTAAAGGACTTTGACATTTGATGTTTTTTTTTTTCTGACAACACTCTTTCGTGTGAAAGTCCCCTTACATGACAATTAAGATCAAATCTTTACAGTCAGTTTTAGCAAGCACTGCGTCAACATCAGTGTCCAGAAATATCCAGCAGCAGAACTTTATTTACATGAAGCAAGCCTTAATCAACCAGATATACACTGCTATCAAAGGTAAATATATTGTCATTGCTTTTCTCAAAACATATTTCTAAAATAACTTATATAATGTAAAACAGGCAGCTTTAAAATAATTACAATTATGAATGTAGAAATGCAGGCAGAAAAGGAGATCTAATATGGAAATTTACGTCTCTCTTTCTCTTTCTTTCGTTCTTTACACATTCACACACACACGCACATCTATCAAAGTTACAGTATTCCAACATGGCTCTATAAAGGTGTTGTGTTCTAGGAGTCCATAAATTCCAGCTGAGTTGGAAAAGTGCAAAGACACTGAAACACTACCGAAGGAGAGCAGGTAACACAAATTTGTGCCAAATTTTTTTAGTTTTTATTAAAACTTAGGTTAAAATAGCCAAAGTATTTTGGCAAGTAATCGCCAGATTCAGATGTTACAGTAAAGTCATTTTTTGAAACAATGCTATTTTTTTTTTTATAGAAAGAAACATCAAGAGTTAATGAATGAATCATTGTTTTATTCAATGTTTTTGGTTGCTAAAAGTAAACAGTTAAAAGTATGGTAAAACTAGTGTTGAATTTCAGTTAATAATGACAGTTCAACATAACCACAAACTATTTATATTTTTATTGTATATATGATATATTATAGCGTGTGTGTTTGTGACCTATCAGGACACAAATCTGTAAAATGACATAGGTATGACAGATATTACAAGAAGGTGGTGACGAGGAAACTGCTGATGTCCTCATTTTTCAAAAAGCTTATAAATCACACAATGAGCTTTTTTTTAGAAAGTAAAACTGTACACAGTTTCCTGTGAGGATTGGGGTTAGGGGTAGGGTGAGGTTAGGGCAATTCAAAATACAGTTTGTACAGTATAAAAACAGTGGAAGCCTATGTAATGTCTCTAAAATTCACAAAAACAAGTGTGTGTAATTGTAATTTTAGGATATCACCAAATGTACTTAAATTCATTTAGCATGAAATAAAACTGTGCTTCTGTAACATTAAAGAACATTATTTCATTTTGTGACAGTTTTCTTTATTTTTCTCCTTTACAGCATCAGATATAATTCCTCAAAGGGTCGAAAATGGGTGGTACTAACACAAGAGCTGAAAAAGCAGAGCGAGAACGTAATGAAGCTCAAGCAAAAAAGCAAGAACTCGAGAAAGAAGTTCAAAAGCTACAACAAGAAAAAGAGTTTCAGCAAAGAACAGAAGAAGAAAGGAGAAGAGTGGACACAGAGAATAGAAATAGAGAACAAGAAGAAAAGACGAGGATTCACAGAGAAAAGGAAACTTAACCACAAGTTATCAACACTATCAACTAAAGTTTCTGTCAACAGTTCTTTAGTGAAATAAGAGAAATTATGGGAGCTATTTATTGTGTAATTGCCCATAGAGAAAATAACTCATATTAGACTATAAATGATTAAAACATTAAAACAACTATGACATTGTTTATTCAGATCTAATAATGTTTCAGAAAACATGATATCAATATTATCACTTTCCACTGTAACTTCAGAGCACTAGTGATGTCAAAAAAGGTACATTATGTGTCCTCACCTTAAATAAGAAACCATCATCGCAATTGTTTTTGTCTGAAGTGACCTTGAAACATGATACACTTTTACAGCATGAGTTACAAAGGGTACTGTTTACCTATGATTGCATGACAATTTAATCTATGTAAAAGAGAAACTAAATCATTGTCTATTGACGTAATACTTGCAGATTCGTAAAAAGATGCTTAATAAAATACTTCAACAGAACACTGAGGAGTTTTTTATTTTATTTATCGGTACACAGAGTAAAATTCAGAACTGTGATCACAGAACGTTAAACACTTTCACATGTTTTGGTTATATTCATTCTCCTTCGGCTTAGTCTCTTTTTTAGAGGTCGCCACAGTGGAATGAACCGCCAACTATTCCAGCATGTTTTACACAATGGATGCCCTTTCAGCAGCAACCCAGTACTGAGAAACATCCATACACACACATTCACACACACACACACACTATGGCCAATTTAGTTTATTTAATTCACCTATACCACGTGTCTTTGAAGTGTGGGGGAAAACCGGATCACCCGGAGGAAACCTACGCGAACATGGAGTCAAACCAGCGACCTTCTTGCTGTGAGGTGACAGTGCTAACCACTGAGCCACCGTGACACCTATTTTGGGTATATTTTCAAATACATACTTTCACATTTATGTCCTAATATTTGAAGCTTTTGTAAAGATATACATAATATTTTAGAAAAGATTTTAAACACTTGTTGATTTCAGTTTTGAGGTATTTTAATTTTGGGTAAGCCGTCAATGTTTTTCTTGGAAAGGAAAAATAAATATATGTATAGAATCATCCTTGCTACCACAAGCCACCACAAATGCAGAATTGGATTGGCGTTTTGAAAAATATATTAATTATAGAAAGAATTACATTCTCTGTGAATAACAAAAAAGAGACATTTGTTGGTTTTTGGTGCAGTTGGCTTGAGTATATACACTCACCGGCCACGTTTTTTAGATACACCCTACTAGTACCGGGTAAACCCCTCTTTTGCCTTCAAAACTGCCTATTCCTTCGTGGCAGAGATTCAACAAGGTCCTGGAGATATTCCTCAGGAATTTTGGTCCATATTGACATGATAGCATCATGCAGTTGCTGCAGATTTGTCGGCTGCACATGCATGATAAACCACCAGTCTGAACCGTTGATACAGGGCAGGATGGATCCATGCTTTCATGTTATTGATGCCAAATTCTGACCCTACCATCCGAATATTGCAGCAGAAATCGACACTGATCAGACCAGGCAACGTTTTTCCAATCTTCTATTGCTCATTTCTGGTGAGCCTGTGCAAATTGTAGTCTCAGTTTCCTGTTTCTAGCTGACAGGAGTTGCACCCAGTGTGCTGCTGTAGCCCATCTGCCTCAAGGTTTGACATGTTGTGCATTCAGACATGCTCTTCTGCATACCTCGGTTGTAACGAGTAACGGGCTGATTAGAAATTTGCATTAACAAGCAGCTGGACAGGTGTACTTAATAAAGTCTTGCTATCAAACATTAACATTTATTTTAATGTAAATATTGCTTCCACACCCCCTTTTCTTCTGTGCATAGTTTTGGTATTAATGATTTAAGATAAGGTAAAGGGGAATGTGAATCTATTATTCTCAAATAAATTAGTTTTTGTTTTCATTTCTCTCTGAATTAAAATGGGGAAAGTGATAAAAATGACAAATGTCTAGCAGATGATTTGTTTCAGTACATTGCTCGAAAAAGAAGCTTTGAAAACATTTCATAACTGCCATGCCCCTTGATACCATTAAATCTGCCGTTTACTGTTTATAGCAGGTCAATGGTCATAGAACTACTGATTTACAAAACACTTTAAAACACCATATACCTAATTAGGTTCTTCTGATAAGGATCAACTTACATCCGAAAGTGAAGGTAAAAGTGTAGAATTGCTTTTGTTTTAGTTATCTAACTGCTCATGATGCCAGGACATTATGACCTGATTAGACATTTTGCATTGGTCCAAGTACCTTTGCTGAAACTAAAACCTTTTGCACATTTATTTAGTTTATGCAAATGCATTTTATTTACATAAACATTAAAGAAAGGTTCTATATTTTGCTTCTACTTCTTTTTTTACAGATATCAACTCTGTAAGAAGGCAGATTAGCTGTATCTTGTCTACCCAATCACAGAGTTGCAAGGAGTGGCTTTGATATATAAAACTGCAGAGTTCAGATGTAAATGAACAGTGTCTAAGCCAGAAGCGGACAGAACATTCTGAAGTAATATAGTGGGGGGAAAAGGTATGTAAGCTTAAATTACAATATTTTCATCAATGCTGTATTTCAAAATGTCATTAAAGAAGGGAATTTAAAAAAACATTGTTTTTAGCCAAAAGTAAACTATATATGAATATAAATGTAACCACACTGCCAAGGTGTGTATATATTTATTTTAAAAAAAGTCAAGTGAAGCCAAGCTGCAATGTGTTTTCAAAGCTGAAAGTTTATAAGATTTAATATATCACAATGTCCTTTGACCAAACCAAAAGCTTAATCTTTATTTAAAAACTGTATCACAGATGAGATAGACATATGTTGTGATGAGCTTTTGAAGGTATCTGAGTGATCGATCTAAGAAGCATTACAATAAGAATAACTTTGTTGTATTTTATAAATGAATACTTGATTTATAGCATAATATTAGTAAAAGTTTTGTTTTAGTCTTATGAATTATTTTACAGCTTTCTTAGGTCTAAAAGCACTTTCGTTTTCTCAGAATATAGCTAAGAGACCACTCTGATGACTCAGTAAATCTGAACATTTATAATAACTCAATGAACTTTACACTAGAAAGATGTCTGCAACTGAGACCATTGAACTGGCAAGTCTTGGCCGACCATTTCAGCTGGGCATGCTTTATGACTGCCGAAGAGATGTCCTCATTCCAGGTAATAAAAAGCACATGGAAATGCCAACTGATAACACAGTGGAGGAAACCATTCAAATGAACTGAGTTACTACTTTGTTAAATACTATCTCTTATATTGGGTTAACTTATGCAATTTTTTTTAAAGGAATAACTCTCTGGGATGCTGAGATGCTGAAGAAGAATATTAATGTACGGCCACAGCCCAATACTGACTTCAAAATCATTGCCTCAGATTCAAGCGAAGACAAAGCAGAAGCCTTGAATATTTCTGCATCTCTTGAAGCCAGCTTTATAGGTGGATTAGTTAAAGTGAAAGGGTCAGCAGACTTTTTAAAAAATAAAAAGAAATCTAAACATCAGTCTCGAGTGACCTTACAATATCGAACAACCTCACGTTTTGAGCAGTTAACTATGGAGCATCTGGGAGCAGGGAACATAAAGCATTGCAATGTACTGCAGGAGGGCTCAGCCACACATGTTGTTACAGGTCTACTGTACGGAGCTCAAGCCTTCTTCATTTTTGACAGAGAGGTTTCCTCCGATGAAAACCATCAAGAGATACACGGTGAGCTCCAAGCAGCAATCAAAAACATTCCTTTAATATCAGTTGAAGGTCAGGCATCAGTGAACATAAGTGAATCAGAACAGGATAAAATAAATAAGTTCAGCTGCACTTTTCATGGAGATTTTGCCCTGGAGAACAATCCAGTGTCTTATGTGGATGCCATCAAGGTGTACTCAGAGCTGCCAAAACTGCTGGGTGAACATGGAGAGAACACTGTGCCTATAACCGTGTGGCTTTACCCCCTGAAAAAACTAGATTCACAAGCTGCACAGTTAGTCAGGGAGATCAGTGTCAGTCTAGTGCGAAGTTCACAACGGATCATGGAAGAACTGGATAACTGTGACATTCACTGCCAAGACCTGATGAGGGACAATATCGCCACTCAGTTCCCCGAAATCAAAACCAAATTAAGAAAATTTAAAGACCTTTGCTCAGAGTATAAAACTGTTTTTCAAAAACATCTCTGCAGTCTTCTTCCATCTATCAGGGGTGGAGGAACAGAAGAACAAGAGCTTGTTGATGTTCTGAATGACAAAGAAAGATCCCCATTTCAGGGTGCTCTGGTAAACAAGTATCTACAAGAGCGAGAGCGAGAGATGAATGTTGTCAGATCTTACCTGGACATCATGAAAGATGTTCCTGTTTGTTCATCCAGCAACGACTTGGACAAGGTTGTCTTGAAGCCATCCAGTCACTATGTCATAGCCTTTGCACTCTCTTCCTTAGATGAAAATGAACTGTACATTTTAGACTTGGAGAATTACCTGAAAAATCAAGCATGCAACAATGGAGAGCAAGAAAGTTATGATCAAAACTCTTCAAAGAAGACAGAGAGATGGTTTTCCTCAGGAAACGTAACTGCACTTACCAGGGAAACTATACAGGCCTTCCTAGATTTTAAAGAAGCCAATAGAGGAAGAGAGAATATTGAATTCTGTATTGCATCAATCCCAGATGAACTCAGCTCTGCTTCTTCAATTCATGTGTATGAGAGAGGCATACTCTTAAACTCTCAGTTTGAGCTTCCCTCAAAACCACCAACACCGGTCATCTTGAGTGCTGAACATGACTGCATTAATCTGCAAATCAATCCTCCTGACCGTGGTGTAAGGTTTGTGACCTCCTACTGTATCTCATATCAGTCTGCACAGAGCTCTGAATGGACAGAGGTGTTTACTGAAGGGGTTTCAGATCAGGTCACTGTGAAGCACTTACAGCCGAATGAAGAATATCGTTTCACCTGTAAGGCTGTGTGTCGTCCAGGAGTGAGTCTAGCAAGTGACTCAACATCTTTCTTTAAGACTCGTCCATGTGCTCCTCCAGGAGCGCCTACGGTGAAAAGAGCTGAATCTGAGTCAGTAACCATAGCTTGGGATGTTCCTACATCTGTGGGTGAAGATGTTCTGGTCACTGGTTATGTGCTGGAGTTCAGAGAATATACAAAAGATCAGGAAAACGAAAAGCGATGGAACGCTGTGAAATGTACAAGCAGAGAGTGCACTCTTCAGGGACTGAAAGAAAACACAGATTACACAGTCAGAGTTTCTGCTAAATGTGGAAATTATGGAGAGAGTCTCCACAGCCCCAAAATGATGTTTTCAGCCAGTTATAAGAGTAAACCATCAAATAAGGATGGGAGTGAGCTGTTCGTGAATCAAGCAACAAGAATAAAAAAGGGAAATCCATCAACCCATGCACTGACACTTCACAACAAAATGGTAGAAAGTGTCCATTTTAATCAGTATGTATTTGGAAAAAAAGTGGAGGATGTGAAAAACAAAGTCATTCTTCTTCTAGGATCAACAGGAGCAGGAAAAACCACGCTGATCAATGTGATGGTCAATTACATACTGGGAGTAAAGTGGGAGGATGGCTATCGCTTTAAACTGATCAATGAAGTGACGAATCGCTCACAAGCAGAGAGTCAGACATCTAAAGTCTCATCTTACGAGCTGTACAATCAGCCTGGCTTTCAAATTCCCTACTCCCTCACAATCGTAGATACTCCAGGATTTGGGGACACAAGAGGAATTGCACATGACAAACTGATAACAGAGCAGCTTAAAAGCTTTCTTTGCAGCCCTTTGGGAATCGATCACATTGATGCCGTCTGCTTTGTTGTCCAGGCCTCTCTTGCCCGATTGAGTGCCAACCAGAAGTATATCTTTGACTCAATCTTATCCACTTTTGGAAAAGACATCGCAGAGAACATTATAGTTATGGTGACATTTGCTGATGGTAAAGAGATCCCAGTTCTAGAAGCCATCAAAGCAGCAGATCTGCCCTGTCAAAAGAATAAAAAGGGACAACCAACGCATTTCAGCTTCAACAACTCAGCTATGTATGCAGACAAAAAAGTAGAAGCGCCTACAACCTCTGACAATGATTCAGATGACGATGATGATGATGATGACAAACTGATCAAGCTTGTCTGGGATAAAACCTTTAAACAGATGAGGGCTTTTTTAAAGGCACTGGGGACCATTGAAAGTAAAGATCTGAAGCTCACTATAAAGGTCTTGGAGGAACGGGAGCGCCTTGAGAAAGCTATGACAAGTCTGACCCCTCAAATATCTGCTGGTCTCTCTAAAATGAGCGAGATTAAAAAATTCAAGCAATGTTTGGAAAATGAGAATGAGAACATGGCACAAAATGAGGATTTTGAGCAAGATGTAGAGGTGGTAAAAGCAAACAGAACCCCAGTGAACTGTTTTACCATGAATTGCAACAACTGTTTATTCACATGCCACTCCAACTGCTTCTTGCCTGCAGCGGACCCCATGCAAACTTGTGCTGTGATGGAGGCCAACCACTGCATCATCTGCCCTAAAAACTGCCATTACTCTGCTCATTCAAGGGAAAGGTTCATGTGGACATATGAGACAACAATAGAGAAAAAAACCATTAAAGAACTAAAGGACAACTTCATGAAGGCAAAAGGAAAGTTTATGGACTCCAAGCAAATACTTGATGCACTTGAAAAAGAACTGCATTTAATTCAGGACAAGCTAATGAAGTTGATCAAACTGTCCTCTGATTGCATAAGAAGACTGGACGAAATTGCATTGAAGCCAAAATCTCTCTCAACAGCAG
Organism: Danio rerio; assembly: GCF_052040795.2. Classification (NCBI taxonomy): domain Eukaryota; kingdom Metazoa; phylum Chordata; class Actinopteri; order Cypriniformes; family Danionidae; genus Danio; species Danio rerio. The sequence goes on along the minus strand of NC_141022.1, from coordinate 51,528,885 downwards.
AATACCTTGAAATTCTGATCAAAACCGAGAAGGAGGAGAAAACCCCTGGCTTTGAGGACCGTATTGTAGGACTTGAGAAAATGAAACAAGAAACTCTTATTCTGGAAAAAATTGCTAAAGGAGTTGATTTGCTCGAAACAGAGCGCAGCATCATTACAGAGAGAGAGATGAGAATGAAGACTGTAGCCCTGAAGATTATGAAAATGAAGAAATCTGTTAGTGCTTTACAGTCTCAGAGCCACAAGGAAGGATCCGATCAAAAGAAGTGAAAGTCAGTTCAAAGAAAATAAGGAAAAGTTCAAATGTACTTAACATGATGTTGCTTAACATCAATTAGTTAATTCTTTTTCCAGAGCATGTTAATAAGTCACTACAAATTGTAGTTTTGTTGTAAATTGTAGTTATGAAGATTAATGTAGATGAAATATGCTGTAAAATTATACAAGATCAGAACACCAACTTACACTACCTGACAAAAGTCTTATCATCAATCCCAGTTGTAAGAGCAACAAATAATAACTTGACTTCAGTTGATCATTTGGAAAAGTGACAGAAGGTAGATTTTTCAGATGAATCATCTGTTGAACTGCATCCAGGAGGCATTGAAGATGAATCCAAAGAATCTTAATAAAGGCTTTCTTTGCCATTCCAAATGACTTTATTAATAAGTTATTTGAGTCATTGCAGAGATGTCTGGATGCAGTCCTCCAAGCTCATGAGTATCATACACAATATTCATTCTTTTTCCAATGCACCATGACTTTATATTCTATACTGTACATTATTTCTGTTAACTGAGAAGATTTTGTCTAAGCAAAGCCAGACCTTAGTGTCCTAATTAAATCATTAAAAATCAAGGCATGGTAATATTTTATTTTGGTAAAATAAGTGTAATCTAAAGGCATTTGCCTTTCATGTAAGCCACTTCTGATACCAAATAATCAACTAGAAGTCAAGTTATCATTCATTCTTTATAAAACTTGGATAGACAACAAAACGTTTGTCAGGTAATGTATAAGTAAATAATTATGTACACACTGAAGTGCTAGCAACCAAGCTATGGCTCCATGCAGTGAATGCATTATAATAAATTATGTTTGTTTATATTATGTGCTCTTTAACTTACTTTGACATTTATGCCTTTTTAGAGGCTTTTATACAATTTCTTTTCATTTTTGCAAACATGTAGACCAGGGGCTACCAGACTTGTTCCTGGAGGGCCGGTGTCCTGCTAGTTTTAGCTCCACCCCTAATCAAAGACACCTGAATGAGCTAATCAAGGTCTTACTAGGTATACTTGAAACACCCAGGCAGGTGTGTTGAGGCAAGTTGGAGCTAAACCCTGCAGGGACACCAGCCCTCCAGGAACAAGATTGCTGACCCCTGATGTAGACACTGTAAATTTGTCATTAGGTACATCTTCAGCATAAGACATTCTGAAAATTATTTTCTTACACAGTTAAAAACTTTCTTTACATTTACATTTCTTTACATAAAAGTGAGTAAACTGAGTTTTTTGTCAAATTTAAAAATGACAAGTTCACTTTACAAAAAAGCTCGTAAAACTGTTGCCTTATAAGTTGATTTAGTGAATAAACCCGATGTAACTTTCAACTGTTAAGTTGACATTTTTTTTATATACAGTGTATAGTAGAGCTTATGCAGCATCACTGCAATGCTTGTATTTTTCACAATTTCATAAAAATAAATTACTGTTCAAAAGTTACATTTTAATTCTACATATGGATTAAAATTGTGTTGATTATTTTGCATCAAATAAAGAGAATAAGTTTATCAATCAAAAGCTGTTTTGTGTGTTTTCCACGAAATTAATACACAAATGTGTCAGTTTAATCATCTACAATCATGGGTATTTATGAGGTTTTTGCAGTTTTGATGGTTCAGTAATGAAGCCTGCACTGCACGCTAGTGGTTTGTTTAACTTTTGTTGCATTAATCTTGTTAAAGAGCCCCTATTATGCATTAAAAAAGGTCATATTTTGATTTTGGGGTTCTCCAATAGCAGGCTTATATCCATTCAAGGTCAAAAAACACTTTCATTGCCTTATAATATGCATTTTTTTTGCCTAATTATTCCAACGACTCCTGCTTGAATGGGGAAACATCAAATTCTCCAAAATTACTTGGTAAGCTTACGATTCCATTTCATATTTCGAATAACCAATAAAATTAAACAACAACTGTCTATTTAGTATCATTTCTAAATATTCGTATTACAAAAAATCTGCAGAAACTCATTTCTGGTCTGAGCCCTTTCCTCTTAGTATTCAGTCTATAACGAGCGATAATTGGCTCCTGTACTAGAAGGCTGGCTTTATTCGCCATATAGCGATCACTGATTGGCTCCTGTACTAGAAGGCGGGGCTTCATTCGCAATATTGACATTTAAAAAATATTTGAGTGACATGTCTTGTGTATGCTATAGTCTTTGATTATAGGTTCTGAATGTCGATTTTGATTACCTTTCGATTAATTGCCCAGCCCTATGTTTTATCTTAACAAAAGCTTCAAATATAAGGACATATATGTGAAAATATATGTATCTGAAAATCTACCCAAAATAGGAGGCATGGTGGCTCAGTGGTTAGCACTGTCGCTTCACGGCAAGAAGGTCACTGGTTCGAGCTCTGGCTGGGTCAGTTGGCATTTCTGTGTAGAGATAGCATGTTCTCCCTGTGTTCGCGCGAGTTTCCTCTGGTTGCTCCAGTTTCCCCCACAGTCCAAAGACGCGTGGTATAGGTGAATTGAATAAACTAAGTTGGTGGTAGTGTATGTGCGTGAATGTGAGTGTATGGGTGTTTCCAAGTGCCGGGTTGCATTGTAAAACATATGCTAGATAAGTTGACTGTTCATTCGGATGTGGCGACCCCTGATAAATGAAGAGACTTGCTGAAGGAAAATGAATGAACGATTAAATGTGTTTGTAGTTAAAAAAAAGTTCTACGAAATTAACATTTTAGGTTGGGTACAAATGATCATTTTTTGTAAACAAATATGAAAAAAAGGTAGTCTGCGCAACAGAATCCACTTCTGAAGAGTTATTTAATAAACATTTTGGACAATAAAATAATGTAAATTTGGGGTGTAAGGGTGTAAAACTATATGAAAGTCAAAATTTCTTTCTACCAAATCCGAAATTGTAATTTACTAAACCTAATAATAGAAATTTTTCAGTAATTCAGACAAATATGAAGCTGGCAGTTTCATTATAAAATAAATTAATGAGGTTTAATCAAAACTCCTCTGCAAAGTTTTTTTCAACAAGGCAGTCTTCCTGAGTGGTTTGTAGACATGTTTGTGTTAGACAAGTGCTAGATAAAGCTTTATTTTTTATCTTTCGTCAACATTAGTCCTAATTACCACCACAATACAGCTTTACAAATACACAAACATCTGCTGACAATTAGTGTGAGGTGGTAGTCAAACAGTGATTATCAGCCTCATTAAGGGGGAGGTGAATCTCATTATGTGTGTTTAGAGTCCTGACGACATAGATTAGTGTCGGGAAGTTTGAATCAACCCTCGCCCCTCATACACACACACAAACACAGACCACACAGAGGGGCAATGAGTCTAGAATACACAACTCACCTGACCAATCCGCCAGAGTACACCTCCTGAGAGCCTCATTCAATCAATTTCTAAAAAAAAAAAATAATAAAAAAAAAAATTCAAATAAACCACAGATGACATGATAGACTCATTTTATTATTCTAATGTATCTAAATGGTATTTCAGTTTGTTATTGTGTAGTTCACAAACCATAGATAGACCTCTTTTGATCAACATCAATATTCAGTTTTATTTGTATGTATATTAATTTACATATATCTTAGCTATAGTAACTTCTCAACATAAGTAATTTTAATCTGCACTAAATTGATAAGCTGCGTGTATTCTGAATTGTCTTTAACAAAAGACAGAAGTCTACAGCCTAATGGCATTCTGGTTCAGTCTGATTCACTTAAGTCAAGACTGATGCAGTCATTTTTACCAAATGCTTCAGAAATCAATATGAAATCTATCAACTGCCAATGCAATGACTGAAAACTGGCAAAATGTAACAGCTGAACATTATTAATAAATCTATTAAGCCTAATTTTAGTCATACAATATAATTACATTATTAACAGTATAAAAGTGGATAAATAAACAGTTTGACTAGTCTATATGTTAATATTATGCTTTAAAAATTGATTTTACTTGGAAATTACTAATAATTTCTGCAAATAATAACTGCAAATTAGGAGGGGGAAAAATGACACCATTTTAAGCAGCCAAAATAGAAAATAGCATACATAATGTTATATATTCGCATTTGTAAATTCTAATTTAAAACATATTTTATTAACATCCACCAGTTGACTGTCTTGTTGACAGATAACATTACCAATTATAAATTGTTTACAAAGTGTCCAGTATATCCCATTTACTACATTCATTTAAATATATTTACAGCCAACATTCAATTTAATACTTTGTTAACTATGTATTCACTTTCTGTCAATTGGGACATTTTGATAACGATTAAGGAGACTAAGGATAATTACTGGCATATTTAAATATTCATAAACACATACAACATAAGGATAATATAAATGTAGACACATTTTGTTAACTTTGTTTTGACATATGGTTTTTACAGCCGTTACCCAACCTAGCTATTATTTTCTATGTTCTAATTTAAAGCTTTAACGTTAACATAAAGGTCCACCAATTGTGAATCACAGTCAATATTACTAGAACTGTACACTACATCCCATTTACTACATTTATTTCAAAAAAATATACCATAACGTTACGTTACATTTGTCCTCCAAAAGAAGTACGTTAACGTTAACTTACCTGAACTTATTTTAGTAACCATTCACTTCAGGGAACAACGGGATAACGTTATTTGATAACGGATTGAGACTGACATATTTGTATATTTATAGACATGAATGAGATAAAGATAATATAAATGTAATACATATTTTGTTTCTGCATTTGACCTATGGTTTTGAAAAGTTACCTAACGTTAGCTTTAGCATAACGTTCGTCGTTGTTCAGACGCCGAAAACGCAGGTGTTCACTTTCTTTTCATCCCTTCAACGGCAAAAAAACACATTTCATTTGACTATAGATAACTATTGACATCATTCATCACTATTTTCGTTGGATGTGTCCTAAAATGTTCATTTTCTGTCTAACAACTTTCAAAACCGCGCCAAAAGATTCACTATGTCGCTAGAGCTGCCTTGTGCCTTTCATTCGAATCAATAAGAAGAACCGATTCAAAAGAGTGACTCGTAGACGAATCGAACAACTGATGAGCGATGTCATCAGAGGCTGCTTAACAAAATACTGAAAATACTGACCGTAAACATGTCATTATCGCTAAAATATAGCGGAGAGAAAATATCTTAGGTACTCTTTTCCACCCAGAAAAAATATCTATTTGTCATATTTATAGCGAATCAACTTTATCTTTAGCTTATTGTCCTCACTTGCGAGTCACAGCCTAAGAGTATTGCATACACTTTATGTTAAATTTAATGCACGGAAAGAACCATATAGAAACATATAGGTTTTGATATAGGCTTAATATAGATTTGATATAGGTTCATATATGTTTATATAGGTTCTTTCCGTGATTGTCAGGATTGTTTTTGTGTTATATATTTGTAGTATTTATTTGTCGAATTTATAACATTCATTAAATTATAAACTTATAATTCATAACTTTTTTTTTTTTTATAAATTATAGTTTTTTAAATCAATTGACGTGAATAACAACTTAAACTTGCTACTTCTGAAGTTTTCTTTCTTCAATAACAGTTTTTAGCATAGCAAAACTATTGAAGCTGTAGGTTCAATTGGGCTAAGGACAAGGGCAATGACAGGGTTTGTACATTTGTAAAGTGTGTTTAATAAAGAAAATAAATCTGTGAACCAAATAAATGACACATTCCTTTACAGAACAACTCACAGAAATTAACCATCTGTTTATTTAAGATTTTTTTTTGGAATGAAATACTTTTTATTTACTGTATTTATCATCTTTCTGGTAGAATGTCCCTATTATTTGTTGGGACAACTTAAATGTAGGCCTGCCTATATATATATATATATATATATATATATATATATATATATATATATATATATATATATATATATATATATATATATATATATATATAGTTTAAATGATAATATATATACTAATAATGATAATAAATATTTTAAGAAGAGTTTTTTTATACTTTTAACAAATGTATATTTTTTATGTTTTGGAAATATTTTATCAAATGCATTATAACTGCTAAAAACTGCTAAAAACTATGCAATGTTTTAAAGTTAGTGTTTCTCTTTTCTTTCATTCTTTTTGCAAATGAGTAGGCCTAAAGGTCTGTATATGCGTGCATGTTTTGACTGACCTTTAGATGTTTAGTTTTCCTCAAAACAGTAATTACCCTGTCTGAACCTGTGGACACACACATATACACACACTATCTGATGTTGACAAAATGCTCTTCTTTCCTAGGTAATTCCCAATGTCCAGATTTTCTCATTATACACCTTCACAAAGTAATGAACTGTGTTGTGGCTGAAATGTTCTTGGAATAACAGATTGATTAAAATAAGCCTGATTACATACATTAAAACAAATTAGACAAACAAATCAGCACGAACATATATTTAAGCCAATAATTATTATGCTTTTGAATAAAACAGGTATATCGATCTCAGCTAGTGTGTCTGAGCAGAGTGCCAGTGAGGAGATATTGACATGAGGGCTGAAAACATCCCCAGTGTTTGTTGAACCTTCAAATTTGTGTTCAATCTATAAAGCCCAAGACACTGAATTTACTTTATAGGGTTGCCAACATTTGCATTAGCAACATTTCTTGAAAGCAGCTAAAAGCATGAACATTTATATTTCATAACAGCATCTTAGTTCTCCCACAGCTTTTAACATCTTCTATTTTGTGCATCAGTGTTTCATGTAATTAGAGAGCTCTTTCAGATGCATCAATCAAAAAAAAAACCAAAAAAACAAAACAAAAGATCAATCAGTCCAATTGATTTCTCACAAGAACACATCAAGGCCAATCAATAGTCCTTCATATAGATCAAGGCTGATGCTCAACATTTGCTGAAATGCAAATTGCACTTTTTACATTTCCATAATACTTGTTACCCAATGATACTGAAATGTATTGATCCTAAATTATTAGTTTTTTTACGATTGACTTTTTGAAAGTAAGGCTCATTTTGTCAAAACACTACACACAATTTACACATCCACACACACACATACAGCAGAACACATCAGAACTTTTGCAAAATGAAACACTTATTCAAAACTCTACAACAATATAACAAAACACAATTTTGACACACGCTTCATTTGAGATATATCTGTTCGCTTCATTTACACACTGCTGATCTCAATCTTAAACACTCTCATTTCTAATTGACTAATACTGATAATCAGGGTTTGAGAGGTATTGCTATAAAGTACATGAACATACTGTATTCACCAAACAGTGAAAGACTGATAAAGTTAAATATTGCCCTATCCTAACAAATCATACAACAAATGTAAAGCGCATTTATTCAGTTTTCTGCTGATGTATACATTTCAATATATATATATATATATATATATATATATATATATATATATATATATATATATATATATATATATATATATATAAAATCCCATCCCCTGTCTTCTATTTATCCATCTTCCTCCCTTTTGCGCTTCCTCTTCCATACTGCGACATTGGCTTCTATATTTATTAAAGATAAATTTTTATTGTAAAACATATTTATTAAAGACTACTATTTATAGCTATACTATTGTAAACATATATACTGAAGACTAATACTTTATAGCTATTGCTTTTTTATTGTGGTTACAGCTGATTGGTGTGTCCACAGTTTTGCACCAGTGTGTGCACACCTGATGGCTGTGTTGGTTCATGTGTGTGTTTTTTCCTTGGAAATTGCAAGGAAATTCCTTCATGAAAAATATCTGTGTCAAAAACATCCAAGTGTGTTTAGTGATCTGCAAATCAATGTGTGTAATGTTTTGCAAAACGTGTAAAGCTGACTATGTGCTTAAAGTTGTGCAGAGCCTTGTGTTTTGCTCATTGAGTGTAAGGTTTTGCTAATTGTGAGAAAAGTTTCATTTCAGTGTTTAAGCAATCATAAAAACGGTAATACAAATTTTCCAAATGTACCGATTCCTAAATGAGGAACAAAATATATGTATTGTCTATTTAAACGAGTGCGATAGGCTGGCTGGCTGAATAGATGGATGGATGAACGGATAGATGGATGAATGGATGGATAAAATGAAGGATGGACCGATGGATGGAAAAATGGATGGATGGATGGATAGAACAATGAATGGATGGATGAATGATAAATAGAACAATGGATGGATAGAACGATGGATGATAGAACAATGAATGGAAGGATGATAGATAGAACAATGGATAGATGGATAGAATGCTGGATGGATGGATGAATAGAATGATGGATGGATGGATGGATGGATGGATGGATGGATGGATGGATGGATGGATGGATGGATGGATGGATGGACTAATAGACAGAATGATGGATGGATGGATGGATGGATGGATGGATGGATGGATGAACTAATAGACAGAATGATGGATGGATGGATGGATGGATGGATGGATGGATAAATGGATGGATGGATGGATGGATGGATGGATGGATGGATGGACTAATAGACAAAATGATGGATGGATGGATGGATGGATGGATGGATGAACTAATAGACAGAATGATGGATGGATGGATGGATGGATGGATGGATGGATGGAAGAAACAACAGAACACTAGAGGGATGGATGGATAGATGGATGGAACAATGGATGGATGGATGGACCGATGGATGGAACAATGGATGGATGGATGGATGGATGGATGGATGGATGGATGGATAGAACAATGAATGGACGGATGAATGATAAATAGAACAATGGACGGATGGATAGAACGATGGATGATAGATAGAACAATGAATGGAAGGATGATAGATAGAACAATGGATGGATGGATGGATAGAATGATGGATGGATAAATAGAATGATGGATGGATGGATGGATGGATGAACTAATAGACAGAATGATGGATGGATGAATGGATGGAACAATGGATGGATTGATGGATGGATGGATGGATGGATGGAACAACAGAACACTAGACGGATGGATGTATAGATGGATGGATGGAAAAATGGATGGATAGAACAATGGATGTATGTATGTATGTATGGATGGATGGATAGAACGATGGATGATAGATGGAACAATAAATGGAAGGATGATATATAGAACAATGGATGGATGGATAGAATGATGGATGATAGATAGAACATTGGATGGAAGAATGATAGATAGAACAATAGATGGATGGATTGAATGATGGATGGATGGATGGATGAACAGAATGATGGATGGATGGATGAACTAATAGACAGATAAAATGATAGAATGATGGATGGAAGGATGGATAGTACCTTCTTCAATATAGTGCTGTACTGCAGTCAATCACTCTTAATGGTAAGAGTTACTAATAAAGAGAAATGTTTATTGCTGTAATTAAGCAGACACATTCACAGATTCGTATTCCACGCCATTTAACAGGCTTTAGAAAGGCAGCGAGAGATGGAGAGAGGGCTATTGTGGAGACATAAATGCGTCTGCCTGAATATGCTGCCTAATTATGTCCTTTGAGACCAGGACAAGAGGAGAGAAAGAAGCAGGAGAAAGCAGGATGAGGAAGAGGGAGAGAATAGAGGGGGAGGAGAGAGAGAGAGAGCCTCCAGGAGTCTCAGACAGAGACAGAGGTCTTAAGCCACAGATGAATGGAGGAAGACAAACTAAACAGACATGAGTATGATGGAGAGGGGGAGTTGGGGGAGGGCCGGAGAGACTGACAGAATAAGAAAAGCCGTTGAGAGGAAGGAAAGAACACTAGAAAGACAATGGAAACACAAGAGCAATACTTTTAGTCAGCCTTTCTATTATGAAGTGGAGGACTGCATGTGTACAAGAGACTTAAGACAAAGACTTGCACACACAATGCCATTCAGAGATTAACCGGGAGGGCAACATTTATTTATTTTTTAGGTTTATTCATTAAGCATTGGCTTTTAAACTTTGCATATCTGAAGCACAATTATATATACATGAAGCCAAAATTATTAGGCCTGATTTTTTGTCTTTTTTCAAATATTATATGTGCCAAGAAATTAGAATATGGAGGGAAAGTCCGTTTATTTCAGTAATTACTTTCAAAAAGTGAAACGTGTGTTATATTAGTTCACGACACACAAAGTAAAATATTTCATAGATTAAAGATAAAGAATACTCAAATCCAGTATTTCACAAAATTAGAATATCATGACAAACATTGTAGGCCCCAGTGTCTCAATCTAGTCTGCTAAAAACCACAAAGCCTTGAGATGGTTTCAGTCTGGCTTAGCAGGCTTCAGAATTATGGTGAAGAATGCTGACTTGACTGTTGTGCAGAAGACCATCGCTAAAAACCCTCCATAAGGAGGAAGAGTCTTAAAAGCCAATTGCAAAATAAGCTGGATGCTCTCAGAGTGCAGTATCTAAGCATATTAATAGCGTGTTAAGAGGAAGGGGAAACTGTGGTTGGAAAAGGTTTCCCCTTCCTTAACACCTCAACTGAATCAAAGGCTGATCACCTTCATGCCACACCGCTTTGGAGCTGTACTAATTAGTGTAAAGTACTATGGACATAATACAATACATCAAACCCATTTCAGAATGCCCTTTTTTTGGTCACACGAAGGCTCAATCCCAAATCTACCACTTAGCATTTCCCCTTACCAATTCATGTCCCAATTCTCTTTAGATTGAAAGTGTATGGCTAAGGGGAAGGGGTAGATTGCCCTTTTGAACAGAGATTTTTCAGGATCACGAAACCAAGGGTTAAGGAAATTTCCCAAAATACACCAGCCACAATGGCAGGATAGCTGCAGTTAGAAGTAAGGAGATTAGTATTTTTTAGTTCATTATTATCATTCATTATTATGAATTTTTACAACAAACAAGGACAAATTTTTATACATTCATAACCACGTTCATGATTACCGTCATGCTTTAAAAAAAAAACGCTAAAATAAAAACCGCTAAACTTCGCAATCTATAATGCATAATCATAACTCCTGTAAAGCAGTCCCTCAATATTCTGACACTCGATGACACTGGAATACCCTGTCAGAAAAGTCTAGTGGCTGGGATTGGACTTTTTACAGTGTCTGCTACAATGTTAGGGTGCTTTCACACCTGTGAATCGATTCAGTTGTTCCGAAACAGAGATTACAGATGTTACATTGTTGCTCTTTGCTCTTGGAGCGGTTCGCTTTCACACTGCAAAGTTTCTAATCGGACTAACAGAGCTAAAACAAGTCCCGTGTGGGTTAACTCTCCTCACATTGGTCAGAGTGTCAGGGTTTATTTGCAGCGTCCCGCTCGGCTGTCAGGAGAGGTGGTGGTTTGGTGGTGATTGACAAGGTGCGCGCGCACTCGACGTGTCTGAGGAGAGATGCGGTGGGGAGGGGTAAGAAGGGTGCATGACAATGCCTATTTGAGGACCGGGAGGGAGACGCAAGATTACCGGGAGATCATCACTCGTTTGTGGGCATCCGGAGACTTGCAAAACTTCCCGCCCTACTCATAATTCTCTCTTCATATAGCCGTATGCCTATTACATATCTAGAAAACACTGTGATATAACCGCGCTCGGATCAGTTCGCTTTCTCATTGCAATCGAACCGCTCCAGGGTTCGTTTCAATCGAGCCGAGACCACCTCACTCAGGCGGTCTCGGAGCGATTACTCTGGCGCGGAACAGAGCGCGATTGCCCTGTTCACATATGCCAAACGAACCGCGCTAACTGAGCAAACGAGACAGCTTGCAAAACAAAAGTGTAGGTGTGAAAGCACCCTTAGTGTTGTTTTTTATGTGTTTACATAGATGAATATGGCCACTGTGTAAATGCACAGTACAGTTACAATCTTATTGCCACATTAGATCGTTATGATAACATAATATATGCCTTCGGTGATTTCCTGTATAAATACCAAGACATAACGCAACTGGAATAACTGCAGCAGTCACGATCGTCTGATCTCATATGAGGTAAGAGATCACGATGACATGTGATGATGTGTGCAGGTGCTGTAGTGCTGTCCCATTTCTTAGAGGTAAATTTTAAAGCCCTTCCCCTTCACACTTGGTTTTAAGGGCTAAAGGGAAGGGTCAGGGGTACAAAAATAGAATTGGGCCGAAATAGTCTAATTTCAACCCAGGCTCATTCTAAAAACGTAGTCCAGCCGACATTTCTGGAGACCGCGAAATACGTCCCGGGAGGTACGTATGGCTGTATTTTTTTTTTTTAAGCGAACGCTACGGGGCGGTGTGACGCCGTTCCCTTTCGCGCTTGTCGGCTGACCGCTTACCTCTATGTGGAGGGCTTTCCCGCTGCAGTCAGTTTGTCCCGACAGCTCATTGTGTGCGTCGGCGGACTTCAGATGCAGAGAGGAGGAGTTGACAAAAGGCGTCCGGGTTCAAGTCTGGGGAAGAGTGGTTCCAGAAAACAGAATCCAGCGAACGAGTTCATAATGGTGAGAACGCGGTGAAATCCAAAAAACAGACGATGGTTTTTCTTTTTCTAGACGGCTTTTCTAAATTGTTGCTGGGGTTTAGGGAAGTGAGCGGGCGGGCGGGTCAATCGGTAAAACTGGTTGGGTTCAGGGAAGGAGGAGGGTGGGTCAGCCGATTGGCCGGTCGCGCAGTCAATCATTTGGTCAGTCAGATAGCGGCCTCTGGTGGGTTGACACGAGAACAGCGCGAGCGCGGGCACAAGCAGCACTCGCAAGAGACGTTCGAGATACGAAAAAGCGCGCACAGCGGCCTTTCGTGAATTCGCGAAAACTAAAAATGCACAAATACGTACCTCCCGGGATGCATTTCGCAGTCTCCAGAAACGTCCGCTGGACTACGTTTTCAGAATGAGCCTGGGTTGTCTAATTTTGTGAAATACTGGATTTTTTTTTTTCATTTTTAATTCATAATCATTTAAATTGAATCAAATGAAGGTTTGAAATATTTTACTGTGTGTTGTGAACTAATATAACACACAAGTTTCACTTTTTGAAACAAATTATTGAAATACATGCAGTTTTCTTGATATTCAAATTTAATTGGGCACATACCAGTAGGCTATATATCAAAAGTGCTCATTTTCATTATTCTGCTGATGAGTCATACACAGCTGCATCTACACTCGATCTGGCCTTTTCTCAATTACAGATCGCTTTAAACTAGTTTTAAATGCCAATAAAACAAAACTTATATTATTTTCAAATTCAAAACAAACTACATTTTATTTGTCCTGGTACAAATATCTTGGAATTTTAATTGACGATACATTCTCTTTTAGTTCTCACATTCAGCAATTGAAGAAAAAATTAAAAGGGATTTTAGGCTTCTATTTCAGAATTAAGAACTGCCTTTCTTTTGATGCTAAAAAGAAGCTGGTTGATGCAACATTTATATTTGATATTGGACTATGGTGATGGTATCTATATGCATGCTTCGTCTTAGAGTCAGCATGCATTGGATATTGTTTACCATCGTGCACTAATATTTATAACTATAAATCCCTTACTCATCTGATTGGTTGTGTGTGAATCTGATTGGTTGGGAGTGACGGCGCGCATGCTCGAGTGACGTCACTGGCGTCACTGTCTCCGTTCGGTCACACACTGTGTGCTTGAAGTTTGGACTTGCTATTTACTCGCAATTTAAATCTTAATCATTAAATTCTTCCTCATTCGCTAAGTATTTGTCTCTCCTACTTAGGGTGACCAAACCCTTAATACATTTATACAAACAAAGCTGCTTTAAAAACGGTCTGTCCCTCGAGCATCCGCCTGTTGTTTGTAGCTTTAGCCTGCTAGCGCCGCTGGTCAGCTAAAGCTACCGACCTCTTTAACCATACACTTTTGACTTACTGGCTTTGCTCTTTACCCCGTAAAATGTCGCTTCCGTCTCTGTCCTTGTGTGCAGGAGAAGCATCGATGGAGGCGTTGGAGCTGGAGCTGGAAGAAGTGGAGTCCCAGATCCGCGCGCTGGTGGTAAGACGGTCGCGGCTACGGGAACGGCTTCTAGCCGTACCTAATGCTAAGGCCGTCTCATCACCTAAGGTACGTGGAAATTACAACCACATCATCCCCTCTACCTCAACCCCGCGTCCTTCTCTGTCCAGGCCCAGCGCACCCGGGGCGCGGCTCAGCCAGGCGTCGTTCACGCCGACACCCGGCTACCACGGCGCCTGGGTGCAGCCGCGCAAGGTGCTTCCCAGATCCCGGGGCAGAACGTCTCCGCCTGTGTTCGAGATCTCCACGGAGAACCGCTTCTCCCCTCTCCGCGAGTCGGGTCCCGATGTGGCCATCATCGGTGACTCGATCGTTCGTCACGTCCGTGCCGCCTCCTCAAAAGGTAATAAAGTACGTACTTTCTGCTTTCCTGGTGCCCGTGTGAAAAATATTTCTACACAGATTCCAACCATCCTGGGCGCTGCCGAGAGCCCTGGTGCCGTTGTCCTCCACGTGGGGACAAACGACACCGGGCTCCGGCAGTCGGAGATCCTGAAGAAGGACTTCAGGAGCCTGATCGAGACGGTTCGACGCACCTCGCCCGCCACGCAGATCATCGTTTCTGGGCCGCTTCCTACCTACCGCCGAGGAAATGAAAGGTTCAGTAGACTTTTAGCTTTGAATGAATGGCTAATAACATGGTGTAAAGAACAGAAATTGCTCTTTGCTAATAACTGGAATCTTTTCTGGGAGCGTCCTAGGCTCTTCCGTCCTGACGGCCTGCACCCCAGTCGAGCCGGAGCTGAACTCCTGTCGGACAACATCTCCAGACTACTTCGCACCATCTGACTAGCAGGTAAAAATTCACAAAATTCACACTATAGCCACCTAGACTCTTGTTCACCCCACTTAAACATCAGTAACGCATATCTGGCGAATCCTATAGAGACTGTGTCTGTTCCTCGTATTATTAGATTAAGAAATAAACGTACTGTGTGCTCCAGGAAAAATCTAGTAAGAATCAAACCAGAAAAACCAGTAGAAAGTGAAAATACAAATTTCGTAAAACTTGGTCTCCTAAACATCAGGTCACTTGCACCTAAAGCACTTATCATTAATGAAATAATAACAGAAAACAATCTTAATGCACTCTGTCTCACTGAAACCTGGCTGAAACAAAATGACTATATTAGCTTAAATGAAGCAACTCCTCCAGGATTCTTATATAAACATGAGGCTCGTCAAACTGGTCGTGGTGGTGGAGTTGCATCAATCTTTAGTGATTTCCTTAATATTAAACAGAGAAACGGACTTATGTTTAGCTCCTTTGAAGTATTATCGCTTAATGTTCAGCTTCCAGATACTATACAAAAACCTATGTTATCTCTCGCTTTAATCACCATATATAGACCCCCAGGACCCTATGTCAAATTTCTAAAAGAATTTTCTGATTTTATTTCTGACTTACTAGTCAAAACTGATAAAATGCTAATTGTAGGTGACTTTAACATCCACATAGATGACGCTAATGATACATTAGGGCTCGCGTTTATGGATTTAATACACTCACTTGGGATAAAGCAAAACGTTGTGGGTCCAACCCATCGCTTAAAGCATACATTAGATCTAATTCTGTCTTATGGAATCGAGGTTATTGACGTAGACATTATACCACAAAGTGATGATATTACAGATCACTACCTCTTACTATATAAGCTATGTTTACCTGAAATCAGCAAACCCGCTCCAATACTCCGCCCTAGTAGAACTATTGTTCCGTCAACTAAAGATGAATTTATAAATAACTTACCTGATCTCTCTCTATTTCGTAATGCACCCGCAAACTCAAATGATCTTGATGTAGTAACCAGCAGTATGGATGCCATCTTTACTAGCACACTAAATACTGTGGCACCCATAAAATTAAAAAAGGCTAGAGAGATTAAAACTATACCATGGTATAATAGTCATACTCGTGCGCTCAAAACAGCAACCCGCGCCCTGGAACGTAAATGGAAAAAAACAAATTTAGAGGTCTTTAGAATTGCGTACAAAGACAGTATGTCCAGCTATAGGAGGGCTCTAAAATCTGCCAGGACCGAGCACCTGCGCAAACTGATAGAAAATAATCATAACAATCCTAGATTTTTATTTAACACCATCTCTAAATTAGCAAATAATCGGTCATCCTTGGAACAAACTACTCCACCGCAAATTAGTAGTGATGACTTCATGAATTTTTTCAGTAATAAAATAGAAGGCTTTAGACAGAAAATAGGAGATGCCAAACTTTCTGCACCGGCTTATACTCCAAATCCTGTAAATATTTCATTAAATCATAATAATAACCTACACTGCTTCAAAATCATAGAACATGAAGAGTTAGTGAAAATTATAAATAGCTCTAAACCAGCTACGTGTATGCTGGACTCAATTCCAACAAAATTACTGAAAGAGCTGCTACCTGCTATAGGAGAACCTCTTCTTAACATTATCAACTCTTCTTTATCTATAGGCCATGTTCCAAACTCTTACAAGCTAGCTGTTATTAAGCCTATTATTAAGAAACCACAACTAGACACCAACAACTTAGCTAACTATAGGCCTATTTCAAATCTTCCATTTATGTCTAAAATACTAGAAAAAGTTGTTTCAACTCAATTATGCTCTTTTCTGCAGACGAACAATATTTTTGAAGTGTTTCAGTCAGGTTTCAGGGCTCACCACAGTACAGAAACCGCCTTAGTGAAAATAACCAACGATTTACTCTTAGCTGCTGACCGAGGGTGCGTCTCGCTATTAGTTTTACTCGATCTTAGTGCGGCATTTGATACCATTGACCACAATATCCTCATAAATCGCTTAAAGTCTACAGGTGTCCAGGGACAGGCTCTACAATGGTTTAAGTCATACTTAACTGACCGCTACCAGTTTGTAAATCTTAATGGACAGCCTTCACAAATCTGCCCAGTAAAGTATGGGGTGCCTCAAGGATCAGTTTTAGGCCCTTTACTGTTTACAATTTACATGCTACCTATGGGAGACATTATTAGAAGACATGGGATCAGCTTTCACTGCTATGCAGATGATACTCAATTATATATTTCCACTAAACCTGACGAGACGTCTGAACTTTCTAAACTAACTGAGTGTATCAAAGACATCAAAGACTGGATGACCAACAATTTTCTTCTCTTAAACTCAGACAAAACAGAATTATTACTTATTGGGCCTAAATCTTGCACACAGCAGATCTCGCAACTCAATTTACAATTAGAGGGATACAAAGTTAGCTTTAGCTCTACTATAAAAGATCTGGGTGTCATATTAGACAGCAATCTAACTTTTAAAAACCATATATCCCATGTCACAAAAACTGCCTTCTTTCATCTGAGAAATATCGCTAAATTACGAAATATGCTATCCATCTCAGATGCAGAAAAGCTAGTCCATGCTTTTATGACTTCGAGACTGGATTACTGTAATGCTCTATTTGCTGGCTGCCCAGCATCCTCTATTAACAAACTTCAATTAGTGCAAAATGCAGCAGCCAGAGTTCTGACCAGGTCTAGAAAATATGATCATATAACCCCAATTTTATCCTCCTTACACTGGCTGCCTGTTAAATTTCGTATTGAATTTAAAATATTACTTCTCACCTATAAAGCTCTAAATAATCTAGCTCCTGTTTATCTAACCAACCTTCTGTCTCGCTACGAACCAACTCGCTCCTTAAGATCTCAAAATTCAGGGCTTCTGGTAGTACCTAGAATAGCAAAATCAAGTAAAGGAGGTCGAGCCTTCTCTTTCATGGCTCCTACACTCTGGAATAGCCTTCCTGGTAATGTCCGAGGCTCAGACACACTCTCCCAGTTCAAAACTAGATTAAAGACCTATCTGTTTAGTAAAGCATACACTCAGTGCATCACCTAGCAGGTTCCACACTGGCTTCTACATTTTGCTTATATACACTATGAACAGCAGCTACGCTAATTATTCTCTTTATTCTCTATTTTCACCTGGGGATACTCATCCCGAGGTCCTCAGATTAGGCGGAGTCACTGATTGGATCCAAGACCAGCGACGTGATGATCCCAAGGATTCCATATCCGGGACCAGGCCATATCCTGAGCTGCTGCTGCGCTGATGGTCGTGGGGAGTGGAGAACATGTGTCTGATTCCAGCGACGCTCCAGGGACAGACGAGTCTTCATTGAGGCCATCTTCCAGCATAAACCACGGCGAATGAAGTTCTGCACAAGACTTTTGGCCAGCGGAGAAATTAAAATGGTCGTGCCCAACTGAGTCTGGTTCTCTCAAGGTTTTTTTTCTTCACTCCCATCAGGTGAAGTTTTTTTTTCCCTCCCCGCTGTCGCCACTGCCTCGCATGGTTCAGGATTGGTAGAGCTACGCATCGTTGAATTTGCTCTTCAGTGTTTGAACTCTCAGTAATGATTAAATCACACTGAACTGAGCTAAACTGAACTGAACTGAACTTAAACACTAAAACCTGAACCACACTGTTCCAATTACTATGACCATTTATGTGAAGCTGCTTTGACACAATCTACATTGTAAAAGCGCTATACAAATAAAGCTGAATTGAATTGAATTGAATTGATTGTGTGTTGTATACTAGGGTAGGTTGGTCTGCTTTGTCCATTTGTTGGCTCAAGCATTGGCATATCTTTGTTTACAAATCAATACTGGGTTTACTCCCTTCATATCTCCAGAATTACATTTGTTAAAAAAGTCCTTAGCTATGGCCTTCGATGTGAACTGTCCCTTTATAATTTTTTATAAACTGTCCCTATGTATTTTTGCTGGTTGTTCAGAATACTTATTTAAAATGAGCAGAATCAACACAATTTTTAAGGACAACCTAATTGTTTCATGTTCAATACACTTAAATTTGCTAAAGTTAACTTAATCGATTGATTTGTGTTGGGACAAGAAGGAATTGTCGAGCATTTCTGTACAGTAAGTAATCTACACTGTAAAAACTGCTGGATTCCACACAATCGATTTGTTTTGGGACAACATGAAGAAATTAAATTAACTTAGTAGCTTTTACAAATTTTTTACAAATTTGGTTGTTTTTTTCTCATTTTAAATTAGTTTGAACAAACAGCAGACATAATTTCTTTTGAGGTTAGGTGAACTCTCTTTGCTTTTAGAATGGAGATATCAGTGAACTGCATTTTCATGAACATGCACATGTGTATGTCCCAGACTGTTCGGTGCCGTCTGGGTTTGCTTGCTTCAGTGGTGAGGAATCTGGTGAATGTATTTGAGAAAGGTGGAAGAAAGTGTAGAAGACTCTGACAGGAGCAAATATAACAGCAGATGACTGCTGCTCAATGTAGAGGTCAGCCAAAGTCTGTGTATGTGTGAAATCTACGGCCGTTTTGTGACCTAAAATAGATGTGTAGTGTGGGTGTTGTTTTGCCATTTCCCAAATGTTTCTGGGATCGATTTTGAGGATGTCGTTTTGATATTTTGTATAACACAGTATTAAACTGTAATATGAGCTGGAGCTGTAATCGAGCCAGACAGATTTCAATTCGAGCCTGTCGAGTACATTTTGATTGGCATCTTTTAAAAGCCTGAACTTGTTTAAGCCAGACATTATTCAAATGTGCACATGAATTGAATTTGAATTGAATTGAATTTTATTTGACAGATTTTAGACAAACTGTACAAAAAGTATTCCATACACTTTGTTAAAAAAAACTGTCGAGGATAAAAACACAATAAAGCCCTGGGCTTATTTCCATTGTGGTCCTCTGTTAAATAAAAACAATGTATGGCTTCAAAATACTAATGAAGAATAAAACAAACAGTCGCCACAGCGGTACGAACAGCCAACCTATCCAGCACAATGTCCCTCCAGCCGCCAACCTATTCACACTCAAGTAACATAATTTAAAAGATCCTCATCCACCATGCAAAACTAATTATCCTCATCAAACAACCATCTTTTAATAGCCTTTTTGAACAACCTTAAATCTTTTATTTCCTTGATTGCTTTTGGTAGTTTGTTCCACATGATTGCACTTGTATATAAAAACATATTTTTCCCCACTAAACTTCTAAATTTAAATAAACAAATATTAAAATCCCAACTCCTAGTACTGTATGAATGCTGTTGCCTCACCATTTGAAAATAGTTCATCAAATAGCTAGGAACCACATTATTAAACATTTTACGTACCATTCCCAGTTTTAAAAAACACACTCTATTACTAACAGTTAACATACCTAATTTATTAAAAGACTCTTTGTGCAAATGTGCTCTAGGATGCATTTTTAAAATTATTCGTACTAATTTATTTTGTGCCTTTTGCAATTTCTCCTTCAAATTTTGTGAGCAGCTACTGTACCAAAATGACGTAGCATAATCAAAATGGGGTTGAATTAAAGCTCCTGCCAACAATTGTAAAGAATGAACATCCAAAAGATCAGATTGCCTTGCTAAAAACCTAATTTTTCCACATATCTTCGTAATAACTTTTTTTGCCATAGCATCTCCTGATAATTTATTATCTATTAAGCAACCCAAATAGTTTATCACATTTTTTGACTGAATTTTCCAATCATTAATCTTAACTACCAAATTATCATCTTTTTTTAATTTCACTCTTGAAGCAAATAAAATAGCCTCTGTTTTACCCATGTGTAAAGAAAGTTTGTTGTCTAAAAACCAGTTGTAAACACTTTTTAACTGTGAACTCATAATTTCTTCCAGGGCCCTTTTGTCATGATGAGATACTAAAATTGCGGCATCATCAGCATAAAGATAGAGCTCCTCTGAACACGCTATTTTTAAATCATTAATATATAAAAGAAAAAATAATGGACCTAAAATACTTCCTTGAGGTACTCCACAGTTGATTGATAAGGGAGCAGATAATATACCCTTTATATCGACTCTCTGATTTCTATCATGCAGATATGACTGAACCCACTTTAAAGACACTTTATCAAATCCAATTGCCTTTAATTTATATAGTAAAATTTGATGGTCCACAGTGTCAAAAGCCTTCTGAAGGTCCAGCAGCACCATTCCACAATAGTTGCCACCATCTACAGCTCTCCGTATTTTGTCTGTCATATGTAATATACATGTCTCGGTGGAATGTAATGCTCTAAAACCTGACTGTAACTCATACAAAATATGTTTTTTAGTAATATAGTTGACTATCTGTTCGTGTACAATTTTTTCCAGAATTTTAGACATAACCCCTAAGATTGATACAGGTCTATAGTTAATCATATCTAACGTACTTCCTTTTTTATATAATGGTATAACTCTAGCACTTTTAAAATCACATGGTATTTTCCCTTGTTTAATAGATAAATTTAAAATATGTGACACCAAGGGGGCAATCACTTTAACAGAGTCTTTAAAAAATCTAGCAGGAATATTATCAACTCCAGGAGCCTTATTTAATTTTAACTCACTAATAATTTTTAAAACTTCACTTTCTGTAACAGGTCTCAGACTAAAAGAATCCGGCAAAATGTCCTGTTGTCTATAAAAAGAAAACACTCTATCTTCATTGTAAATATCAGGTTGCCCTGGAAGCTGACCACATAATTTTTTTGCTAACAATATAAAATACTGATTAAAAGATTCGGCAATATCCTTCGGATGAACTATTAATTTGTCATGCACACTGCCCTTTCGCCTTTTTTAAAAGAACAAGTCATTTATATGTCTTTTAACATAATTTATTCATAACAAACGAAGCCTATGACCTTATTCTTCAATGCGAAAGTATACGCTCATTTTTGCCATTGTTTTTGAACTTCCAATTTAGTTGCCTATGGGAGAAATGACTAGAAATAATAAATGGCAGAAAACGGTGAAACTACTTGCTCTACAAACAAGTGTTTGCATGACTATACAGACCAAGTAGAATAATATAATGAGAAAATATCAGTTTGCAGCATCAAGCAGCAGAACGAGCCGTTTTTAACCTCTAAAAATGAATGGAAGTGAATGAGACCGGAAGTCTTAAGCCAAAGAGATTCAAATGGCTTTTATAGGCTACTTGGAAGTTGGAACAAAGAAATAAAATAAGTCCTCTGTAACATCGTATCATCTCAGCACTCTAAATAGGCCTAGGTACATACACTCGGTCTTTAAATTGTCCAACACACCAATAAATATAAGTCTTTCTTCACAAATTAAATTAAAATATATTCAAAATTAAGACGGGTATTTGGCAATAACGAAATTAAGATAAAGCCTCTGTGGGATTTGTTTTGCTACTTCTCTTTACAACCTGGCATCATTACGTCGATGGTGAAGCTGAATATTAAAAGAATAATGCCAACATTGGGCAACGCAGTGGCGCAGTAGGTAGTGCTGTTGCCTCACAGCTAGAAGGTTGCTGGTTTGAGCCTCGGCTTAGTTGGCGTTTCTGTGTGGAGTTTGCATGTTCTCCCTGTGTTCGCGTGGGTTTCCTCTGGGTGCTCTGGTTTCCCCCACAGTCCAAAGACATGCGGTACAGGTGAATTGGGTAAGCTGAATTGTAGTAGTGTATGTGTGTGAATGATTCCCAGTACTGGGTTGCAGCTGGAAGGGCATCCGCTGCATAAAACATATGCTGTATAAGTTGGCGGTTCATTCCGCTGAGGTGACCCCAGATTAATAAAGGGACCAAAGTGAAAAGAAGATGAACGAAGGTCTGTTTAATTTAATATTCTGTAAATGCAAGTTTAATGTCTCTACACTAGTTTGTATTTTCTGGATTGGCATACTTCATGCTTCTGTCTGTCACCCTAAAGTCTTAAATATAAAAGAATGATCATTTTTATCTGTGGTTCCTTGAATATTAAAACTTTAAACTCCACAAAATGTTCTTTATTGGGGGAAAAATCTATTAAAATTTCCGTTCTTCAGGAAACTCAGGATAATTCTCAGTGGCTTTGATGTAAAAACCCCATACTGAATCCTTTATGTTTGAAGGTGTAAGATGAATCGCTTTTGCTGTAGTATTCTTCATGTTATGCAAATGAACACACGTAAAGGCTCTCAAGCTTATCAAAGGCTATACGTTTACAAAGCAAATAGTTCCCACCCAGACTAACACATTCAGTGAGAGACAAAAAGTCAATGAGATTACAAACGACTTGCTCGACACATCAGATGAATGAATAAACTACTTCTTAAAGCTTCATTATAGATTTAAATATCATTAAGAATTAGAAACATGCAGGTTATTGCTTTTTTATCCTTTTGAATTGCTTCCTGTTCTCTCTCTCTCTCTCTCTCTGTAAGTCAGGTGGAAACTTGAGCTGATTTGTGTGTCTGATAAAATGGTCACATTGTGGAGGGAGAGCAAGAGAAAATGAATGCAGTGAAGTGAATTGGGGCCTGTGTGTATCCAGACTAAAGGTATTATCATTCTCTAAAAAAAAAAAAAAGAGAACGGAAAAAGGTTGGCCAGACTTGAGAGTATATCAGTGTTAATCTACAGGGCCAGCTATGCTACACTCTCAGAAATAAAGGTACGTGAGCTGTCACTGCGGTGGTACCTTTTTAAAAGGCACACATTTTTACTTAAAGGGTCCATATTGGTACATCAAAAGTGTATATTAGTACCTAAAAATTTAAAGAGGAACACTTTTGTACTTTTTAGGTACTAATACCTTGAGGTATTAATATGAACCTTTTATGTACAAATCTGTACCTTTCGAAAAGATACCACCACAGTGTTAGCGGCGTGCCTTTAATTCTGAGTGTACATACACTGTAAAAAATGATTAGTTTCTTAAAGCTAGTAAACCAATTGCCTTAAAAGCAACAAGCTGCCTTTACATAAATGATGTAAGTAAGCCCATTGTAACTTGGAACTGTTAAGCTGACATTTTTATAATTATGATTGAACTCACTTTTTTAAGTAATCCTTTTTACTCTGCCAGACTATTTTTAACACACTGTTTTTCAAATAATTACTATAATTGTCAAAATATTTCATATTTGGTGCTTTATTAAGCCTATAAAATCTCCTGTATTGAATTTAGAAGACACACTGGAGTCTGCAAGAGCGGATTTTATTTTAGTTAGTCATTTTGCAAGATACAGAAAAGTTGGGAAAAAAGCAAATATAATAAAGGTGCATTGGAAAAAGAGATTAGTTTACTTTTATTTAAATAAATGTGAGTACAGATTGCATAATTGTAAAAATTAAGTCAACTTAGTTTCAGTTTACAATGGATTTATTTACATTATAAAGTCAACTTGTTGCTTTTAAGGAAATTGGTTTACTTGCTTTAAGTAACTAATCACTTTTTACAGTGTAGATTTTCATACATAATCTATCTTTCTCTAAAATCACAAACTGTTAATTTTATTAATTAATACTCAAGTCCTCAACATTGTTGCCTACACTAAAAAAAGTTTTAAGTTTTAAGCTTTTTTATAGTGTAGATTAAAACTGGCTGTCTTCATCATTTAATATAACTTTCTTAATTATGCAATGAGGCATTTTAATTGAAAAGTTATTACACTCTCATTACTAAAGTCTAGGTCAAGTTGTCATGCATCTTATTTTTTTAGTATGATAATCTTTACAATTTAATCATTCTTGAACCGCGAGGATGGGCAGTTTTTATGATGCGTGCATTACAAATACAAAATAGTATTTTGTCATTTGTATTTGATAGAGTTTATGTAAGTGGCTGAATATTTTGTTTGAAAATATTTTAGTGTCTTGTGTTTTAGTTTTAAAATACTGAAAAATACTTAGCAAGAAGTATACAGTAGATGATGCCATCATAGAAAGCACCAATAAGAGGCCACATTTGTTCAGTTATTTGCCTGAGACAAGAACAAAATGGATTTATTTTAAGAGGGTGGTCAATGATTGAAGTATGGGTGAAAATTATGCTTAAAGAAAGTAAGAGACAAATGGTGAGGGTATATTTAGGAGCAAGTCAATAACCATTTAAAATACATGCAGTTACTGAGAAATGCTAAGACCTGAAAATATAGTGTACAATTCAGCATCTTTGCCTAAGAAATGAGATAAGATAGGATATTTTTGTAATTTTTAGATATCATATTTTCATGTTGTGGAATTTTCAGAAAAATTATATTTAGAGTTGAACTGCAAATTCTGTGAACAAAAGTAATTAAAATAAACTCTTGATATAAAACTGTCACCCTTTTAAATCTATAATCCAATATGCCTATTGATGGAAAGTGTGCGAAGATAAGTCATGCTACCTTTTAAAAGTATTCTGTAGTATTTAAAAAATATTTTATTTTGATAATCGTTGTGGCTGCTGTATTTTGTTGTTTGTATTTGGTATTTTATTGTAAAATACATTTAAATGTGCACACCTTAGATTTGTTCGTGCCTTTACAACTTTACTCTGACCGCTTCAATTTCTTTTTGTGAATTATGGCTACACATTTAATTCACAATACCCCAAATTTCCCCTGCTTATTTCCACAAACCATCAAATTAGTTTTGGACTTGTATATTAGCTATAATTAGGAGACTCGAGGTTCTCTTGTAAAGTGTGTTTGTGTTCACTGTATCCGCAGTCTGTCTCACTCAGGAAACTCCCAGCATCCCCGAGAAAACCACCCAACTTGTCATGAACTGTCCGATTATTAATTGACCCCCGCCGAAGCGCTAAACGGGACATCAGCGAAGCAATTAGAGCGAACAGGAGCTCGCATGCGTCTGCAAGAAGACATTAAGCTTTCTTTATTGGCCTCAAAGGCGACTTTCTCACACAGCAAGACGTGCGTTTCAGAACGAACTTCTCTGAGACATTTAGCGATTTTAAGCGTGTCTGGAAAACCAAACAGTCAACTTTATCAAATGAAATGAGTGCAGTTAACTCAATTGACTGAAAGTTAATTCTACTCATTTGAAGAGTTTCTAACTCAGTGTTAAAGGTGCTGAGGTACAGAGTTAATTAATACCTCATTACTTCAACTTAAATGGAGTAAGTTTACAGTACAGATTTGAACTCAAATGGTTTGTAGCAATCGGTTTCCTCAAATGGTTTGAGTTACATTAACCTATTGAGTTTTACAGTAGCCTATAAATATTTACCTCAAGTTAAATACACTGGCTGTTCATGTGTTCAACAGCATGTTCATCTGTTTTATATATAAATTTAAATATTTCAGAATAGTCAGTGAAATAGTTGTTATTTATAAACATAGCTAAAGAAAAACGGTTTCGTTTCACGTCTCAAGGCTTTTAAAAGTGCGCCTGAATTATTTAAAGACAAATCTTTTGCTTAAAGGGGAAAGTTTTTGGTGGTATTTTGTTTTAAATTTAATACCATTAACATGATTTAATTGTCAAAATACTTTTTAGAGGCACTGACACATTTTGTAAACGGTGAATAATTAAACACAACAGGAATGTGGGCATTAGGCCTACACTAGCACAAACGCCTTCTTTATTGTTTATCTTGTACAGCTCTTGCGTTCCAGTCTCCTTTTAAATCTAATTAATGCAGAATAAATGCCAGTTTAACTATGCAGTAATCACATTTTCATCAGGAAACAAATTCTGAAGAGATTAGGAACAACCTAAACATGCCATGAGACTTGTTTTCAACCTCAATCTCCGTGTTTGGACATAGGGTGGGATGTAAACAGAGGTGAAATAATTTAAGACATACAAACCATCCGCAGCGCAAACATTTACTCAAAACTCTCCAGGGATGCTTGATTAAATTACCGTGAGGTTCCGCCCTTGGAGGTCTATGATTGGGCGTTGAGATAAAGGGGCGTGTCACGTTGGTCCTTTGTATAAATGGACACACGCTTCAGGGCTTTGACAGTCAAAACAAACTGGACTCTGTACGGAATTGCATTTGTTTTCAGCCTGTATGCACAGCATGTTATTCTGGTGTCCGGTGAATACAGGCTATGCTTTTTATTTTACTAGGCTATAATTAAGAAAAAGACTCTTGCCAGAGCACATGCCAGCGCATCCTTTATTTAGCAGACAGAAGGGAGCGGCTGCGCGAAACTGACCGAGGATGGACTCGCCTACACAGGGGACCCACTGGTCTGCTCTCGCGCTCTGCGTCCTGCTATTGTGGAGCTCCGTGTGTGGCCGTGAGCATGTGTGTCAGGAGATTTCGGTGCCACTGTGTAGAGGGATTGGTTATAACTACACCTACATGCCCAACCAATTCAACCACGACAACCAGGATGAAGCCGGACTTGAGGTGCACCAGTTCTGGCCCCTCGTGGAGATCCAGTGTTCCCCTGACCTGCGCTTCTTTCTGTGCAGTATGTACACGCCTATTTGCTTGGAGGATTATAAGAAACCTTTGCCGCCGTGCAGGAGTGTGTGCGAGCGGGCGAAAGCGGGATGCGCGCCGCTGATGAGGCAGTACGGGTTCCCGTGGCCGGACAGAATGAGGTGCGATCTTCTACCTGTGCAGGGGGATCCGAACACTCTGTGTATGGACTACAACAGGACTGATGCCACATCATCTCCAGCTGCTCCAAAAACAACAAGCCGACCAGGGAAACCATTCAAACGGAAAAATAAAAGCAGTCCTGGATCTTCATCTTGTGAACCGGAGTGTTACTGTCGCGCGCCAATGGTGCCCGTGCACAGTGACCATCATCCGCTGTATAACCGCGTAAAGACGGGACAGATCCCCAACTGCGCTATGCCCTGCCACAACCCCTATCTATCCCAAGAGGAAAGGACCTTTGCTACATTTTGGATAGGGATTTGGTCAGTTTTGTGTTTTCTGTCAACGTTCGCCACAGTAGCCACTTTCCTCATTGACATCGAGAGGTTTAAATACCCCGAGCGTCCCATTATTTTCCTGTCGGCCTGTTATATGTTCGTGTCCCTGGGCTATATTATCAGACTCATCGCTGGACATGAGAGAGTGGCGTGCAACCAGAATCATGAGGTGGACCATATACACTACGAAACTACTGGACCTGCACTTTGCACGCTTGTATTTCTCCTCATCTATTTTTTCGGGATGGCGAGCGCCATCTGGTGGGTGATTCTGTCCTTTACATGGTTCCTCGCGGCAGGACTGAAGTGGGGGAATGAAGCGATAGCGCGGTACTCGCAGTATTTCCACATGGCTGCTTGGCTCATCCCGAGCGTTAAATCCATCACTGTTCTCGCGCTGAGTTCAGTGGACGGGGACTCGATCGCGGGGATCTGCTATGTGGGAAACCAGAATTTAGACAACCTGCGGGGCTTCGTGCTCGCGCCGCTCGTGATTTATCTGTTTATCGGCACGATATTTTTATTCGCAGGCTTTGTGTCCATGTTTCGCATACGGAGCGTCATTAAGCAAGGAGGAACGAAAACGGACAAACTCGAGAGGCTGATGGTTCGCATCGGGGTGTTTACAGTACTCTACACGGTTGTTGCAATCATGATTGTGGCTTGCTATGTTTACGAACACCACAACCGCGAGGCGTGGGAAATCGCGCATGCGTGCAACTGTTCGTCCGATAAAAAAGCCCCGAAACCGGACTACGCTGTGTTTATGCTCAAATACTTTATGTGCCTTTTGATTGGGATCACGTCGGGCGCGTGGACGTGGTCCAGTAAAACTCTGGACTCCTGGCGCGCCCTGTGCACGCGCTGCTGCTGCTGCAGGTGGGCCACTAAAGGCACGAGCGGGTCAGTTTACAGCGACGCAAGCTCGGGACTGACGTGGCGATCGGGCACAGCAAGCTCGGTGTTGTGCCCTCCAAAACAAATGCCACTTTCTCGTGTGTGATGATAACATCAGGACACGCAGAACGTCTTAACAAAGACTGCAAACTGAGCAACTGCAGCTTTCCTGAGGTGATGTGAGATGCATAATATTTCGTGACAAGGACTTGAGTTGAAAGTGTGAAGTTTTTAACTTAATGCCAGTCATTAAAGGGATCAAAATGGTGTCATTATTTTCAACCCCTTTACTTGCTCCAAACCTTTTTGGCTTTCTTCTGTTGAACACTGAAGAAGATGCTTTGAAGAAAGATGCAACACTTTAACCACTGACTTCCATAATTGGAAAAATAAAGCAGTGGAAGTCCATAGGCACAGGTTTTCAGCTTTCTTCCAAGTATCTTGATCAGTGTTAAACAGAAGAAAGTCATAAACATTTGAAAAAAGAGTAGATGATGACAGAATTTTATTTTTGGGTGAACTATGCCTTCAAATCACAGCTACAGCATGTGTAGACATTGATGAATGTGCCTTGATGAATTGTAATACGGGTTTTTATATTTTCTTATGTATTTATCAGATAATGTTTAACGTTTATAAAGAATTGTTTGTATTTATCTTTTAGTTTTGACAATAAAACTATATGTGAAACATCACCGAAGCACTTTTATTATTCAACATATGTGCATTTCAGATTTACAATCACCTCACTAACAGAAATAATGTAGTGAATATCTGGCTTTCTTTGATATAATAAAACACTTTAAGCTACAAAATAAGCAGCATATTTTTAGTAAAGAATAAAAATAAAGTAATATCAGAAAAAGGCGAATATAAGATAATAATATAAACAAAATAAAAATCACTTCTTTCTCATCAAATTTGAATAGGATTGAGAATTTAAGACATTTTAAGTAATTTGAAGTCATAAAGAAATGAATTATGAACAAATGCAAATGTCAGATGATGATATTGTAAATTAGAGAGAGGTTTTGTATTATTAATTTATTGTTGTTGATTAGATTGGCTGTTGTTGGTCATTTAAAAAAGTAGCCTAAAACGAGAATTGTGAGCCATTTGAAACAACTGAACTCATTCAGCATACTCAGTTAAAATAGTTGGGTCAAAAATACCCCAACATATAACCCAGCCAAAGATTATTATAGCACCTTTCCTTTTATTGGTTATTTTAAGCCAATGCATTGGATTTTTTTCAATAAAAGCATTTTTTTCCATTCTGCTATTGCTAATGCTACTATCACTAGTGCTACTTATTGTATACGTATGACTGTGTAAATAAATAACATGTAGTTTCTATGAGATTGAAAATGCTTTATTTCCACATTTTAGGTTCCAGACACAGCGTTTTTATCCGGTTAATACACTCTAAAAAAACGATGGGTTATTTATTTAACCCAATAGTCGAGTTAAAAATATTTGGTGCTTCGTTGGGCTATTTTTAACATTTAATGGGTTATTAATTAATAACTCAACCAGTTGGGTCAAATGTTTGGTGCTTTGTTGGGTTATTTTTAGCCATTGTTGGGTTATTTATTTAATAACCAGTTGGGTTAAAAAAAATGTAAATTTCAACAGTCAACTGTTTTTACTGACAGATGAGCTGTATTAATATGTGTACGTAATGTCGCTTTGCAGTTATAACGTTTATTTAAGCTCTAACACAATTACATTTTTCTTTTAATCAAGTTACCTCTCAGAGTCGTGTTTTTTATATCCGTTTCACCAGCACTCTTACTTAGATGATACAAACTCGCGCTTCATAGTCGATCTAAATACGAATAAAAGCACTTTCTCTACCTCCGTGTTCATTTCTACAGTTTTTTTTGGAGAAAATAATACACATATTTGAGATATTAGTGGTTATGCCACTTTTTTGGCAAAATAATCTAACCAATTAGTTATTTTTTTTAACCCAAATTGCTGGGTTAACCTAAACAAGTCAATGGATTGGGTTAAAATAACTCAACATCAGGTCGGTGCCAAAACAACCCATTATTAGGTTACCCGTTGGGTTATTATTTAACCCAACTGTTTAAGTGAGTACAGATTAGCTACAAAGCACAAGTTTGTATCATCAATAATTAAAAGTGCTGGTGAAACGGACAGAAAAACACGACACGGAGAGGTAATTTGATAAAAAAAAAAACATTATTGTGTTCGAGCATGAATAAACATTATAATGCAAAAGCAACATTACGCACGCATATTAATACGGCTGTTCTGTGTCAGTTAAATCAGTTGACTGCTGAAATTCAACATTTTTAACCCAACTGGTTGAGTTATTAAATAACCCAATAAAAGTTTAAAATACTCCAACAAAGCACCTAATATTTAACTTAATTATTGGGTTAAATAACTTATTAAATAACTTTTTTTCAGAGTGTAGCGAGATATGGCAAGATAAGTCAGTCAGGCGACCAAATTAACAAATTCTTTACTTGCTCTAAACCTTCATGACTTTCTTCTGTTGAACACTGAAGAACATACTTTAAAGAAAGATGAAAATCAATAGGCACAGGTTTTCATTTTTCCTCAAAGTATCTTCATAAGTGTTAAACAGAAGAAAGTAATACAATTTTGAAGTAAAGGGTGATTAAGCGATGACAGAAATTTAGTTTTTGAATGAACTATCTCTTTAAATCACAGCTACAGCACGTGTATAGGTTGATGAATGTGCCTTCATGATTTTATATTTTCTTATGTATTTATCAGATAATGTTTAACGTTTATAAAGAATTGTTTGTATTTATCTTTTAGTTTTGACAATAAAACACTATATGTGAAACATCACTAAAGCACTTTTATTGAACATAAGTGCATTTCCAGATTTACAATCAAAAACACCTCACCATTACAAATGACATAGTGAATATCTGGCCTTTTTTGATCAAACTAATGCAACACTTAAAGCTACTAAACGAGCAGCATATTTTAGTAAAGAATAAAACTGAACATCAAGTAAAAACACAAAAAGGCAAATATTAAATGTTAATATTCACACAAAAAAAAAATCTTTTGCATTAAATTTGTATAAGATTGAGAATAAGATATTTTTATAGTTATTAAGACAAGAATTATGAACAAATGCAAATGTCAGAAGCTAATATTGATAATAAGAGAGAGGTTTTGGGTTTTTGATTTATTTTTGTTGATTAGATTGGCTGTAGTTGGTCATTTATAAAAGTAGCCTAATACAAAAATATGAAAAGTAATTATGAGCCATTTAAAATAACTAGACTCTTTCAGCATGGCGAGATAAAGAACGATAAGGCAGGCAGGCAATTAATTAAATTAGTAAGTGTGTTTAAAAAGCCTTCATTCACATGGCTAATCTTTAAAATACCTGCCGTTTCGGCGTTACCCAGATGAAGGCAGCTCTCTGCTGAAACGCGCAAGTTTTTTAAAAATTAGCCATGTGAATAAAGACTTTTTAATATTTCTTCCACATTTTTTGAGTGCCTTGGACAGATTTTCATTGTTTGCATTGATGAATCCCTTGCCCAAAGAGCACCAGCACATTGTTTGAGCTCCCCCTGAGCACCTTTTGTTTTGGATAGTGTGTTTATCTGAAAACAATTGCACAAATTACAATGTTCATCAGCCAGTTGGTATCACCTGACTAAAACCTCTGTTGTATTAAAGTATAAGATATTTATATTATTAATTAAAAAACTATGATCATATCTAAAGGTCGGATTGTCTTACTGTATGTACTTTACAATGTTTGCAGTGCAGGTTCAAAGTGTGCTGCATTTACAAGCTGAATTATCACAATAAACTAAATCCAGAGATTTATCAGTGAAAGTGTTCAATGTTTTCCTTTTACTTTAAAGATAATGTATAAGAGAATGAATTCAAGGATTTAGTTACATAAAAATGTAAGGTAAGACTTTATTTTGCACATTTTGTTGACTAAAAGTTGAATTGCAACTACATGCCAACCAATTCTCATTAGAGTATTACTAGACTGTTTGCTAATGCTCCTTTAACAGACATTTGACTTGCTATAAGAAACTTTGCAAGTACATGTCAACTTACATTAACCCTAATGAGAATTATGAGTCATGTAGATGCAATGTAGCTTAAATTTGGACTATCAAAATAAAGTGATACCACATGTAATGCTACTGTCCTTACTTTAATCCAGATTTACATGCACCGCGTGCATTATTGAATTAATCAATATTCCACAATTAACCGTATTCCACAATTAAATTAGTTTGCGATGATCTGCGGATGCTGTAGACGGACTATAACCCTAGATTACACAGTTTCACAGATGACTGCGGATTTAAAATAAACCCAGGATAGAGCGGTTGAGTGAATGTGGTCTGGATTCGGTGTATGAGGCTCATCTCTGAATCAGAAACGCTAAAGAAGGACAGAATCCCTGCTCTCTGATCAACATACACGCCTATTCTGGAGTTGGAGACTACAGGGAGTTCAGTTCTGTCATTGTTGTGACTGAATATGCATGTAGAGGCAGAGCAGAACAATCTCCAGGACTGATCATTGCTTCCAAACTTACACTCGATACCCCGTCCCTTCCTGCAGATGGTCTTATACGACACTGATAATCCCACACCATGATTCCCGCTCCACTCCACCTCCCAGTAACAGTGTCCACACACAATCTCCTTGCACAACACCTGAGGCCAGACATCAAATCTGTCCAGATGATCTGGATACTGGTGGAGTGTAGAAGTGAAAGTAGCTCCTCTCTTCCCCTCTGACAGACTGAGGTGGTTATGCACCGACTCTGAATTCAGAGTAAACTGATGGGAATCTGAGAGGGATAAAACAGACAATCTGCATTTGAATAATGAAATACGTGAAGCAACAATCAAAGATGTACTAGTAGCAGGTATAATTAACACTGTAAAAATGATGAAAGTCATGACGACAAATGATTTATGTTACTTTAACTCTTTTAAATAAGTTAATCAGGTTTCAATTAAATACTTTAGTTTGACTAATGCAAGTGGAGATCTTTTCCACAAGTAAAAATGGCATTACATTGTAATTACAGTGACATTTAAATATTATAAAATGGCATTAAGTCTATTAAACATGAACATGTTCTTTGCCACCAGTGAGATTATTGCGGCACTACTGTTTGGTGCTAATTGTGACATATAAATCAAACACTTTAACTGCTTTTATAAAGAGTACAGATGCAAAAAACGTCTGAAATTCTTCAAAAATTAGCATTTGTTTTCAGTCTCTGATGTTTATGTTAATTTATTTCACTTTAAAGGGCATCGATAAAAAATGATTTTCTTCAAGTGTTTGCAGCGCGAGGACTTAGTTTATTGCTGATAAGTGTGTGTGCGTGTGTGTATATATTTAGTTGAAGTCAGAATTATTAGCCCCCTCTTAAAATGTTTTTTCTTTAATTATTTCCCAAATGATGTTTAACAAAGGAAGGAAATTTTTCACAGCGTCTGATAATAATTTTTCTTCTGGAGAAAGTCTTATTTGTTTTATTTTGGCTAGAATAAAAGCAGTTTTAATTTTTTTTAAAAACCTTTTAAGGTCAAAATTAATAGCCCCTTTAAGCTTTATTTACAATAAACAGTTAAACAATAACTTGCTTAAGTAATTATCTTAAGCTGTCTAGTTAAGCTAATTAACCTAGTTAAACCTTTAAATGTTACTTAAAACTGTATAGAAGTGTCCTGAAAAATATCTAGTCAAATATTATTTACTGTCATCATGACATCATGTCGAGGTTTTTTGCATCTTAACTCTTCACATACACACACACACACACGCACGCACGCACGCACACACACACACACACACACACATGCACGCATGTCTGTGTTTGCTTTCATTTATAAAACTCACACTGTAAGAAGTCCTCCCGGGTTTTGGGATCAGCCACATGCAGTATTTTGCTAAATCTTCCTACAGAAGCAAACAGATATTTAAAATGTGATTTTAATAAAGGCATCAAGATCAATTTATTGTGATAACAATATTATAACAAAATATATTATTTTTGGCCTTTTTGCCTTTATTAGATAAGAAAGTATTAGATATTACAGGAAGCAAAGTGAGAGAGGGGGTGGGGGCGTGGGTTTGGGATATGTCCTCAAGCAAGGATTCGAACTCGGGATGCCCTGACCTGCTACTGCACCACATGTCAGAGCGCGAATCACCAGGCTATTGCACTGACGCACACAGAGTTTTAATGTTCAGCCAGCCAGACCCAGCCCAGTGAACTGTCGCTCCATTACAAATTTGCCATGTTTAAGATCTGATTTCTTTAAAAATCTTCACAGCCTTATT
Organism: Danio rerio; assembly: GCF_052040795.2. Taxonomy (NCBI): domain Eukaryota; kingdom Metazoa; phylum Chordata; class Actinopteri; order Cypriniformes; family Danionidae; genus Danio; species Danio rerio. Next base: position 51,493,692 of record NC_141022.1, on the reverse strand, counting down.
GATATTTGATATAAAGTGTGAATACAACTGGACAATAAGCACTGCATGAAATTAAAATTTTCGCATCATGGTTTTCAAAATACTAATTTATTTTACTCTAGTATTTTCAATAGAGTTTCATCGCTAGCCTTCTGCTACTGACAGAGCTTGCATTTACACGGTTTTTAATCTTTTTTTAATGCTTGAACAACTAAATGAATGCCTAAGTCTATTGAACTGATTGTATCTCAATTATATTAAAACATCAATGCCTTAAATAAAACCTTACTAAATTTATATTAGTCACATTAAACCATTCACCGGAAGTTAATCAATGGCTGCAAAATACTAGCTGTGCATATACCCCATTGATTGACCGACCGACTGACCTACAGAAAAAAACCATTCGAAAAATTCAGATGAATGATAATAAATTAAAAATCTGCTACGTTTATATGAAAATGCTCCAAAACACCACGTGTGTTCAATGTGTGTACATGCTAAGCTCATATTGTTGTTGAAATGTTACATAATTATGTTATTCAATAATCATGACTCATTTACCTCCAGCAGAAAACTTTTCCATCTCCAGTTTGCAGAAATCCTCTACTTTGCTTTGTAAGACAGACAAGGAGGGTTTCACATTAAAATAAGAGCCGAAAAAGCCAGAAGCTTTAGATCCAGGAGGGACAGAAACGGACTGGAAATTCTACACATGCAAAAACGCAAAAAATTAGAGAATCGTTAAAAAAAAAGTATGACATAATTGGTGATACTCAAACCTCTGAGGACTATTGCATCTAATGAATTACTTGATAAAACCAAAGATTGCTCAGTACTACTACTAATAATTTTTGTAAACCTGTAGAAAGTAGATGTGGTCATCTGTGTGAGAAATCTTCTCCAGCTCAGAGTTTCTCCTCTTCAGATCTTCAAGCTCCAGCTCCAGTAGTTTCATGTGTTCTTTGGCTCGACTCGCTGCCTTCTTTTCTCGATCTCTGATCATTTGTGTGACCTCAGATCGACTTCTCTCGATGGACTGGATGAGTTGAGAAAAAACACTCTCGCAGTGCTCCACTGTTCTCTGTGCTGAGGTCTGTTAAGACACACTTATTGAGTTACACAAAATCAGCTCATTTCAAGCTGACTATTGTTCAACAACACTCACCATGCGATGCTTCATAGATGTTCTCAAGTATTGCAGCTGTTTTTGCCTCTTTTGAATTTTGTTCTGTAATATTATGACCATCTCTTCAATCTGTTTCTGAAGGGATAAGCAAATTATTATAAACATTAGAACGCTAATTAGGGCTGCACAACATATCATTTTAGCATCAATATCACAACGTATGAACACACAATAGGGATTATAGTTGAGCAGGTACAACCGTTTAGAACACATTTTTAGAAGTTTGGGGTCATTTCAGTTTAACCATTCATTCATTTTCTTTTCAGCTTAGTCCCTTTATTAATTTGAGGACGTCACAGCGGAATGAACCGCCAACTTATCCAACATATGTTTTACACAGCGAATGCCCTTCCAGCTGCAACCCATCACTGGGAAACACCCACACCCACAGGAACACGGGGGGAACATGCAAACTCCACACAGAAATGCCAACTGACCCAGCCGAGACTCGAACCAGCGACCTTCTTGCTGTAAGGCGATTGTGCTACCCACTGCGCCACCCCAGTTAAACCATAATAAAGGGAAAGTTCATCAACTGCTTTTGTTTTTAGGGCATTTGTAAACATTTTAAGCAAGTTTAAAGCATCTGGGCACATGGAAATTTACATTTGTAGCTTTAACAAAGATTAATTGTATTTAATTATTTGTATATTTGCTCTATTTATCTCTGCGTGTAATTTGTTGATTATATTTTATGTGCTCTTCTCAGGGTTCATACACATTTTTACTACAAAAACTCCAGGGGCCTCTTGTATCAACGCTGCGTACGCACAAATTTTTTTTTGCGTATGCCAGATTTCACGCTCACGTTTGGATTTACTAACGATGAAATTAACGTGAAATTGTGCGTTGGTTCGCACCAACTTCATGTCTTGTGTACGTGTGATACTTCAGCGTTTTTTTCGATTGGCGACTCCTAGAGGCAATTGTGTTAAATTGTACACTACAAAGTATCTTTGAGCCGTGCAATGGCAGCTGTATGGGACGGGATCATACGCATGTCTAGCAGGTATATAAGGTTTCTATACCATGCAGTTGATCAGCCAAACATTAAAGTGCAATTTGCAGCAATCGCCGGTTTGCCCAAAGTAATCGGAGCGATCGACTGCACGCACATTGCTATGAAGGCGCCATCTGAAGATGAATTTGCATACATAATTCGGAAACATTTCCATTCAATAAATGTGCAAATAATATGTGCACAAATGCACTTAACAAATATAGCAAGATGGCCTGGGTCAACCAATGACTAGGCCCACACGGAATCTGCGCGCGCAGAATTCCGCAGATTTTTTGCCTATGATTAATTCTGTTTATTTACTTAAGTAAATGTGTGTAAATCTAAATTTATTCAGCTTTTTAATTAATTACAGTAATATTATTGACTAATATGAAAATGTTCATCTTATTTACGTACAATGCAGTTTGTACAGTATTATTTTCTGTCTTTTAGTAGAGGTATTATATGAGAGACTTGCTTTGTTTACCAAATAAAGTTGATCTAATTGGATTTGCAATTTAAACATGAAATAAAAGTTGAAAAAATGTATTAATTTTTATTTCACAAATTAATGTTTTAGTTATGATACTACCAAAATAATTTCGCAGAAATTAAATTAAATTTAAATCTCCTCAGAAATAGTAAAAAACGTACGCAGATTCCGTCTGGCCCTGCCCATGACTAATTCATCCTCACAAACAGCATGGTTGAGATAAGGCTCTAAGGTGGCAGGCACTCGGTCAGTTGTAGAGCGGGCGATTGGGCAGCTGAAATGCCAGTGGCGCTCCCTTGATAAGAGAGGGAGGGTGCTGTTATACCGCCCTAATAAAGTGTTCCTCTACTACATCTGTGTCTCCCACAGACACGGATACTACTCCAGACAGTAAAGAGTTGCCCACAATCGAGTCAACACTCTCCTCAAAGGGTGTTAGTTCAGCATCCCCTATTCGTTTCACACTTTGACGGTGTGCCGCTGTTTCCCTCTTAACCTGCACCTTTACATCGGAGCATTTCTTTTTTTAAATTCTGTATACCGCCTTGTGGGTTTTTCTGTTTTTCCAAAACTTTTCCAGGCCTGGAAAATTCCATGACTTTTCTAGGTTTTCCATGATCGAATGAACCCTGTCCTCTACAAAATCATCCCCTTGATCTTAAAAAAATGGCAGGAAATTTAAAAATCGCAATGTTTGCTTTTTCCAATATTGTGCAGCCCTAACGCTAATACACATAACTGAAAAATTATATAATTCATATGTGTTTTCAGCTCATACCTGTTTCTCAGCTCTCTCTGCTTCAGCTGAAACAATATCGTGATTTTTGTGTTCATCCATCACACACATTAAACATATACAATGCTTATCAGAATGACAGTAAACCTCCAGCAGTCGGTCATGTTTGGAGCAGATTATATCCTGGATTCGTCTAGTGGCATCAGTTATCTTATGTCGCTTCTTTGAACGAGATTCTTCGTGAGACTCATAATGGCACTGACAGTAAGATTCGAGACACACTAGGCAGGATTTAACAGCTTTGCGTTTTCTCCCATTACAAACATCACACTCCACATCTCCAGGTCCAGCGTAACTGGGAGCAGGGTCAACTGTTTGGACTTTTATCGCCTTTACTTTCTCCACCATTTCTGCCAGCATCACATTCTTGTTTAAGGCAGGTTTTGGAGTGAAGGTCTGTCTGCACTGAGGGCAGCTGTTAATCGACAGATCACGTCGATTCCAGTATTCAGTAATGCAGTTCATACAATAACTGTGGCCACAGGGGATGGTCACTGGGTCCTTCAGGAGATCCAGACAGATTGAACAGCTGAACTGATCTTGAGCCACAAAAATGCTGGCTTCTGCCATTGCTCTACATGCGCAAACAGACAGAAAAACGCAGAAAATTTGCATATGTGAATGAAACAAACTGTATACAATTCAAAAAGGGTTTTAAATGTGACTCACCTGCAGAAATAGAACAGTAGACAGCTTCTCCGTTCACTGAGATTACTTAAAAAAGTTCGTCAACTCTGCTGGCTGATAAAACACACGTTGATCGTGGGCCTTCACAACGCTGCAGCCTACAAACAACTTGGAAGGCAACAACCTGACTAAAATGTTTCAACGGGATTTCTTTAAGAAACCGCTTGTTTTCTTTTTTAAACGAGACCAATAGTTTCAAGGGAAAGTATGAGAAACTAAAATCAGACGTTTGCAAACATATAAAGCCAAAGGCGACTCCTCGGAATGTTTTTCCCCCCTTCTCGTATGACTGACTGGCGGTTGGCAAATCAATTTACAGGTGCGCATTCTGCCACCTATTGGATTGGAGTGTGAAGTGCAACTTAAGGGGGAAAAATGCTAGGGGACATTTTTTTAATAAAACCCCAACCAATGCAAACAACAAAAATAACAGCTTTCATAATTTCCATTTTCATACTTCTATTGCGTAGTTATTATCTGTATTTATGAAGAATAACTGGATGTATGACCATAGAGACAGACAGACAGACACACAGACAGACAGATAGACAGACAGACAGAGATTTTTAGACAGACAGACACAGACAGACAGACAGACAGACAGATAGATAGATCGACAGATAGACTGATATATGGACGGATAGATAGAATGCAGGTTTGATTCAAGCTCCTCTTTATTCTCATACCCTCCTCTTATATTCTGCCCAAGCTGCCAAACTTAAATAATCAAGAAAAGGAATGCTATAATTTTTTTTGGTTATTTATAGATATTTATTAAATATTACAGAGGTTTAAGCTTTAAAAATGCGCAAGATGATAATGGTCTAATCTGATCCAATGATCTATACCAAGCTAAGTTAAAAGTGCTCTCGCCAGACAAAGAGATGTACTAGTTGAATAATAATAATAAAAAAAATAGCAAAACTCAAACGTTTAACTTACTTACCTACTCCCAGAGCCAAATATATAGAAGTTGATATTTAGCTGCACCATATTGGTGTTTCGTAACATCTATTTTTTTTAATGAGGTGGGTTGTTAGCCCAACGCTCAACCCCCAACCTGAAGGGCCAGGACATACACACATACACCGGTCAATTTTAGTTTATTCAATTCACCATTTCCACATGTGGAGGAAACCTACGCAAACACGAGGAGAACATGCAAACTCCACACAGAAATGCCAACTGGCCCATTCGGGGCTCGAACCAGCTACCTTCTTGCTTTGAGGTGACATCGCTAACCACTGAGCCACCACGCTGCACCAAAATGAGCCTATTTACACAAAAAAAGTTGTAAATAAGAGCTTAACAGAATCCCACATCTTCAAAGTGGTGTCAATGGGAAAAGGGAAAAGATTGTTTGAGTTCATTAATGAAACAAATGCTACTTTTCATAGCTCTTACATGATGATTAGAACTCTAAATCATAGATGACAGTTTCACTGATGAGTCCCGGTTTAAGCCAAACCCAGGGTAGAGCGGTTGAGTGAATGTGGTCTGCACTCTGTGGATGAGGCTCATTTTTGTGTCAGAGACGCGGAAGAACGACAGAACTCCTGCTCTCTGATCCACATACACGCCTATTTTGGAGACTACCGGCAGATCCCGTTTCCTGTTGTTGTGACTGAATATGTATCCAGAGGCAGAGCAGAACAATCTCCAGGACTGATTATTATATCCAAATTTACACTCAGTACCCTGTCCCTTCCTGCTGATGCTCTTATATGACACTGCTATAGCCACACCATGATTCCCGCTCCACTCCACCTCCCAGTAACAGCGCCCACACACATTTTCTCTGCACAACACCTGAGGCCAGGTATCAAATTTGTCCGGATGATCAGGATATGCATGCATTGATGCAGTGAAAGTAGCTACTCTGTTCTCATCGGACAGACTGAGGTTGTTATGCACCGACTGTGAATCCAGAGTGAACTGATGGAAATCTGATGGAGATGAAACACACAATCTGCATTTTAATCAAGAAATCTGAACTGAAAAACATATATAAACATATATAAACAAACATATATAAACATATATAAACAAAGATATATATATATATATATACACCTAAATTCATAAATTTTCCTTTGGCTTAGTCCTTTATTTTTGCCACAGTGGAACGAACCACCAACTATTCTAGTATATGTTTTACGCAGAGCTTCCAGCCGCAACCCAGTACTGGAAAACACCCATACACTCTTTCATTCATACTCATACATTACGACCATTTTAGATAACTCAATTCACCTAATGCACATGTCTTTTGACTGTGGGGGAAACTGAAGCACCTGGAGGAAACTCACACCAACACGAAGAGAGCATGCAAACTCCACACAGAAACGCCAACTGGTTCAATCGGGACTCAAACCAGCGACCTTCTTGCTGTGAGGCAACAGTGCTAACCACTGAGTCGGCCAAATATATTCTATATGCTATTTGTTTATGTTTGGTGCTGAGTGACAGTGGCTCCACAATTAACCTTTCCATAGATATTAATGTTTGCTTTATTTGTAGTAAAGTACTCACACTTTAGGAAGTCCTCCCTGGTTTTGGGTTTAGTGGTGGGAAGGATCTGCGTTCGGCATCTCACTGTAGAAACAGTTAGTCATTTAGTGGCATGCAATCTGTCTTAATCTAACCATTTTGTCATACTCTATTTCAGTGTTTGTCAACTGTCAGAAACAAAAGCATTAGTAATTGTTTGTTGCACAGCTTTTATTTAAATAATACCTAAAGAAATGTTAGCAAGTCTGTTGTAATCTAATAATTTTGTCGTACTCTATTTCAGTGTTTTTCAACTTTTATGTCAGAAACAAAAGGATTAGTAATTGTTTGTTGTTGTTGTTGTTGTTGATGCACAGCTTTTATTTAAATACAGAGTTCATCTGGGGTCCGTTCTTCGTACCTCATTTAAATGATCTAAGATGATTTAGCAGTTCCTAGATCTTTTAATCGTGATAACTGATCTCTCGCTAATTTGGTTCTTCAAACAAGTTCGCGAATTAGATTAGAATGTCTGGATGAACTGATCTGAGATCGTTGGTTGTATTATGAAGGACAGATCTATCGATCCTCGAAATCATGATCAGCAATTCAACGATTGGCTGACGGCACAGCAGCGTAATGACATCATCTGATTAATATTCAATTATCCATGTGAGCAAAATTACATCAAATTAGCAGTAAACGGTTTGTTAAATATGACACGCAATAACCTTCCACATTTGTTGTGAGCTGCAGGCTTTACACTTTCATGTGTCAAGACAAGAGTATTCATCATGTATTTCAATGCAAATCAATGTATTTAGTTCTACATTTAGAAAAGATTTGCTTTATTATAGTAGCCGTTTTTTAATCGGTGTATAAAGAATAACTGGTTGTTTACAAAAGCATTTTCATATTGGTAAAGGTGTCTGCAACTTTTGTGAAGCATCAAATCACTGGCATATTAACTATCAAAACATGTTTATGACTGCATAAATGTATTATTGCTTTTAAAAAAAGTCACATATTGTGCATTTCTATTATACACAATTTGTTCTAAAGCGATCTAAAAAGTTCATTTCAATAAGTTTTCTCTTTGCACCAGGTGGCAGTCTTTGTACTTTCATTTCGAGGGTGCAGATTGCATACATTTTATTAATATGTATAACTTTATTTATTTTATTAATGAATAACTTTATATATATATTTAAAAATTATGTATTATTTCCCCAAGTGTATAACTACTACTGTAAGAAAATATCAGAATTCGGAACATACTTTCTGTATTATCTTTGCTTGAACTGAGCCAATCTAATCCTGTTTATATGAATTGAACCTGCTCCCGATCAGGTTTGACCTAGCAGAACTGTTGCCATGACAACAACTCTCGGATCAGCTTTGAAGAACGAAACGATCCTGGATCGTGTCAAATCCTCAATATCCAAATCCAGCTAACTGAGTAATCCACGTACGAAGAACGGACCCCTGGTCATGGAAAACCTGGAAAAGTCATGGAACTTTGACAAGCATTTCCAGGCCTGGAAAAGTTTTGGATAAACAGAAAAAAACCATAAAGTTTTGGAAAGTCATTGAAATTACATTTACATTAAGTTATTTAGTGATTTTAAGTTATCAGTTATTTGAAGTTTTGGAAAAGTCAGGGAAAACTATCTGATATCTGTATACTTGATTATAGGTTATCTACTTCTTTTCTGTCCTTGGCCAATCACCAACTCTCACATTATTAGTGTGGTTTAAGCATTATCTTAATCAATTTTACATAAATATAAATTGCAACTAAATAGATTGTTGCATGTTTTACGATATGCTGTAATAAAGTTGAGTATGCATTGTTTTTCTTTTACCATGCATATGTAGACATTGCATAAATTTGCTCTTCAGTGTTTGGATTCTCAGTAATGATTTTAAACCACACTGAACTGAGCTAAACTTAACTGAACTTAAACACTAAAAACTGAACTACTCTGTTTCAATTACTATGACCATTTTTGTGAAGCTGCTTTGACAAAATACATTGAAAAAGCGCTATACAAATAAAGCTGAATTGAATTGAATTGCATGAAACATTAGGTCATGAAAATTTGCTTGAAAGTTTTGGAAAAATCATGGAAAAGTCATGGAATTTTAGTAGTAAAAATGTGTATGAACCCAGTAAATATTATTTAAACAAATAAATGTTAGCAACTTAATCTAGTCTATTCATTAATATTCTACACCAAATAACTAACTAGCTAACTAACTAACTACAGAATATATACAGCAACCATAGAGTGGAATTCAATACCTTTTTTAAGACTCCTCCTATACATTTTAAGACCTTATAACTACTTACGGTTTTAACTGGAAACATTAGATTAGATTGGATTCAACTTTATTGTCATTACACATGTTCAATGCAACGAAATGCAGTTTAGGTCTAACCAGCAGTGCAATAGCAGCAAGTGCAGGATAGAGGTATACTGTAAGTTATAAAGTGCAGTTATAGAAAAACTATGGTGATATTTACTGATGGATGTACTATGAACAGTATATACAGGTTTAAGATTTTAACTTACAGTTTATTTACTAATATTAATGTAAGAAACTAATCCAAAACTAAAACCTTATTCATATACTGGATACAAATCTATTAAATCTAGCTAATTAAGCAGGTTGGCGCCTACAGAACTGCAGAAGTAATGGTGTTGTGTTGGTTACTGCAGTAAAGACAGCAGCATGATGTCAAATCTAGCAGGATTTTACTGATTTCATAAACTACACAGCATCCTGATATTCACAGATTTAATTCAGGCAAACTTTAGCATACAACCATACACTGCATAATCAAAAAATTATATCAAATGTAATACCTTGCAAAATAGCATTTAAGACTTTTTAATACTTTTCTCCTGATTTTCTATTCTATGGTGCATATTTAGCCCCTAGCCTGATTGTATTAATTTGTTTACCTGTTTGTATATTTCCCATTATTTCTCACTGTATAGCTTGAGCTGTATATGTGCATTAAAATAACCTTTATTAATTGAAATAATAAAGATATATTTGAAAGCTGTTGATGCTTCTGTCAAGCAAGTGCCTAAAAAACTGCTCTCCTAATACAGTGCGTCTAAAGTGAGATAAAATGCTGAAACGCAGAGCCATTATTCCTTCATTTATTAATTTTTACTAAATAAAATGTCTCTCATATCAGAAAATGTGAAGATTCCAGACCTGTAAGGGCTTATGCTATGCTCATATACATATTTACCTTCAGTTGTGGCACACACTGAATTTATTAGGTAAAAAATGGATGTATGCCTTATGCAATTGCCAATATTAGTCATAATCTTTACATTTATATGTACTGTATGCTAAGTAAAAAGACAAAGTACTTGTGTGTGTGTGAATGCCAACCATTTTCTGATGTAGATTTGCCTTGGTTTCATTTATTTATGAAGAATTCAGATGCAAAAACCTCTAAAAGTCATCTAAAATTTTCTTTTAAAATGTGCATTTTTTTCAGGTTTATATGTGTAGGTTTAGTAATTTCACTTTTATGCCAAAAAATAAGTTCTTTCATGGTCTTTAAAGTAAAAATAAATCAACATAAACAAAGGAAGTTGAGAAAAATGTTCACTTTTGACAAATTTCAGACGGCACTTACAGGTTTTTGCATCTGAACTCTTCATATTTAGAGCTGAAGTCAGAATTTTATTTTCTAATTCATTTCTAATAACTGATTTATTTTACCTTTGCCATGATGACAAATAATACATAATATTTGACCAGATATTTTTCAAGATACTAGTATTCAGCTGCAATTTAAAGGCTTAACTAGGTTAATTAGGTAAGTTAATGTAATTAGGAAAATCCTTGTATAATAATGACAGTTGGTTAGGCAATCAATAAGGGGCCAATAATATTGACTTTATTGTCTGTGTGTGTCTTTTTTGGAAACATTTGTGTGAGCCATGTCTATTTACCACAATCAAGCTCTAATTTACAAGATGAGTTTGTGTTTTACCTGAAGCAGAAATTAATTTCATCTGTTCTTTGCAGAAATCATCCAATTTCTTCCTCAGTTCTGAGACAGATTTTCCCACATCTTCATAAGAAGGGAGAGAACTGACAGTCGTGCTGTCTGTAGATTCAGCAGGGATGATGAGAGACTGCAAACTCTACACAAAAAATGTCAACAGAAATATAAAGATGCATTCATGATGACGGAGGAATTCACATGCTATAGTAATCACAGCGAAATCCTCAGCATATCATGGTCTTTAAACATAGATTTGCTCTTTTTGATGTCAAAATTTAAAAAGAAACAGTCTGCAGTACAACATATAATAGTCTTCCCAGTTACCTGCAGGAAATGTATGTGATCATCAGTGTGTGAAAGCTGCTCCAGCTCAGTGTTTCTCCTCTTCAGATCTTCAATCTCCTGCTCCAGTTTCTTCAAGAGTCCTTCAGCTCGACTCACTTCAGTCTTTTCTCGATCTCTGATCATCTGTGTGACCTTCAATCTTCTTCTCTTAATACAGCGGATGATTTCAGTAAAGATCCTCTCACAATCATCCACTGCTGTCTGTGCAGAGCTCTGGAAGGACAAACAAACAAGTCTTGTAAGAACCTAAAATATGTTTATCTTGACATTTACTTAATGTGTCTTTACATTTCCTTCAACCATTGTAATTATTTTGTTGTTGTTGATGCACAGCTTTTATTTTGAAAGATATATTTAATTGGAAGTTCAGGACACCTTTTTAGCACCAAATTAATAATGTCTCCTGATTTCCTATTCTGTGGTGCATATTTAGCCCCTAGCCTGATTGTATTAATTTGTTTACCTGTTTGTATATTTCCCAATATTTCTCACTGTATAGCTTGGGCTGTATTCATGCATTAAGATAACCTTTATTAATTGAAATAATAAAGATATATTTGAAAGCTGTTGATGCTTCTGTCAAGCAAGTGCCTAAAAAACTGCTCTCCTAATACAGTGCGTCTACAGTGAGATAAAATGCTGAAACGCAGAGCCATTATTCCTTCATTTATTCATTTTTACTAAATAAAATGTCTCTCATATCAGAAAATGTGAAGATTCCAGACCTGTAAGGGCTTATGCTATGCTCATATACATATTTATCTTCAGTTGTGGCATACACTGAACTTATTAGGAAAAAAATGGCTGTATGCATCATGCAATTGCCAATATTAGTCATAATCTTTACATTTGTATGTACTGTATGCTAAGTAAAAAGATAAAGTACTTGTTTGTGTGAGTGTCAACCATTTTCTGATGGTTTTTTTTTTATTATTCCAGCATGTTTTAAACAGCGGATGCCCTTCCAGCTGCAACCCAGTACTGGGAAATACCCATACACACTCATTTACACACATACATTACGGCCAATTTAGTTTCTCCAATTTACCTGTACCGCATGTCTTTGGACTGTGGGGGAAACCGCAGCACCTGGAGGAAACCCACGCCAACACGGGGAGAACATGCACAGAAATGCCATCTGACACAGGCCAGATGCAAACCTACGACCTTCTTGCTGTGAGGTGACAGTGATAACCACTGAGCCACCGTGCCACCTTTATTAAAACTCACCTTATGTATCTCTACAGACTCTCTCAGCTGCTGGAGCTTGCTTTGCTTCTCCTGAATTCTGTTCTGTAATTGTGTTTGTGTTTCGCCAACTTGAATCTAAAACAAAAGTAAAACAAATAAATATCAAATGTTCTTTGGTTCACAAGGAATTAAATGTGTAAAAATAAAGCACATATTCAATGGTTTAAATCCCTCATCGCAATATATTAGAATTTCTTTATAATGAATTATTATAATCAACTACTAATTATGAATTATTAATAACTTATCTTCTATTTTTGTATTATTTTCTAATGATTTCTTTTAGGTAATTAAAGATTACCAAAATATTTTTTCAGTAAATTAACTAGCACAGATTAATTGTTCACCTAAAGAATAACACTAACATTGTGTATTTTGATTCCACTAAGACCTTAATGCATGTGTGTACATAATTTAAGATAAACTAAGTTAAGTCTTTAGCATTCATACCTGTTTCTCAGCTCTCTCTGCTTCAGCTGAAACAGTGTCGTGATTTTTGTGTTCATCCATCACACACATTAAACATACACACTTCTGGTCAGTCCGACAGTAAACCTCCAGCAGTCGGTCATGTTGAGAGCAGATCATCTCCTGGATTCGTCCGGTGGCATCGGTCACTTTATGACGCTTACTTGAATGAAAGACTTCATGACATTCAAAATGGGTTTCACAGTAAGAGTTCAGACACAGCAAACACGACTTCACAGCTTTGCGTTTTCTCCCAGCGCAAACATCACACTTCACATCTCCAGCTTCAGCATAATTTGCACGAGATTTTAATCCTGTCTTCTTCAGATTCTCCACCATTTCTGCCATCACCACATTCTTGTTTAAAGCAGGTCTTGGAGTGAAGGTCTGTCTGCACTGAGGGCAGCTGTAAACTCTCCTCTGCTCATCTTGATTCCAGTATTCAGTAATGCAGCTCATACAGTAACTGTGTCCACAGGGGATGGTCACTGGCTCCTTCAGGAGATCCTTACAGATTGAACAGCTGAACTGATCCTCAACCACTGAAGTGCTGGATTCTGCCATTTTCCAAGTATATTACAGCTTTAAAGTGTTTTTGTTGTTGTTGTTGTTGTCGGTTTGTAAAGTTGAACTCACCTACATGAGAAAGCTTTGCAACTGCATCTTTGTCTGATTCTCTTGTTCAGAATCCCAAAACTTGCTGGTGGGTCAATCAGCAAATCAATCACCCATCGAAAACAGTAAGTTGAACAACACCGAGTAGTCACTGACATATTCACTCTATTAACACATGCACACAAAGGTATATCAAACAAGTCTTCGAGTTTCTGTTGGTCTCATTTCAAAGAGTTTCCTGGTTTTGCAAGAAATCGAAAGTAGTGCGTGGAAAATGACCTAAAGAGGGCGCTCACACATAGTTTTTTTTTCATTTCTGTTCAAGCTGTGCCAGTGCAGCCTGCAATGATACTATTTTATTTTTGTAATTACATTTTATAGATTTTACATGTGAGTGGTCACAGCATCTTAAATAAACATGATACATGACAAATACAGGGTATATTTAGTATTTAATACCATAGAAAATAATACACATATACATACTGTTGAAGTCAAAACTATTAGACACCCTTTTAATTTTTTTCTTATTTTTTAAATATTTCCCAAATGATGTTTAACAGAGCAAGGAAATTTTTTCACAGTATGTCTGATACAATTTTTTCTTCTGGAGAAAGTCTTATTTTTTTTATTTTGACTAGAATAAAATCAGTTTTCAATTAAAAAAAAAAAATGGTTAGGACAAAATAATTAGCCCCTTTAAGCTTTATTTCTTCGATAGTCTACAGAACAAACCATTATTAAACAGTAACTTGCCTAATTACTCTAACCTGCCTAGTTAACCTAGTTAAGCATTTAAATGTCACTAAGCTTAATACCAGTGTCTTGAAAAATATCTAGTCAAATATTATTTACTGTCATCATGGCAAAGATAAAATAAATCAGTTATTAGAGATGAGTTATTAAAACTGTTGTTTAGAAATGTGTTGAAAAAATCTCTCCATTTAACAGAAATTGGGGGAAAAAATAAACAGGGGGGCTAATAGTTTAACTGTACATGCATGTATATATACCTACCCATATTTGTGCACACACATACGTATACATATATACATCCATACATATAGTAATAAATTAAATAAAGTAGAAATTCACGCAGACTATCAGAGATTTGAAGATTCAGGTTGTTACACATTCATTTATATTGTCCATTGAGTTTTTCTGCCAGTTGGTCTGCACCCGTTTTCCACGCATCAAGAGTTGAGGCTCTTTGAGTATCTTTTCCTATAATAAACTTTTTTTTCTCAAACCTCATACACCTTCTCACATTCACACACCATATGTATAAATGACAATTACAAATAATACTATGTAGGTAGGCCTACTGTACATGCTTTGTGTAATATTGCATTAAATGCTCCAATTATCATTCATTCATTTTCTTTTTGGCTTAGACTTTTTATTAAATTGTGGTTGCGTAATGAACCACCAACTTATCCAGCATATGTTTTACACAGCAGATGCCATTTTTCCAGCTGCAACTGATCAATGAAAAAACATCCATCCATACACATTTATTCACAGATCATTTTTTAGCTTACCCAATTCACCTATAGCGCACATCTGTCTTCTGACTTGTGGGGGAAACCGTGGAAACCCAGAGGAAACCCACACCAACACAGGGAGAACATGCAAACTCCACACAGAAATGCCAACTGACCCAGCTGAGGCTCGAACCAACGACCTTCTTGCTGTGAAGCGATCATGCTACCCACTGCGCCCCGTGCTGCCCCAATCAATCAAAATAATTCTGTATTATTTTGGAATGTTTAGACATCACATTTATATTCAATACACAGCTCAGACATTATACGCACCTAATACTTACACATTCACTGGATTATAGATGTTGTGCTAACAAAAATGCACAGAGGCAGGTATCACTCAATTTCAAAACTCACAAAACTCCAAACCTCCTTCTCTTAAAGGAGAAACAACACTTCTCTTCTTAAAGAAGAAACAGCTCTATTGCTTGTATGGGTTGTGTGAACTGTGTCTACGCATCAGTAGCTCCTACGGGATTGTGTTTAATTACAATTACAACAAAAGGAAAAGAAATCCAATAGGGTTCCCTTGTATTGTGCCCTGGACACAGACCTGCACAGTGTGTTATGGGAGATATTTAATGAGTATATTAGACTAATTTAATATAAAGAGAAAATAGTGTGTGTGTGGATTAAAATGATAATCACCAGAAAGATAGAGGAAGCTGTTTACCACATTTCTTATCTGCAGTTTTCATGAGGATGTATATATTATCTTATAGTTCATAAGGACTTCAACAATAGAAGTTTTATTGTTGATCCAAAATCAATCCCAAACCCAGGGTAGAGCGGTTGAGTGAATGTTGTCTGGACTCTGTGGATGAGGCTCATTGTTGTGTCAGAGACACTGAAGAAGGACAGAATTCCTGCTCTGTGATCCACATACACTCCTATTTTAGAGGATTTGGAAGATACAGGGAGATCAACAACATTGCTATTGTGTCTGAATTTATAGCTGGAGTTAGAGCAGGACAATCTCCAGGACTGACCATTGTATCCAAACACGGAATCATTACTCTGTCCTTTTCTTCTGATGCTCTTATATGAGACTGATATTCCCACTCCAGCCTCCCCGCTCCACTCCACCTCCCAATAACAGCGTCCACACACACTCTCTCTGCACAACACCTGGGAAAAGTCATGAAATCTGTCCGGGTGAGCCGGGTAACTCTGGTCAGCTCCAATAAAAGTAGCCACTCTGTTTCCTTCAGACAGACGGAGATATTTATGTGCTGTGTTTGAATCCAGGGTGAGATGACAGGAATCTGAACAGAGCAACAAAAATTATATATATACATATATTTATTTTATATATTGAGAAGATGGAAAATTAAATCCTGATAAGAACATGCTGGAATTCAGGATTATTATTTCTTGAGGACTGATAAATGTCTGACAGTTTGTATTTGCTTTTTGTTAGAAATACTTACATTGCAAGAACTCATCTCTTGTTTTGAGTCCAGATGAGGCAACAATCTCCATGTATGTAACTAACAAAACCAACAGACGTATAGAGTGTAAGACATTTAAAGGCAATATTAAACCGATTGCATTTATAATTCTACAGACAATTATAAGGCATGTAAACAATAACAAAGGTCCTAATGTATTTCCTGTTTTAGATCTTTCAGTTATAAAGCTTCTGAGAATCCAGAAAGCTCCACATGTTCATACTTTTTTTAGTGACAGCCATGTTAACATTAGTTATGACAAGGGCCAGACGGAATCTGCGGACGTTTTTTGCTATTTCTGCGGAGAATTTTGGTAAAAATCTGTGAATTTCAGCGGAATTATTTTGGGAGTATCCAGCGGAGTATCATAACTAAGACCCTAATATATTAAATAAAAAGTAATAAATTACTGAATAAAACTGAATAAATTTAGATTTACACATTTACTCATGTAAATAAACAGAATTAATGATAAGCTAAAAACCTGCAGAAATCTGCGTAATTCTGCGGAAAATCTGCGTTTCCGTGTGGGCCTAGTTATGACTAGGGCAAGACAGAATCTGCAGGCATTTTTGCCATTTCTTCGCAGAATATTGTGAAAAATTCTGATTTATGTGGAATGATTTGGGGTATATTTGTATATGTTAAATTAAAAATAATAAAATTTAAACTTTTATTTAATGTTTAAAATGTAAATCCTATTAGATCCAATTATTTGTTAAACAAAGCAAGTCTCCCATATAATATATCTACAATATATCTACTAAAAGACAGAAATTATTACTTTGTAAACTGTACTGTAAGTAAACCATATGAAATGAACGTTTTAATATTAGTCAGTAATATTACTGAAATTAATTTAAAAACTGAATAAATATAAATTTACACACATTTACACACAACTAAATAAATAGACTCAATTATGGGCTGAAAATCTGCAGATTTCTGTGCGCGCAGATATCGTGTGGGCCTAGTTATGACTAAATCGCCTCTTCTTAAAGTTCTGAAAAAGACAAGCAGGAATTGTTCATGGACCAATGATATCACCATATTGAAATGGTCTATAATTATTTCTCTTCGTTTTTGCGGTCAAAATATGATAAATACGATACGATAAATAATAAATACGGCTGCGCAATACATCGTATCAGCATTAATATTGCAATTTCAACATGCACAATTGTCACATCGCAGGATGCGCAATGTTGAGTCGGGATTATAATTTACCAGAAAGCACAGGTCAAAACACATGCAAAATTTAACCACAATAGAGAGGACGTTTATTATGCGCATGTGTTTTAAGGGCTGCAAGTGTATGAGCATTTAAAGAGAGTTTAAAGTGTTCACGTGCAAGAAATTGTATCATTTGTAACTTAAATAAAGGTTAATTGTATTGAATTATTTACACAATGCAGACCAGTGGTGTCAAACTCCTAGAGGACTGGAGCTCTGCACAGTTTAGTTTCAACACACTAAAGCTGCGGTCACACTGTACTTTTCTCCCCATAGACTTCTATTCATAGGCACGCAAATGCGTCAGACTGGAAACGCAAACTTGTGCCACAAGTTTTCACAGTTTGCTGCGTTACAAAATGTAAGTTTGGTGAACTCTGACCTCTGAAATTGCATCACATGATTGCATGAGTCCAATCAAAGATCAAAACATTACCTCTCTGAACAGAAATGTAAAATATGGACCAATTGCTCACAATTTTTTAATGTCTAATCATCTTGTTTAATCCCGCCCCTTTTCGCAATGCCATACAACAAAATTTCGAATGCTTAAACTATAGTGTGACCACAGCTTTACCTACATTTCAAACAAGCCTAAAGCACTCGATTAGTTTAATCAGGTGTGTTTAATTAGGGTTGGAACTAAACTGTGCAGAGTTGCGGCCCTCCAGGAACTGAGTTTGACACCTGTGAGACTCCATGTGCTCCGTGTAGACTATACATTGTTATTTTACATTTGAATATTTGATATGTCACCTGAATGCTGTTAGACTCCCAAGAAAATTATAGAGAAGGTTTATTTCACTTGTATCTTTGCTCTTATTTGTTTATCTCTCCTCGTAATTAGTTTATTGTAGTTTAAGCAAATACACTCCTCTGCAGAGTCATCACAATCAGTCTAAATTAATGAATTCCTTCCAAAACAGAGTTTCTCAAGCCACTTGGTGAAATTGTATGCATATTGCAATACATTTAGCAGAAAAGCAAAAATATCACAATGTTAGCAGGGTTCAACGCTAAGGAGTTTTTCTACTGGTCCGATCAGGCCAGTGGTTCAGATTTTTACTTGCCCTGCCAAAATTTTTACTGGCCCCACCAAAAAAAAAGGGAAGTTAATAGCTATTTTTAGCCGCAGATTTTAAAAATAATGTGTCAAAAATAAAGTCTGTGAATCTCGAATTTCATTACCTAAAAAAATGTTAATAAAAGTGTTATGCAAACATCACTTCATTTTTTTAGTTGCGCTGTTCACATGTAAATGTCTGCTTCCAGACAATTTCTTTTAGCCTTATAATTTAATGTTGCCGCCATGTTTGTTTCTTCGCTGTACTGGTTGTTACCAGGTTACGGAAAAAAATAGCATGCTCAAAACATCAAATCATATAAGAGGAACCGGAAAACAATATGGTGATTATGACATCACAGAGAAGGTTGTGTTTAAAGACCTAAAAGCGCAAACTTAAAATGCACGCAACTGACAAACAGTCGCAGACAAATTAAATGTTAGTGACAAGGCATCACTGTCCGGATCGAACAAGTAATGATCCTGTCTACTGTCCCAAGCATCTCTCACGCTAGCCCTGGGCCACCGGGCAGTCCTTATTGTTGAGCCCTGGTTAGAGTTTTCCAATACGATTTAGTACTAACTGCAAATAAACCAGTATGATTTACCTTTACCAAATATTTGTTGTATGTCCTCTTTGCAAAGGTCCTCAAGTTTCTCTCTTAGCTCTGAGATGGATTTACCCACATCATCATATGAGTGGAGAGAACTGACACTGATGTCTGAGGATGCAGGAGGAACAGAGAGAACCGGGATACTCTACAGGAGACAAAGAGAACAGAACAGATTTGAATCAGTAACGTCTTTTTGTATAAGCACTCGAGGAGCTTTATTAACTCCTAGATTCATTAGCGAAAGTGTGTTGTTTTCTCAGCTTTGGGGATATTTAGCACTACATATTTGTGGTTTAGTCCACTTGTTTGCTTTTTCAGTTGCATAAAATTGACTTTTATATTCATCTCCTTTATCACAACACATTAGAAACCCAGCTCCTCTATCCTCCACTGGTTGATTTTGTTGGGATGCTTATATCACTGTCTGTGTGTCCTTACATAAAAATGTCTAGTGACTGTGTGAATGCAATCAGGAAAATGGTTAGATGGGATATTTAGTTCTTAGAGATCTGGCCTGGTGGCTAATCCTATAGTTCATAACCTGGTGCAAAAGCCCATAAAGAAAAAACAATGAAAATCTGTCTGCATCGCTAGTGAATTAAATACAATGACCTGACCTTTCTGTGATAATAGGATGATCCTAAAGTTCATGTTTTCCATTTCACTGCTACCTGTAGGAAATGTATGTGATCATCAGTGTGTGAAAGCTGCTCCAGCTCAGTGTTTCTCCTCTTCAGATCTTCAATCTCCTGCTCCAGTTTCTTCAAGAGTCCTTCAGCTAGACTCACTTCAGTCTTTTCTCGATCTCTGATCATCTGTGTGACCTCAGATCGTCTTCTCTCAATGGACTGGATGAGTTCAGTGAAGATCCTCTCACTGTCCTCCACTGCTTTCTGAGCAGAGCTCTGGTAGAGAATACAGATAATCAGACTAGCTCTTGGTGAGTTTCAGGAGTAGGACTTATAATACTCTTAAATATATCCTCATTAAAACTTTAAAACTGACCTTATGAGTCTCCACAGCCTCTTTTAGCCGATATAGCAGCTTCTGTTTTCTCTTGATTCTAAGATCAAATTTTCTTTGAACACCCCCCAAGGGTTTCTGCAACATGGAACAAATGTAAACACACTAATCGGTACTTTTCCTTAAATCCATAATTCAAAGGTTCTATCATTTAGTTAACCTTATGCCGATTTAACCCTTTAGGACTGAATTTAAAAACTTCGAATTCCAGGCCTCCTTTTCTGAAGTGAAAGGGAGTACAAATTAGATTTCTTTAACCAAAATGGCGCAAACAAATAAACAAAATAAACAGATACAAATGTATAAAATAATTGATGTCTGTTTCAAATGATTATTTACTGACTGATTGTCTTCCTCTCTTGTTGTCATTTGATGGCATCCTGCATTAAAAAATTCAAATGAATAATTTTTTTTTCAAAACAACAACATTTAGGTCTATCAAAATCTGTTAACTGTTTGAAAGAGGTGCTTTGTGCAAATTTGTCTGCGTCTTCTTGATGTTACATGTATTTTTCAGTCATAAAGCTCTCCATGTAAAACACCAACAAGCACTTCCCTGACATCTAGACTATATACTGTAGTAGCTTTAAGTTCATACCTGTTTCTCAGCTCTCTCTGCTTCAGCTGAAACAGTGTCATGATTTTTGTGTTCATCCATCGTACACAATAAACAAATGCACTTCTGGTCAGTCCGACAGTAAACCTCCAGCAATCGGTCATGTTTAGGGCAGGTCATCTCTCTCAGTCGTCCAGTGGCATTGATTAAATGATGTCTCTTATCTTTAAAGAAACCGTTATGTTGTTCAAGGTGAGTTTGACAATAAGAGTTCAGACACATCAGACAGGACTTAACAGCTTTGTACTTCATCCCAGTACAAACATCACACTCCACATCTCCAGGTCCAGCATAACTTGGAGCAGGATCAACGTTTTGGACTCTTGTCATCTTCAGTTTCTCCACAATTTCAGCAAACACCACGTTCTTGTTTAAAGCAGGTCTTGGAGTGAAGGTCTGTCTGCACTGAGGGCAGCTGTAAACTCTCCTCTGCTCATCTTGATTCCAGCAGTCAGTAATGCAGTTCATACAGTAACTGTGTCCACAGGGGATGGTCATTGGCTCCCTCAGAAGATCCAGACACACTGAACAGCTGAACTGATTCTTAGCCCAGAAAACATTAGCTTCTGCCATTTTATTTTAGACACCGAGAGATAAACACGACTATTTGTGTTTGAAAGAAAATGAACAACGATGCTATGTGTTTTAAAACTCGCTAAATACAATAGTTCCTGTGACACCTAAGATAGACACTCTGAAAGATAGAGAGAGAGAGTTAGACAGCTAGAAAACAGATTAAAAACTTGTCTATCAGACATAAAAGCTCTTTTACTTTTACCTGAACCGAGTTTCTTCTTCCGCGTTTGAGAAAGTAACTGAAACTAACCGATTGTGTAAGTAGAAGCAGACCGGTAGAGGGCGCACGCGCACGCACACACGTCACACTTGCAATGGTGTAAAGCAGGAGTGTCCAAACTTTTTGGGCCGAGGGCCAGATGCAAAAAACAAACGTTGTCGCGGGCCAAATTTTACATACATCACACAGACACGCATATATATATATATATATATATATATATATATATATATATATATATATATATATATATATATATATATATATATATATATATATATATATATATATACAATTGAAGTCAGAATTGTTAGCCCCCCTAAATTATTAGCCCCCATTTATTTTGTCCCCAATTTCTGTTTAACCGAGAGAAGATTTTTTCCACACATTTCTAAACATATTAGTTTTAGTAACTCATTTCTAATAACTGATTTATTTTATCTTTGCCATGATGACAGTAAATAATATTTGACTAGATATTTTTAAGACACTTTTAAACAGCTTAAAGTGACATTTAAAGGCTTAACTAGGTTAATAAAGTTAACTAGTTAAGTTAAGGTAATTAGGCAAGTTATTTTATAACAATGGTTTGTTCTGAAGACTTAAGGGGCTAATAATTTTGACCTTAAAATGGTTCATAAAAAAAATTTAAACCGCTTTTTATTCTAGTCGAAATAAAACAAAAGTCTTTCTCCAAAAGAAAAAATACTATCAGACATACTGTAAAAATGTCCTTGCTCTGTTAAACATCATTTGGGAAATATTTAAAAAAGAAGAAACAAATCAAAGAGGGGCTAATAATTCAGACTTCAACTGTGTGTAGACAGACAGACAGACAGACAGACAGACAGACAGATAGACAGATAGATAGATAGATAGATAGATATAGATAGATCATAACAAGAACTACTGCTTAATTGAATGCATGTAATAGCGACACCCGGTGGTTATTTATTGAATTACGTTCATTTTTGTATAGCGGGCCAGAATCTATTATTATTTATAAAAAGCCTCGCGGGCCGCCACAAAACTGATTGCGGGCCGCAGATGGCCCGCGGGCCGTAGTTTGGACACGCCTGGTGTAAAGTAACTAATTACAAATACTCAAATTATTGTAATTAATAACTTTTTATCAGGAATTGTAATTTACTGAGCAGTTTTAAAAATGTGTACTTTTACTCTCACTTGAGTACATTTTTAGTGCTGTATCTGTCCTTTTTCTCCACTACTTACCTTCAACCTGCAGTCACTACTTTATTTTTTCTTGTCTAAGGGGATAAGAAAAATCAGTCCTGTAATTCCCGTCCAATCAAATCACACATAGAAGGTAAATCGCCTCATAATGAACTACCTCAAGATATGGGCAATTAAAAGTGTCCAAGAAGATGTCCAAAATCTTTACATGTGTTAACCCAGAGACTGTTTAGATGCATATCACTGATGAGAAGATGACAGATGTTTACTGTATGGGGACTGAAATGGCCTTAAACACCCAGCAAGTACAAGACATCAACATGACGTCAGACAGACGTTGTACCCCAATGTCGTGAAGGACGTTGTGTTTTGTTTGGTATTTACTATGATCTTCTATGTAGAGCTGCTTTGACACAATTGACATTGTAAAAGGGCTATACAAATAAAGTTTAACAACGTTGACGTCAGACTCAGAACTCAATGTCAGACCAACGTCAATGTCCAACCGAAAGCTAACCAAATATCAACGTCTAATAATGTCACAGCTTGAAGTTGTGTGGACGTGCACTATGACGTCTATCAGATGGTGGATTTTGGTTGCCATTCCTGATAAATAAATATCAGTATTTGACGTCAATATGACGCTGGTTTAAGATGTTGGCTCGATGTTGGATTTTGATCACTTTCTAACACAACCTATAATCGACCAAATATCAACATCATTTAACGTTGTGATTAGACATCAATATAACGTTATCCTTAGACGCTGGCTAGACATTGAATTTTGGTCACTTGACATCACAACCTAATTCTAACCTAATATTAACGTCCTATGACGTTGTGTGCCTGCTGGGCAATAACTACATGCACTACAGAATGTTACGTTTACACACATCCACAAATTAAATGTAAAAGCATCAGCTTTTCACAGCGCAATACTCACTACTCATAAGTACCTTAAAAGGTACCTTAAAAGGTCTAGTCATACTTTGAGTAATATTTACAACAGATACTTTTACTCTACTTGCACATTTTTAGGCAAATTATGGTACTTTTACTTGAGTATAATTTTTCAGTACTCTTTCCACCACTGCACACTCGTAATGACTTTTCTCTTTTGCTGAGCTTTTCTACAAGAAATTAGGGTTTTAAGACGCTATATAAATCTCATTAAAATTAGTTAACTGGGAGTCAGCTAAGATCAAATATCTTAAGAGAGTGAACCTCACTGTGAGTGAAATATGCTTGTTCCCAGAACGGTTTATTTTTAAGATTTTATTTTTTATAATTGCCCTTATAATTCAGATTTTTTAAATAATAAAATAACCAAACATTATTTTGACAACAAATATCACAAGCACATTTAAAAAATGATATATGGTAACGAAATTATCAGTATCAAAGTCAGAAGTGGTGTGGTTGATTACACATACACCATACCACAAGTATATATTATCTTTCAGTAATTGATTAAAGATATTTTGAATACAAATAACGCACGCGCTTAGCATCATAAACATTATAATAGATAGCTATAAACGTCTATGCTTTTTTATTGCATAAACAATCAGGAACAAACATACAACACAATATAAAAGGTGAAACATAAAAAACTAACAAAACAATGGTAAAAAATAAACAAGTATAAATTAATATAAATAGTAAAAATAAATAAAAGTAAAAAAGAAAAAATTGAATACACAAAGCATAGTGTACAGCATTTCTACATCCAATGATTTTAAAAATTAACTGGGAAATTAAAAAAAGTGTCATAATAATTTATACAAATCTTTTTGCTTTTCAACAATTTCTCTCGATACAAAATACTGTTAATGTGGGAGAGGATTTAGCAAATTTCTGTTTATGTAGAATATTGCCAATAAAATAAAGAGATTAACAATATATTGAAGACATTTGTTGGATTTGTTTTCATAATAAAAATAAGATCTTTTAATGTAAAACAATAAAGTTTTGTCTTTTTAAAAATAAATTTGGCTAGATCATTCCAGAAACAATGTTGCATTCAAAAACTAAATGGCAAAGGCTCTCTTTATCTGCTTTGCAGAAACCACAGATATCCTCCATTTTAATGTTCATTGATAAAAACTATTTGACTGGGTAAATTGTATGTAGCATTTTAAAATTAATTTCATTAATTTTATTATTAATTATGTATTTGAAGGCAGTTAACCAGGCTCTTTTCCAATTAATATTAACTATAACAGAGTTTCAGAAAAAATTGCCTCCAAGAGTAATTTTACTTTGCTTCTGAAAAATATTACGAATGTGTTTGTTAGTACATTTTTATTAGTCAAATCAACACCTTATAAATGTAATTTTGGGTTTACAACAGACAGAGAATTATAGCAAATATGATTTTAAACAAGTTAAATCATTTCAAATTGGTCCATGCTTGATATGGTCTCGACATCATCGTTGCAACCTTCGCTCCAGTAGGTGGCGGAGATGCACCAAACCGCCATTAAGTCCAAAGAACAACGAAGTAGTAGAGAAATGACGGGCAGCCAAGTTCCTTTGAACAACATATTTTAACAGTTGTGCTTGAATTTAACTGGACTTATTCAAGTAAAGGTAAGCTTATATTTAGTGCATCTCTTTCTTGGTATAACGTGTTACCGTTACATATAACGCTTATTCTGCGTTTTCATGGGAGTTGTGTTTATTATTTTGGTTTACTTTTGTGAACTAAAATTGCAGTTGTGTTATTCTTGTTATATAACCGGCTGTATTACCTAATCCTTTATTTCTTTTTTATCGGGGTTAAGTTTGCAGTGGAATTACAGTACGTTAGAGTGTGTATGTTTTTGCAGATTTGGTATTTTTCAACTTCTCATTTTACCACTTCAAATTTTTTTCAACCCTAAAAGACCCATATAAAGAAAACAATGTGAACAGTTTGCTGTTTTAAATTCACGGTTAACCACGGCTTACATGTAACGTTATTGCTTTCACGAAATGCCCATTCCATATAGATTTTAAGGAATGCAAACAACAATGGTCCCAACGCATTTCCTGTTGTAAATTTTTAATTTCTAGAGCTTCCCAGAATCCAAAAAGAGCCACATATTGATAAACAATGTTAGGATAGTCGTTTTAACAGTAACGTTAAGTTGAGATTGATTTTGCCTCTTGTTACAGTTATGAAATAGTTTGGAGGCAGGAAATGTTCATGGACCAAAGACAAGACCACATTGAAATGGTCTGTATGTATCGTGGTTTCACAAAACAAAGTAAATAAAATGTAACAAATATATATATATATATATATATATATATATATATATATATATATATATATATATATATATATATATATATACATATATATATATATAAACATTTCACCATCATTCCTTAAGTGTATCTATCAGTGTATTTCCTCAGAAACTGTTGCTGTAGAAAAGTAGTAGCCGAGCAACATACACTGTTTCATAATACTTCAACCTTATTTAACTCCTTGTGTGACCAGTTTAATAAATAAGTATTGTACTGACACCAGTGGTGGACAGAGAACTGAAAAATCCTACTCCAGTAAAATTACCTATACTTGCCCAAACATGTAGTGCAAGTAGAGTAAAAGTGTATTTTAAACAGTACTCAAAGTATGAGTAACAAGCAGACCTTGTAAAACTACTCATGAGTGATGATGAGTATTACACTGTAAAAAGCTTATGCATTTACATGCAATTTGTGAATGTGTGTAAACGTAACATTCTGTAGTGCTTTTAGTTCTTGTTTAAAGTCATTTCAGTCACCATACAGTAAACATCTGTCATTTTCTCATCAGTAACAAGCAGTCTATACAGTGTCTGGGTCATTGCCTGTAAATATTTCGGACATCATCTTGAACACTTTTGATACACTCAAACTGTTTGCTGCATGTCTTAAGGTAGTTCAGTATTGTGATTTGTTGGAATCACAGGACTGATTTTCTAATCCTCATAGACAGGCAAAAATAAAGCAGTGACTGCAGGTTGAAGGAAAGTAGTGGAGTAAAAGTACAGATAAAGCGCTAAAAATGTAATCAAGAGAAAGTAAAAAGTACACATTTATAACTACTTAGTAAATTACAATTTCTGAGAAAAACGACTCAATTACAGTCAGTTGAGTGTTTGTAATTTGTTACTTTACACCACTGCCTGATTATTTGTCATGCTAAAAAATCTCAATGCAGCCCAGTCCAAATCATGCAGGTTTCAAAGATTTTACGAAATACTGTCTGATTAGCTTTCTGTATCTTCTACCTAAATGCGAATGCCCTTGATATATTTTTAATCTGGCAAAAATGCAGATTTATAAGGTGGAAACAAATAAAGAAATCGCTAAAGAAAACAACCTGAGTAAATAAACAGAGCTTGAACTGAATAATAGTTCAGTTTGTGAAGGCAGTGTGCAGGTATTTTTTATACCTCTTTTTATTCTTTTTCAGTCTAAGCACCTTCAAATGGCAGAAGCCAATATTTCCGTGGCTGAGGATCAGTTCAACTGTTCGATCTGTCTGGATCTCCTGAGGGAGCCAGTGACCATCCCCTGCGGACACAGTTATTGCATGAACTGTATTACAGACTACTGGAATCAAAATGATCAGAGGAGAGTTTACAGCTGCCCTCAGTGCAGAGAAACCTTCACTCCAAGACCTGCTTTAAACAAAAACGTGATGTTTGCAGAAATAGTGCAGAAACTGAGGGGGGCATCATTTCAGACTGCTCCAGCGCTTAGTTATGCAGGACCTGGAGATGTGGAGTGTGATGTTTGCACCGAAAGGAAATACAAAGCTGTTAAATCCTGTCTGGCGTGTCTACAGTCTTACTGTCAAACTCACTTTGAGCGCCATGAGGAGTTTCACTCCGGCAGACATAAAGTGACCAAAGCTACTGGACAACTGAAGCAGATGATCTGCCCAAAACATGACAAACTGCTGGAGGTTTACTGTCGCACTGATCAGAAGTGCATTTGTTTACTGTGTACGGTAGACGAACATAAAAATCATGACACCGTATCGACTACATCAGAGAGGACGGACATACAGGTAAGCATAGAAAATAGTTAATCATTCAGCTAGAGAACACTGTCATAATAGCTCTACATATTCTTCACATATTTCCAGAAACAGCTGGAAGAGACACAGGCTTATTTCCAGCAGAAGATCCAGGAGAGAGAGAAGAGGATGCAGGAGCTGAAAGACGCTGTGAAGACTAACAGGGTAAGTGAACAGCAGATGATAATAAAAATAAAAGTTGGATGTTAGGAGAGCAGATGTACAGTATTTAGAGTTTATTTGCTTTAGTTCACATTGAAGCTCACTATAGATTACATACTACACTGAATTAATCTGATGGAGATTAGTTGTGTATGTTAACAGCACCTTGCACAGGCGGCAGAGAAGGATAGTGAGGAGATCTTTGCTGAACTCAGCCGATTCATTGAGAGAAGCCGATCTGAAGTTATATGGAGGATCAGAAATCAGGAAAAGGATGCAAAGAGTGAAGTTGAAGGACTCTTGAAGGAACTGGAGCAGGAGATTGAAGATCTAAAGTGGAGAAACACTGAGCTGGAGCAACTTTTACACACTGATGATCACATACATTTCCTACAGGTAACTGAGATCTGATATATAGAGCAAACAAATTCGCAAGCAAACATCTTTCCTAACTTTCTTTACAATGTTTGATAATATAAAATGATTTGAACAGCTGGTAAATATCCTAATATGTTGGGCGGCACAACATATCGTTTCAGCATTGATATCGCAATGTGATTATTTGCAATAATCACATCATAGGACATGAAATGTTGAGTTTTTAATTAGAAATTTGGGTGGGGAGGTGGGTTGGGGTGAAGTGTTCGTGAATAGAAGAGCAAAAAAAAAAAAAAAAAAAAAAGAGTTCGGGAGCGATATAATCTCGCTATATAATATATAATATGCGCTCCCATTCAAATTACACACTGGCTGTTTCTCAATATGCGTTCTTCAGCGGTCTTGCGTCCTCGTGTTCTCGTGCAACGTCATCATTAGCTGCCTAAGTTCAGTTCCAATACTCAAGACCGCAAGTACGGAGGACGCGTGAAACTTCCCGGATGTGTTCTTGATATCAAGGACGCACTGATGCAGACTTGAGCACCAAACTCGCTCTGGAAGTCCCAGAAGTCATTGCGAATGGATGTGGGAAGCGTAGCATTTAATTTAGATTTATTATTAAAGTTCAGAGATATCATTTATTTACCTCAGGAGTTTCTCTAAATGAAACGGTGAAATTAAACATTACCATGAACATCCTAATAAAGGAATAACACATTAAGGGTGTTAGTTTGCTGAAATTCGTATTAAAATGTGTTTTATTTATATTGTGCAGAGTATATTTATAATGTTTTTTATGCAAAGTATATATTTTGAAGAGGGGAAAAACAATAAATCGCTGTATGAATGCTGTAATGTTTAAATAATTTAAATAATAATGTTTAAATAATTTAAAACGCGTGAAGGTCACGTGACCATCAGGAAGAACGCAGCATCCCATTTCTCAAAGGACGCATTCTCTGCCCTCGCGGTCTCCTGAGTTCGTTCTTCTGAGGACACCTGGCAAGACCGCTCTCTGCGTTCTTAGAATTGAGAAACAGCCAAGAGTTACCGACCGCTCCCCGCTTTATTTTTTTTATTTATTCCTGCACCGCAAGAAATCTGGTCAGGTCCCACGGCTCCAGCAGTACAGCAGCAGGAATGCAGACCTCTAGTTCGTATTTACCACGTCTTCTTTCTCGTTTGGTCGAAAGCCTAAATACTGCCAAACTGCAGAGGTTGTGTTCTTTTTTTTCTGGTCACTTGTTGCGTGACTTGCCATCTTACCTGACCTCTCTCCTCCACACTGTCCCATGATGACAATCACGCATATGCATTTTTAGGCAATAAATAAATAATATTTAATAGTTGTCTTCTATATACGTGCATAGATTTTTTTTTATGAAGGTATAACGGTATTGAAACTGACACCGTTGCTAGTTATAGATCCAGCGGTATACCATATTACCGTATTACTGTCCAAGCCTAGTTTATGTTATAATTTATCATTTGCATGTGTTTTCGATGCCTGTGATGTGTATGTTGATTTTAAAAGCATTCAGGCAAAAGAAATGGTACCATTTGTGACTTTATAGATGATTAATTTTACTGAATTGTTTATTTTTATCATTTAAATTACTGTACTTGAATCGTGTTCGAGTTGGAAAATGATAAAACACTTATTTCAGTTTTTTCTTGATTGTATTTATAGATTGTTTATTGGATTTTATAGAGAGGCATTCCCACTGCAGAATCATCCCAATCAATTTATAATCCTAACATTATAAATTCTTTTCAAATAGAGATATTTAATCATCTGGTAAAATTGTATTCATATTGCAATATATATATATATATATATATATATATATATATATATATATATATATATATATATATATATATATATATATATCGCAAAATAAAAAATATTGCAATATCTAATTTTTCCAGCATCATGCAGCCCTACTAATATGTATTTCCCAGTAAACTACAAACGAATGACAAATAATAAATATAAATAAAGTATAAAGTATGTGCTGGAATGTGTCACCAAATCATACAGTCAAACCTGTCGATGTGAGTACGCAGATAATTTTAGTGTGTTTTACTTTTCATTCTCTCTAGAGATTTCAGTCTCTCTGTGAACCTTCAAAAATGACCGACATATCCAGAGCCAATGTCAGTTCTGTCCTCCTTAATGAAGATGTGGGGAGATCTGTCTCTCAGCTGAAAGAAAAACTGGAGCAGTTCTGTAAAGAGGAGATTGAGAACATATTTTATAAAGGTAATTTTTAAATAAAAATATTATCTTGCTTACAAGAATAAAACTAAGAGCTTAATGTATGAAATGGTAAAAACATTAAAGGATGTAATTTGCACATGTTGATTCATATTCAGTGTTCATAAACTTGGCCTGGTTTGCTTATTTACAGTGAGCTACTGTAATATGAAGAGATGGATATTAGTAATTAAATCTCAATGACACTCATGTTGTCTGTTTCTTTCCAAAGAAACAAAAATCAACAGAGCTTACCAGACTGAACCCAAGACCAGGAAGGACTTCCTACAATGTAAGTTAATAAAAAACCATACAAATGCACTTCATTTAACACATAACATTTAAATGGATTTGTGTGATTGAGTTTTTCTTTTATAGCACTAGTTAAATATTTAACATTGTACACTTTCAGAATTCTCTAAATATTTTAAATCAAAATAAATTATACTTTAAAAAGCACAGTATGTATGATTTTTTTCATTAAGTAATCCAAAAACTACTACAACAATCTTCTATTTTGCATAGGATGTAATAAAGATGATAACTCCCATGATACCACACTTAGTCACAGTGTCATCAAAATACAGCTTTGTTTGTTGCGAATAAACTCCCTCTAGTGGCGAAAATTACATACTGTGCCTTTTATGCTGTGTTCACACCAGAAGCGGAACGTGCGGGTAAATCGAGCTATTCGCGTGTAAATTGCCGCGTGAACATTTGAGTTTACTCGCTTCATTCGCGCGTCAAATTCACTTCAGAACAGACGCGGATTCGCGTGATGGGCAGGGCTTCTACAGTGACTGTAGCTTCGTTGCTAAATGGCTAACATGGATTTTATGAAGAAAATAAGTGTTTATGTACTTTATGAAGGCTGAAAAACAGCGTCGATACGTTTAGGACCGTGTCTGAGTCCACTACATGCTTTCAGAGGTGCATCCAGCTGTGTGAGCTCATAAACTCCTCCAGAAACTGAACCTGGATCACGGGCTTTCAATGGTGCTTCTGACTGAGCCAAGCCCAGTTTGATGAATTGTTGTCGGTGTCGCCTGGAGGGTCACAATCACGCCCCCACAAGAGCAAGCTTCTGATTGGTTAACGCGACGCGAATGTCTGCTGAAGTTCAGATTTTCGAACTCGAGAGATTCGCACGAAACTTTTTAGATTTATACGTTCATTGTAACACATGTATACACATCTACTGTAGTCTATACTGTATTTAGTCAAAGTCCATTTAAGGCAACAGAAACAGCGTGCAGAAGTATGAATGCACAGCTACGCACGTTGCACTCGACGCAGAAATATAAACCTTTACACTTTTCCTCTTTTAAAACTATACGAGTGACATGTCTTGTGTATTCTATAGCCTTGTTTTAGTGTTCTGCTGCCGTTGTTTTTCCTACCAAATTAAAAATGTAATTATTTTTTTTAGATTTCCTTCAACTCTCTCTGGATCGAAACACAGCGCATCAATCCCTCTGCCTGTCTGAGGGCAACACAGTGGCGACTTACACTCACACAGCTCAGCACTTACCCGACCATCCTGACAGATTTACCAACTTTTTTGGTGTGCTGTGTAGAGAGAGCGTGAGCGGACGCTGCTACTGGGAGGTGGAGTCGATCGGGAATGAGAGACTGTATGGAGTCGGTGTGGCGGTCTCCTATAAGAGCATCAACAGAAAGGGAACGAGAACTACAAGTGGATTTGGATATAATGACCAATCCTGGAAAATGATCTGCTCTAGATCCCGTTACATTTTCTGGCACAATAACATCAAGACGAAACTCCCTGCGCTCTCCAGATCCTCCAGAATAGGAGTGTATGTTGACCACAGAGCAGGAGTTCTGTCCTACTTCAGTGTCTCTGACACAACAATGAGCCTCATCCACAGAATCCAGACAACATTCACTCAACCGCTCTATCCTGGGTTTTGGATAGATCCAGGCTCAAGGCTTAAAATTTGTAGACTTTAATGATCCTATACCAGACTAGATTTGGGACATAATAAACCAGAAATTACTAGATTAAGAGTCTCTTAATCTATTTCATTCCATAAGGACCTGTCCCAAAACTGAAAAAGTACATTAAAAAAAGCTAAAGAACATCATTTACGTATTTTCAAGTTATTTTTTTATATATTTTTGGCTCTAACATTGTTAAATGTTTAAGAAAGGGTTAAAATGTGGAACTGGTATCACTATGTTAGATTACCAACACAAATAACATCACATTTCCATATTAAAATTGCATTGATATTAGGGTTTTTACAATACTGGAATTCATTACCAACTGATACTGGAATTTTTAAAGCGTCCATTTCCCGCTAACATTCGAGCGCTGTTGATGGCATTCTTAAACAGCGCAGATTAGCCATTGTGTTCATGAGCTCAAAAGAAATTACTGTGATTGGCTTTCAGGTCATCAGTTTACTGAACTCACCTCTGTTTACTGAGTGTACCACAGATACAGGGACACTAGAGCGCTTTAAATCCGTGATTGAACAGCAGATGTCAGCTTATAGGCAAACCAGCTGATCTTAGCGTCTTTAAAGCGCTCCACTGTCCCTGTATCTGTGGCTACACTCAGTAAACAGCGGTGAGTTCGGTAAACTGATGACCTTCACGGCCAAGCACAGTCATTTCTATTAAGCATGTGAACACAATGGCAAATTAGCGCTGTTTAAGAACTCGCTCAAATGTTGGTGGAAAAATGGACGTTTTTAAAATTTCAATATCGACTGGTACCGAATTCCATTATCATTACAACCCTAATTGATATTGAACGCTTTACACTTGCAAGTCCTTTGAATGTTCTCCAAGTGGACTGGCGAAGAATATACAAAATTGGACCACATCTGTCTTTATTTGCAGTTGTGAGAGTTTATTGTTTTGAATGAGGATGATGTGTCGAAAGAAATGTGCACAGGTTGGGGCACTGTTGAGGACATTATTATTTTGTTTAACCAATATCACAATTAAAGTGAGTTAATGCTTCAAAACATCACATGTTTGTGTTTATTGTAGTCTTCTACACAGCACTCTATAAATAATTTACTTAATTTTAGGGCGGGGGTTTCAAACTCAAATTGGTGGGGGGCAATATCAGTGACTGACAATTCATAGGAGGGCCGCTTGTACCTAATAAAGTGGCCGGTGAGTGTATATACATGCATGAAACTAATGATTTTCAGAATTTGTAATAGTTCTTATCCACTCTGCTACACCGGTAATAACAATATGAGCATCCAATTCATGTGCAGAAACAACAGTCTGTAAAAAAGTGCTAATAAAAATGGCAAATACAATTAATAACTGATTCAGTTTACATTAAGCGTTTGTTGAATATTAATATGTGCTTAATTACTCCCAGTGGCATTTATATTGAAGCTGATATTTAATCGCACCATATTGGTGTTTCGTGACATCTAGTTTTTATGAGGTGGGTAGCCCAATGCTCAACCCCCAACCTGGAGGACCAGGATATCCTCACATACACTACAGACAATTTAGCTTACCTAATTCACCTACAGCACATGTCCTTGGATTGTGGAGGAAACCGCAGCACTCAGAGGAAACCCACACCAACACAGAGAGAACAGGCAAACTCTACACAGAAATGCCAACTGACCCAGCTGAGGCTCGAACAGCGACCTTCTTGCTTCTAGAAATACCACATCTATTATTTCAATAAATAAATGAATTATAATTGAAAAACACACTGAACTAATAACAGAACAGATACTTACAAGTTGGTAGTAGGTGTTTGTGGCACAGTGGCTCCTGGGGGTAAAATCCCTAATTATCTGATAAACTCTAACTTTCAGCCAGTTTCCAGTTTTCACTGACTTTGCAAGATGGTGAGACTTTCCCTATAGTGACTGAAACCTTTATACAGCAGTTTGTCCAGATGAAGGCTGAAAAAAGAGAGAAAGATGTTGTTCTGCATCTTTACATGTCAGTGACTGTCTTACCTCAACAACTATATCAACCTTCAAAGCCATTGTGCAAAATGAGAGTTCAGAAGCATTGAGAGACGAAAGTAGCAGAGCTTTTATTATGCCAAAGTTCACCGCTTCTAGTTCTTCTGCTTGCGATCAAGTGGAGAAGCAGCACTGTTTTATCAGACTAAGTGAAGTTAGAAACTAATTTAGGAAGGAACATAAGCAGATTATTGACAATCATATTATTATGCAGTTAACTCAATAACAAACCCCCATAAATAATCAAGTATGTCCTACTCCCATTATCTCTCGATATTCAGCATTTCTTTACCACACTTTAAAATTTAAGACTCTATTCACTCTCTTTTCTGACAAGGGGTATAACACGAGTTAGAGTATCTTTCTGTGCTCAAATTGCTCTCCATGGTTTACACTGCAAATATAACTAAAAGTTGTTAATTATCTGTAAGTCTTTGGTCACTCATGCCAATGCCAAACATTGGTTTTAATGGTGCCAGCAGCGAAAATCTTGGCTTATGGACAGTGTGAAACGTATTGTTCTTTGATGAGTCCACCTTCACTGTCTTTACCATATCTGGGAGATTTACATTAGTCATTAAGCAGATGCTTTTGTCCACAGCGACTTATAGTTAAGGAGACATTCAGCGATTCAACAAGGACGCAATAC
This sequence comes from Danio rerio, assembly GCF_052040795.2. NCBI lineage: Eukaryota > Metazoa > Chordata > Actinopteri > Cypriniformes > Danionidae > Danio > Danio rerio. Next base: position 51,458,321 of record NC_141022.1, on the reverse strand, counting down.
ATACAAGAAGTGCTAGTTATACAAAGGAACTGATTGTGCTTAGAGAATTAAGAGCTAGAGTTTTTTTGAGACAGAGCAAGAGAAAGAAAGTGTTTCTACAGGTGGTTTGTTAAGCCCACTTACCTGTGTTTATCACATGTCATAAAAGCGAGTTACGGTTTGGAGAAGCCCCAAAGTAGTGTACCACCCAGACTGTTGCATGCCCAGAGTGAAGCATTGGAGTGGATCAGTGATGGTTTGGGCAGAAATGTAGGCCTTGTGCTAGACGGGCATGTCACTGGCAAGGACTACCGAACCATTCTGGAGGACCATGTGCACCCAATGGTTCAAACATTGTATCCTGAAGAAGGCAGTGCCGTGTATCAGGATAATAATGCACCAATACATACAGTAAGACTGGTGACAGAGTGGTTTGATGAGCATGAAAGTGAAGTTAAACCTTCCACGACCTGCACAGTCACCAGATCTAAGCAATATTGAGCCACTTCGAGGACTTGCTCCTCCACTTTTGGAGGAGCAAGTCAGGGGTCCGTTGTTCGTACCTCGTTTAAATGATCTAAGCAGATCCTGGATCTTTTAATCTTGATAACTGATCTCAGGCTAATTTGGTTCTTCAAACAAGTTCGCGAATCAAATTAAAATGTCTGGATGAGCTGATCAGAGATCGCTGCGTGTTGTGAAGGACAGATCCATCCGTCCTCAAAATCATGATCAGCAATGCAACGATTGGCTAACGGCACAGCAACGTAATGACATCATCTGATTAATATTCAATTATCCATGTGAGTAAATTTACATCAAAAGAGCAGTAAACGTGTGTATATATATATATATATATATATATATATATATATATATATATATATATATATATATATATATATATATATATATATGAGCAATATCACACTCGTAGCAGTGCGATATGGCTGTATATCGGCACTGGTGAGAGGCGTGCAATGGCGTGCCTTAGTGCCCCCACCAGTGTCGATATACAGCCATATCGCACTGCTACGAGTGTGATATTGCATTTATACAACAGTTTGACGGCATAATTGTATATAAAAACAAAATCAAACACTGAGAGTCTCAAAAACCCTTTTGTATGTGGAACTACTTTCTTCCACAATGGATTCAAATCATAAGCTGACAGTTAAACAGTTGAGCGTGCATCTTTTAAACTTTAGATCTGTAGTGTCTGCTTTTTGCTGGCTGTATGTGGGCAGAGTAATAAACAAAGGGTAAAGAGGCTGTACAGGATTTCTGATATTTCAGAATATCGCATGGCTATCAGCCAATCAGATTTGAGAACCAGACAGAATTGTTATATATATATATATATATATATATATATATATATATATATATATATATATATATATATATATATATATATATATATATATATACTATTTTCCCAAGTGTATATAACTACTGTAAGAAAATATCAGAATTTGGTACATACTTTCAGTATTATCTTTGCTTGAACTCACCCAATATAATCCTGTTTAAATGAAATGAATTTGCTCCTACGCAGGCTTGAGCTACCAGAACTGTTACTATGACAACAAGTCTCAGATGAGTTCTGAAAAACAAAATAATCCTGGATCGTGTCAAATCGTGAACATCCAAATCCAGCTAATTGAGTAATCCAAGTACGAAGAACAGACCCCTGGCCACTATTCTGCATTAAAAATGACACCAAAATCTTTTTGATGGATTTGTAGCTGTCATTTTCAATGCTGTATTGGCTGCAAAAGGAGGCCCTATACCATGCTAATGAATTATTGTGGTCTTAAACCAGGTGTTTCAGTTTCATTGTCCAAGCTTTGTACCTCCAATTGAAACAGTCCTCAAATGAAAAAAAAAATATATGAAGAGGGGTGTTTGATTACAACTTTTGGAAAGCAACTGGATTGTTGGAAGATGGGAATTGCTTAAAAGGAGTAGAAATGAGATGCCCTGATAGCCCTGCCCTAAAGGCACTCTTTGTGACCTGAAATAAAGAAAAGTCATTCCAACGAAGAGGGAAGGTTACGGTATTTAATAAAAGTTATGAGGGCAAATGAATTTTTACACTAGAACTAAGTGCACAGATACATCATTTATAAGAAGCACTACTATATACATATAAAAATAATATGAGTAAAATTTAATTTCAAGCTGACTTTAGGGTACACGGGTGAGCAAAATACATAACAATGGTCTTGTAGTCTTGTCTTATTATTATTAACTTGATTGATCATTTGGAAAAGTGGCAGAGGGTTGATTTTTCTGAAGAATCATCTGCTGAACAGCGTCCCAATCATCACAAATACTGAAGAAGACCTATTGGACCTGCATGGACCCAAGTTTGGTAAAGGAAAAATCAGGGTTTGGGGTTACATTCAGTATGGGGGTGTGCAAGAGATCTGCAGAGTGGATGGCAACATCAACAGCCTGAGCTATCAAGACATTTGTGCTGCCCATTACATTACAAACCACAGGAGAGGGCAAATTCTTCAGCACGATAGCACTACTTCTCATACTTCAGCCTCCACATCAAAGTTCCTGAAAGCAAAGTAGGTCAAGGAGCTCCAGGATTGGCCAGCCTAGTCACCAGGTATGAACATTATTGAGCATGCCTGGGGTAAGATGGAGGAGGCATTGAAGATAAATCCAAAGAATCCTGATATACTTTGGGTGTCCTGCAAGAACGCTTTATTTGCCATTCCAGATGACTTTATAAAATAAGGTATTTGAGTCATTGCAGAGATGTCTGGATGCAGTCGTCCAAGCTCATGGGAGTCATACATAATATTCATTATTTTTCCACTGCAACATGACTTTATATTCTATACTGTACATTATTCCTGTTAAGTGACAAGATTTTTGTCTTAGCAAAGTCAGACCTTACTGTCCTAATTAAATAACTAAAAATCAAGGCATGATCATGTTTTATTCTGGTAAAATAAGCGGAATCTAGAGGACTTTGCCTTTCATATAAGCCACTTTTAATACCAAAACCTGGATAGGCAAGACCTTTGTCAGGTAATGAATGTCCTTAATGTAAGAAAATCTTAAAGACACACAATCTTGATTAAAAATACCAGTCAACTGTCACTGACTACTGCTAACCACATGTACTCAGCCCTTTCTCTTATAATGCTTAAACTTGTAAGATGACACTGTCATTCACAGATTCTCTGCAGACTTCAGTTTCACAGTTGACCCAAAATTAATCCCAAACCCAGGATAGAGCGGCTGAGTGAATGTTGTCTGGACTCTGTGGATGAGGCTCATTGTGTCAGAGATGTTAAAGAAGGACAGAATTCCTGCTTTGTGATCCACATAAACTCCTATTCTGTTGGAGCCTGAGGGTACACGGAGTTTGGTGGATATCTGTTTGTGTCTGAGTGTATACCTGGAGTTAGAGCAGGACAATCTCCAGGATTGATCATTAAACCCAAACACACAGTCGAAACCTTCTCCTTTTCTTCTGATGCTCTTATATGAGACTGATATTCCCACTCCAGCCTCCCCGCTCCACTCCACCTCCCAATAACAGCGTCCACACACTTTCTCTCTGCACAACACCTGGGAAAAGTCATGAAATCTGTCCGGGTGAGCCGGGTAACTCTGGTCGGCTCCAATAAAAGTAGCCACTCTGTTTCCTTCAGAGAGACGGAGATATTTATGTGCTGTGTTTGAATCCAGGGTGAGCTGATGGAAATCTGAAAACAAATTTACACAAGGTCAGTTAATGCATTTATTACTATTTATTCGAGCTAATACATTACTCTGAATGATGATGGAACATTACTTCATCTGAATTTTGACATTTAAATTTGAACATGTTTCTTTTGAACATTAAATTAGATGCTTTACTTTCATTTGCTTTCTATGCATATTAAATCACTTCAATATTATGACTGACACTTACATTGCAAGAACTTGTCTCTGTTAATGAGTTCAGAGGTGGAAATGATCTCCATGTATGGTGTCTCTAAAACTAATAAAGACGATGGATTAGTGTTATCTAGTATTTATGACATTATACATTTTCCACACAAATTCTCCATTGCTTTACCAGACATATTTTCTGTGGCTTCCTTGCAGGCGTCCTCAAGTTTCTCTTTCAGGACAGAGAGAGTTTCACCCACGTCATCATAAAAGAGGAGAGAAGTAACATCACTGCTTTCTGGAGATTCAGGAGGAGCAGAGAGAGACTGGAAACTCTAGAAGCAAATCAAAAGAAATGATTCAGTTTATAAAAGCACTTTCTAAACTTGTTTAAACACATGGGGCATTCGGTATCAGTTCAGTGATAATTAAAACTGGTTGTTATGTACTGACGTCATTTATCTCATATGCCCTATATCGCCGTAGCTTACCATGGCGAGGGAGGTGAGCGCAAGTGTTTACACACTTGCCAAGTGTCATAATAAATATATACAGAGTACACACCTAAATTACGTCAAAACTAAGTTTATTTTGGATGTGATTATTTTTGCCCAGCACTAATTTGTCAAACTTTGTTTCCCAAAAAAAAAAAAGAAAATCTGCCTTGATCTTATACTTTGACTCTTTAAACTATTCTTAAGATTATACACATTAAAATGAATGTATTGTATAAAGTTATCAACACTTCAGTAGCTGATAATGATATAATCAATGTGATAAAATCATCCTGTGCTTAAGATCAGTTACCTGTAGGAAATGTATGTGATCATCAGTGTGTGAAAGCTGCTCCAGCTCAGTGTTTCTCCTCTTCAGATCTTCAATCTCCTGCTCCAGTTTCTTCAAGAGTCCTTCAGCTCGACTAACTTCAGTCTTTTCTCGATCTCTGATCATCTGTGAGACCTCAGATTGTCTTCTTTCAATAAAGTGGAATAGTCTAGTGAAGATCCTCTCACTTTCCTCCACTGCTGTCTGTGCAGAGTGCTGTTAGGGTGAAGAAACGTTAACAAAAAGTTCTTAAAGAAGCTAAACATTCCTCTTTAATCTCACCTTATGAGTCTTCACGGCATGTTTCAGATCCCAAACCTCCTCCTCTCTCTCCTGGATTGTCTTCTGGAAGTTTCTCTGTAAGTCCAACAACTGTTTCTGTAACAGCAGAAGGTGTTGTTCATACCGTCTGCATCATAAACCTCATCTATGTTACTAATGTTTGCAAAACATACTTGTTTCTCAGCCCTCTCTGTTTTAATTGAAACAGTTTGATGACCTGTGTGTTCATCCATCATACACAGTAAACAAATGCACTTTTGGTCTGTGTGACAGTAAACCTCCAGCAGTCGGTCATGTTTAGAGCAGATCATCTGCCTCAGTCGTCCAGTGGCATTGATTAAATGATGTCTCTTATCTTTAAAGAAGCTATCGTGTTGTTCAAGGTGAGTTTGACAGTAAGAGCTCAGACACATCAGACAGGATTTAACAGCTTTGCGCTTCCTTCCTGTGCAAACATCACACTCCACATCTCCAGGTCCAGCATAACTTGCAGCATTTCTTGATCCTGTCTTCAGTTTCTCCACCATTTCTACCATCACCACATTCTTGTTTAAAGCAGGTCTTGGAGTGAAGGTCTGTCTGCACTGAGGGCAGCTGTAAACTCTCCTCTGCTCATCTTGACTCCAGCAGTCAGTAATGCAGTTCATACAGTAACTGTGTCCACAGGGGATGGTCACTGGCTCCTTCAGAAGATCCAGACAGACTGAACAACTGAACTGATCCTCAGCCACTGAAATACTGCTTTCTGCCATTTCACTACATGCAAACACACACAGGTGATTCTATTATTGCAGATGAGGTACATTTGGTGTTATTTTCATACATCACAAGATGTTACATGCCATAACTGTTCTGACACACACATCATCACGCCACCATATTACTCCTGCATGTCAACGACTACAATGGCTTCCTATTAAGTCACAGATTGATTTTAAGACCTTGATTTTAACCTTCAAAGCAGTGCATGGGCTAGCACCTGGTTACATTTGTGACCTGGTGACTCTCGCCACTCCAGCCCACAGTATTCGTTCGGCATTAGGACTTACCCTGTATCAGCCACGCTGTAAACTCAAGACCATTGGAGGTAGAACTTTCTCATAGTGTGCCTGTTTTAAGAAACTTCATAAGACTCACCTGTTTAGCATTGCTTTTAACTTAGGATGATTATTTTTGTTGATTTATTATTCTATATTATGGTTCAAATTTTTATTGTTTTGTTGTTGTATCTTTCGTATTATTGTGCTGTTTTTGTTAATGTTAGTATTTTGCCTTGTAGTGCTTTGAGTCTAAGAAAAGTGCATTATAAATAAAAAGTATCATTATTATAATTCAGTTTCACATTTTAATAATACAGCAAAAAGTATCTTATATAAACAAATATTATGATTTTTTTGATTAAGAATTAGTCCTAATTTTTTCCATCATATATAAAAGTGTAACGAGCATATTTTCTTTAACATTTATTTTGGAAACGTATTTATAAAAACCTTAAACAGCCATTTTTTCTTATTCTGCAACGTTAATTTGTTTAAAAAGTAGCTTTTATATAACAAAAATGTGTCCATCTTGGCAAATCTTGCAAAAATTGTTACAAAAGTATACTTTGCCTTTAAATTAGTGAAACGAACTAAAACGTGTACACACACACACACACACACACACGCACACGCACACGCACACGCACACGCACACCTTTCTTTCTGATAACTTTATAGTCAATTGAAGCGAGAAAATGTGTTCATCCAAACGGTAATGTTACATTGTTTATGCGAGTTGTTGCCACGCAGACGTAGACGGCTACTCACCAACATTTGGCGTACCCGACAAAGCATGAACAGTTAAATGAAACGGGCTTTACAGTACTCGTCTATTATGCAGATAACATGCACTGCATTTAAAGTAATATTGTTGAGGACTTACCTGGCGTGCGTCACGCTTTAAAACTGCACACAATCCTGACCATTGTAAACTTCCGTCCGTCAGTGATGAACTCGGATGTACGTCATAATGTTGTAAGTAACGCGAAAACCAGTTTTTTTTTTATCTATCCCTGTAAAAATATTCAAATTGTTAAAATCATAATCATTGTAAACCCAAAATTACATTTAGAAGGTGTTGAGTTGACTTATAAAAATTTTCTAACAATTATTTGCTTAATATTTTTCATAAGCAAAATAAAACTACTCCAAGAGGCAATTTGTTTCTGGAACTCTGTTATAGTTAATATTAACTGGAAAAGAGCCCGGTTAACTGCCTTCAAATACACTACTAATAATAAAATCAAGGAAATTCATTTTAAAATACTGCACACAATTTACCCAGCAAAATAGTTTTTATCAAAGAACATTAAAATGGAGGATATCTGTGGTTTCTGCAATGCAGATAAAGAGAGCCTTTGCCATTTAGTTTTTGAATGCAACATTGTAAACTGTTTCTGGAAGGATCTAGCCAAATTAATTTTTAAAAAGACAAAATTTACTTATTTTTTTACATTGATAAATATTATTTTATATTATGAAAACAAATCCAACAAATATATTGTTAATCTTTTTATTTTATTGGCAATATTCTACATACATAAACAGAAATTTGCTAAATCCTCTCCCACATTAACAGTTTTTTGTATCGAGTTTGACTTCTTTATTTCTACTGTGAAATTGTCGAAAAGCAAAACATCTGAGATTTGTATAAATTATGTCACTTTTTTTTTTGATTCTCCAGTTAATTTTCTTAAACATTTGGATGCAGAAATGCTGTACACTATGTTTTGTGTAATTAAACTAATTTATTTTTATTTATTTATCTTTGTGTTTTGTTGTTTATTTACCATTGTTATTTTAGTTTTTTAATGTTTCATAATTTATATTGTGTTGTATGTTGGTTTCTGATGGTTAAGCAATAAAAACACTGTTTTTAAAAAATAATGTTAAGACAGAAATCAGTGTTCACACATCTAAGAAAATCTTAAAGGCAGGTGCTCAATAAAGCCTAACAAAATAAAGACAAGAGTAAACAAAAACTCAAAAGCTAAAGTGACAGGGCAGATTTTCTCTTGTCTAAAACTTGAATTAAAATGTAAAAAAAAAAAAAAAAAACACCATCTAAATTGTTTCAAATGCTTTCTGTAATTATTTGTATATTTGTAACTATTTATACATATTTTGGTTAGCAGAAAGATAAATATTAATAAATATTAATCTTATTAAAAAAACTGTTACTAATTTTGAATGGTTTTACATTAGGGTGCTGCTGTCTTAGTTAACCAATCATAATCAAATGTCCAACTCTTACAAATTATAATAGAGATGAATGTTGGGTATGGAGTTTACATGTTCTTGCCATGTTCGGGTGGGTTTCCTCCAGGTGTTTTAGTAACGGTTTCCCTCACAATTCATTCATTAATTTTCTTGTCGGCTTAGTCCCTTTATTAATCCGGGGTCGCCACAGCAGAATGAACCGCCAACTTATCCAGCAGGTTTTTACGCAGCGGATGCCTTTCCAGCCGCAACTCATCTCTGAGAAACATCCACACATACACACTACGGACAATTTAGCCTACCCAATTCGCCTGTACCGCATGTCTTTGGACTGTGGGGGAAACCGGAGCACCCAGAGGAAACCCACGCAAAGGCAGGGAGAACATGCAAACTCCACACAGAAAGCCGAGGCTCGAACCAGCGACCCAGCGACCTTCTTGCTGTGAGACAACAGCACTACCTACTGCGCCACTGCCTCACCTTCCCTCACAATTGCTTAAACAAAATTGGCTGTAGTGAGTGTGTGTGAATGTGAGTGTATGGGTGTTACGCTGCGTAAAACATATGCTGGATAAGTTGGCGGTTCATTCCGATGTAGTGACCTGATTAATAAAGGAACTAAGCCGAAAAGAAAATGAATGAATGAAAGAATGATATAAACTGTGCAGAACACCAATAGTTCTTTAAAAATGTGATTTTGGTTCTGAAATGCACAGTGAAAATCATTATCTGGGTAAAAGTGTCTGCCATAAACAGCACAAATCAAACTAAACACTACAGCTTTTAGGTTTTTAAAATAATGAGCCTATGAGACTGACACCTAGTGGATGTTGTTCTCTATAGTGGCCGGAAATATCTCCTTCAGAGAAAACGAAAGCGAAAGTGATTATTTCATTGAATCTGAGTGCACGTGTAGTGAAATGGCAGAATTCAATAGTAGGTGGATTCGGGACCGGTTCAGTTGTTCAGTGTGTCTGGATCTCCTGAAGGAGCCAGTGACCATTCCCTGTGGACACAGTTACTGTATGAACTGCATTACTGACTGCTGGAATCAAGATGAGCAGAGGAGAGTTTACAGCTGCCCTCAGTGCAGACAGACCTTCACTCCAAGACCTGCTTTAAACAAGAACGTGATGCTGGCAGAAATGGTGGAGAAAGCAAAGGTGACAAGAAGAGACCAAACAACTGACCCTGCTGTCAGTTACGCTGGACGTGGAGATGTGGAGTGTGATGTTTGTAATGGGAGAAAACGCAAAGCTGTTAAATCCTGTCTGTTGTGTCTCGAATCTTACTGCGAAAGTCATTTTGAGTGTCATGAAGAATCGCGCTCAAAGAAACGACACAAAGTGACTGATGCCACTGGACGAATCCAAGAGATGATCTGCCCTAAACATGACCGACTGCTGGAGGTTTACTGTCGGACTGACCAGAAGTGTGTATGTTTAATGTGTGTGATGGATGAACATAAAAATCACGACACTGTTTCAGCTGAAGCAGAGAGGGCTGAGAAACAGGTATGCCATTTAAGTTCCATCCACACTGTAGAACCCAAAAAGTGAAGGTAACTCAAACCATTTGAGGAAACCGATTGCAACAAACTATTTAAGTCCAAAAACTAATCCTAATGAGTACTGTGAACTTGCTCCATTTGAGTAAAAGAAGCAATTTGAGCACAGTAAAACCTGATAAATGAAGAGAACTCAAATCAATTGAGTACTGTAAAACCCAATTGGTTAAGTCAACTCAAACCATTTGAGGAAACCATGTGAGTTAAAACACTAATCTATATGAGTACTGTGAACTTACTCCATTTAAGTTGAAGTAATGAGATATTTAATTAACTCTATTTTATTTACTTAATTTAATTAAGAGTTCAAAACTCTTGAAATGTAAATTTTGAGTTAACTACACTCATTTCATTTGATAAAGTTGACTGTGGGGTTTTACGGTGCACATATTTTGTCAATTTTTGGTATACCACATAACAATGCTATAATGAAAATGCCAAGATGTCAAACTTATGTGCACAACTGAGTAGGATAAACATTTGATCTGATAAGAGAAATGTGTAAATACTACGATGAAAACACATTTACCAAATAAATTACAGCAAGCACATCAAAAAATAATGTGATTTGGTTTTATCAGAGCATGTGATAACAAAAATAGCCGTGATGGGTCAGCATTAATTAGAAATTTCTTGGTCATCCTAAAATCCCTCAGCCAAAGTCCTTAATCAAAGTGGCTCAGTATTATTAGACCCTGAACTTTCTTGACCTAAGATGATTCTTTTGAGTCCAAAAGCCTTTGTCTTTTCTTTGCATTTCAAGGCACAAGTAATTTAATCTATGATAAAAACAAAAAACCCTGCAGTGGCTTCTCCTGACACACCAATTTTCATGTTTCTATTGATATCTGGTGTCAGGTTATCAGGAATTGAAGATCTAGTTTTATTTGACTCGTTGGATGGAAAAGGTGCTTTATTCACAAATGTTTTAGTATGATTTAAGTTTAATATGCATCTTTTGATGTAAATATAGCTACAGACCCATGTATAATTTTGCAATCTAGAAATCTTTCAAATAAACTGATGATAATGGATCATTCCTTCTAATATACGCCATTTTTTCATGCTTTAGAAACAGGTTGGAGAAATAAAAAGAAAATGGTATAAGAAAATCCAAGAAAGACAGAAGGAGAATCTGAAGCTCAGAGAAGACATTAAGAATCATAAGGTAAGAGTCAGACTAACCTGAGCAGTGCTGGACTGCATTTTCCAGTTTCACTGAAGCCCATTGATGAACGGATTGTTTTTGTGTCTTAACAGAGCTCTGCACAGACAGCAGTGGAGGACAGTGAGAGGATCTTTACTGAACTCATCCAGTCCATTAAGAGAAGACGATCTGAGGTCACACAGATGATCAGAGATCGAGAAAAGACTGAAGTGAGTCGAGCTGAAGGACTCTTGAAGAAACTGGAGCAGGAGATTGAAGATCTGAAGAGGAGAAACACTGAGCTGGAGCAGCTTTCACACACTGATGACCACATACATTTCCTACAGGTAACAAACAGAAAAAATTAGACTGTCGTCACACAAGGTGTTTTTAGAGGGAAAACAACTGATCCTACACTAAGGTGAATTTGTATATTTGGGGATGTGTGGCTACTGTGAGAATTCGTCTCACCCCGCCCAAAATAAATGTTAATATGTATATTTTGCTTGCGCACATTGTTATTCTTTATGTAAACAATTAATCTAGTAATTAATTAATCTGTGCAATTTAATGCATTTGAAAAAAAAGGTTACTTTTGGTAATCTTCAATCAAGTTTTGACCATTTGCTTCTGTGTTTGAAGTGGCTGTCTATGTCTGTTCATATCAGTTTGATGGCTTCAGCCGCAATATTCTTAACCACGACCGTTAGTTTGCTAGGGAATGGTGCACAAAAAGAAAGCCCTGCCCCTTACTCAATATTCCGTTTCAGTTGGAAGCACATCAACATAATGAAACAAAAGTCTCAGCAACAAGATACGAGGAAGTTTTGATAGAGTGCAAACAAACATTTAACAGCATTAAATATCAGTGCATGAGATGCTTATTTTTTGTGCTGGTTTTAGTTTGAACATTCTTTCTTTTCTACAAACCTTCTAAGCGAGGAAGGCAAAAAAAAGGCAATCTGCTACCTAAATCTGTATTTGCGCATACCTGCAATATTTTTATTGTCTTTTGCAATGTACATTCCAACTGCATCCATGATCCCTTTCCACAGGGATAAGTTTCATATGGTAATGCATCATTAATGTAATTGAGCCTAAATAGAGTTAAATGTACTAAAGCAATCATTTAGTTAAACAAGATGAAAGACTGCTTGAAGAGCAGCATATTATTTAATCGATTTTTTTATACTCTGTAACTCCATTATTAATGCTTTAACTCCATTGAAAATACTGGGGTTGAATAAATGTTCATATTTAAATGAAATGGTGTGTAACAATGGAATTTAATGCAATTTTTTGGATCTTTGATATTTCTGTATTTTTATTCTCTCCTAGAGTTTCCAGTCTCTCTCTGAATCTCTGAAATCAGCAGCCGTCCGCAGCCCAACCGTCAGTTCTGCCCATCCTTATGAAGATGTGAGAAAATCTGTCTCTAATATGAAACAAAAACTGGAGCAGCTCTGCAAACAGGCAACAGAGCAGATATCTGGTCACGGTGAGGTGAAATAAAAGTTACTTTCAGAAAAACCTACATATTTTAACATTTATGTTAAAAAACAAACACAAAACAGTACTAATGAGAAAAAATAATTCCTGTTTGATTTCCTTTTTTAATTAATACTTTTTAAAAACTAAAAATAACTTGTTTTTATAGGCGGTTCATTCCGCTGTGATCCCTGATAAACCAGGGAATAAGCTGAAGTGAGTATTCTCAATATATGTCTTGTTTTTTAGTAACATACATCAACATTATTTCCAATAATGAACCCAAGACGAGGGAGGAGTTTCTACAATGTAAGTCAATGTGGACACACACAAACACACTGGTTTGGGATCCCGTTGGGGACTCTTTATTCAGTATATAATGATATTTCTTACTATACAGACTGTATTTTTTATCCCAAAAAAAACCATCCCCTACAGGAAACAGGCTAAATTAGAAAGCCTGTTAGAAAGAAATACCTTTAAAATTATGTTTAAAGGTAAAAAATATCATGACTTCATTTAGGCATGTGGACATGGTCAAGACAATCTGCTGCAGTTCAAATCGAGCAGCAGAATAGGGAATAAAGGTGATTTAAGTGTCTTTGAATGTGGCATGGTTGTTGGTGCCAGACTGGCTGGTCTGAGTATTTCAGAAACTGCTGATCTACTGGAATGTTCACGCACAACCAACTCTAGGGTTTACAGAGAATGCTCCTTAAAAGAGAAAATATCCAGTGAGCGGCAGTTCTGTGGGCGCAAATGCCTTGTTGATGCCCGAGGTCAGAGAATGGCCAGACTGGTTCCAGCTGACAGAAAGGCAACAGTAACTCAAATAACCACTTGTTACAACTGAGGTTTGCAGCAGAGCATCTCTGAACACCCAACACGTCCAACCTTGAGGCGGATGGGCTACAGCAGCAGAAGACTACTCGGAGTGCCACTCCTGTCAGCTAAGAACAGGAAACTGAGGCTACAATTTGCACAGGCTCACCAAAATTGAACAATAGAAGATTGGAAAAACGTTGCCTGGTCTGATGATTCTCGATTTCTGCTGCGACTTTCGGATGGTAGGGTCAGAAATTGGTGTGAACAACATGAAAGCATGGATCAATTCTGCCCCCTGACTATATCAAAGGTTCAGTCTACTGGTGGTGGTGTAATGGTGTGGGGAAATTTTCTTGGGATACTTTGGGCATTTTGGGCCCTTTTGAGTATTGTGCTGATCATGTCCATCCCTTTTTGACCACAGTGTACCCGTCTTCTGATGACTACTTCCAGCAGGATAACACATCATGTCATCATAAAGCGTGAATCATCTCAAACTGGTTTCTTGAACATGACAATGAGTTCACTGCACTCAAATGGCCTTCACAGTCACCAGAACTCAATACAGCACCTTTGGAAAGTGGTGGAACGGGAGATTCGCATCATGGATGTGCAGCCGACAAATCTGCAGCAACTGCGTGATGCTATCATGTCAATACGGAGCAAAATCTCTGAGGAATATTTCCAGAACCGTGTTGAATCTATGCCACGAAGGATTAAGGCAGTTCTGAACAGTGGCGGATTTAGGCATGGGCAATATGGGCGATCGCTCAGGGCGGCATCTTGCTGGGGGTGGTACGGGGAGACGTGCAAAAAAACAAAAAAGTCCCAGAGTAAAAGCATTGAGATATGATTTGCTGTATGTAAGTGTATTAATTTAGAGTGGCAATCCCAGAATAAATATGTTAGGAGCCATTCACATTTGGCATCTACTTTCACAAAGCATTAAAAGCAGACAAACTTTTGAAACTAAGCATATAAAGCAGAAAGGAAGGATAAAGAGTCAGGGAGCTAGGACTTCATAACATTAATTCTCAGCCATGAGTAAGGTCCAAGACAACAGATAGTTCTATAAAACATATTTATTTTTTGTATCCTATAGAATTGTCATAATAGTCATGCAGAAGTTTTCTTAAGTGATCTTAGCATATCACTCCACATTGTTTTCCAGTTACATTTAGGATTGATTTCTGCTATTTATTTTGAATAATAATTGTATAATAAAAATAATAATAAATATATTATTTTGCCCAGGGTGCCATTTAAACTAGAACCGCCACTAGTGGTATTGAAGGCAAAGGAGGGTCCAACCCGGTACTAGTAAGGGGTGCCTAATAAAGTGGCCAGTGTACATGTATACATATATATAAATATATCCTGTTTTACTTTTTACATTTGGATGCAAGTCTTTTAAAAAGATGGGACAAGTGTAATGCACATTCAGTTTCTTTCCTAATTATATAATGTCATGCAAAACTATTTTTAACATTTCTAATGCAGTATTTAAATGCGAAGACCATGTTATTCAGTGAGTGAAGTTTATGAAAAAAGATTATACGGCAAGAAAAAGCTTCACTTTGCTTCAAAAATCGACAAACTTAGACTTGAAGAAATGTGCAAATACAAACTGAGACACAGAGTTGAATTAAAAAGCTAAACATTTATATAATTTCATATCTTACAGACTCCTGTAAGCTCACTCTGGATCCAAACACTGCACATAAACAGCTTCATCTGTCTGATGAGAACAGAGTGGCTTCTTTCACTACTACAATGCATCCATATCCTGATCATCCGGACAGATTTGATACCTGGCCTCAGGTGTTGTGCAGAGAGAGTGTGTGTGGACGCTGTTACTGGGAGGTGGAGTGGACTGATGGCGTCTCAATATCAGTGTCATATAAGAGCATCAGCAGGAAGGGAGAAACTAAGCGTTGTTCATTTGGACATACTAATGAGTCCTGGAGATTGCAGTGTTCTCAATCCAGTCACTTATTTTTGCACAACGACATAAAGACAAAACTCGGTGTATCAATGAGCTCCTCCAGAATAGGAGTGTATGTGGATCACAGAGCAGGAATTCTGTCCTTCTTCAGTGTTTCTCACACAACAATGAGCCTCATCAACAGAGTCCAGACCACATTCACTCAACCGCTCTATCCTGGGTTTGCAGTTTACGGATCAAAAGTGAAACTCATTCATTTTCCTTCGGCTTAGTCTGTTATTTATTATTGGTCACCACAGCGGAATGAACCACCAACTTAAAGTAGTCAAACAGGATTGTAGGTACACAAGTAAGTACACTTTATTATGAGTAAAGAGTCGAGTCAGTTGAGTCAGAGTCGGTTGTGAATGAAAGTAATCTACTGTTGCAAACGAATAAGGCATCATATGTTTTAAAGCTTGCTTTTTTGTTTTAAGCTGAATTCTAGTATCTTGCAAAATTACTATAATATTACTTACTGTCATCATGGTAAAGACAGAAATTAGTCAGAATAAACCAGTTAATAAAACTATTATGTTTTAAATGTGCTGAGAAAAACCTTTTCTCTTTCAAACAGTGCTTTGAAAAGACACGCATCGTAAGCTTTTTCCTTAAAGGGGTGTTCCACTACAATATCCTTTTCTAAACTTTAGTTTTGTAGCTGTGTGAACATTTGGCTAAATCTTAAACATCTGTGAATGTAATACACTCAATGTTCAATGCAAAGGGAGACATTGGGCTTAGCAAAGTGTTAGCTTAGCAAAGCTTACAGTGAATTAAGTTCTTCCCCTTAATGTACAGTACGTAAAACTGTGGGAATGTGTTTTTCAATTATTAAAAATGAGGAGCATTGCCCAGATATTTTAGTTAATAGAGAAGTGATAAATATAGTGGATCATTTTAAATAATTAGGTATAATTATTGACTCTAAAAAAAAAAAAAACACATTAAGAAGGTTTCCAAAAGTGCTAGAGCAAGCCTGAGGATTTCTAGAAACATCGGGCATCAGTTACCTATGGCTGCTGCTAAACTTTTTATGAACACAATGAATTTCCCTCATTTATCTTATGGCCCGTTTCCACTGTGTGGCACGGTTCAGTTTGATGCGCTTTTATGGCCATTTCCACTGTCAAATGGTACCTTAAAGCGAACCGTACCGTACAACTTTTTGGGTAAACCCTTGGCAAAACACACCAAAAGGCAGAGCTAGACGTGCAACTGGACACTGTTGGTTTACAGAGATACGTCACTCGTTCCTTCAACAAGCCAGGAGAATGAAAACAAAGCCTTCTAAGGTTTATGCAATTATATATAATTTGAATATAAAATAGAAATGGCGGCGCAGTGGCGCAGTGGGTAGCACGTTCGCCTCACAGCAAGAAGGTCGCTGGTTCGATCCTCGGCTCAGTTGGCGTTTCTGTGTGGAAAAAACATAGTTTGCATGTTCTCCCTGCGTTCGGGTGGGTTTCCTCCGGGTCCTCCGGTTTCCCCCACAGTCCAAAAACATGCGGTACAGGTGAATTGGGTAGGCTAAATTGTCCGTAGTGTGTGTGTGTGAATGAGTTTATGTGGATGTTTCCCAGAGATTTTGGAAGGCTGGAAGGGCATCTGCTGCGTAAAAAACTTGCTGGATATGTTGGCGGTTCATTCCGCTGTGGCAACCCCAGATTAATAAAGGAACTAAGCCGACAAGAAAATGAAAAAAGTCATTTGATGTCGTTATTGGACAATAAAATAACGTTGTCTGCCCTCTCTTTCTCAGTTTAAGCATTAATGGGAGAAAAAACTTGGACTTGGTTTGGATCAGGGATGGTGGGAAATGGCTGCTGAGAGAGTTAATTATGGTGGCTTGAAAAGCCAACATACTGTTATCTCACTTAAACTTATTATTATTATGGTGGCTTGAAAAGCCAACATACTGTTATCTCACTTAAACTTATTATTATTCTGCTTCTTTCTTCTGAGACTAATTTTAAAGTCTATCTCCTCCTAACCCTTTCAAGCTTCATACCTCAAACTTTCGTCAAACCTTCAAACTAGTCTGACTCGGGTTGCTATATCTTTTCCGACTGATCCGACTTTCGGTTTTCCGAAAAACGACCCGGAAAATTCCCAAAATTCCCATTGACTTAACATTGGGTCAAACTTTGTGACCTCATAACTCTGCATCAGACTGTCCTACAGACTTCTAACTGGGCTCATTTAACTCAGTCTAGCCAGCAGCCAATAACTGATGACCTTTAAACTTACTAGCCACTCCCTAGCAACCACTTTTGGCACCCTAGCAACTGTCCCATAGACTTCCATTGTAAAAGACTGCCATTGACTTAACATTGAGTCAACCTTTGTGAGCTCATAACTCTGCATCAGACTGTCCTACAGACTAGAGTCAGGCCCCATTCAACTCAGTCTAGTCAGCAGCCAATCACTGATGACCTTTAGACTTACTAGCCACTCTCTAGCAACCACTTATGGCACCCTAGCAACTGTCCCGTAGACTTCCATTCAAAAGACTCTCATTGACTTAACATGGGATCAAACTTTGTGAGCTCATAACTCTGCATCAGACTGTCATACAGACTAATGGCTGAGCTCATTTAACTCAGTCTACCAAACTGCCAATAACTGATGAGCTTTTAACTTTCTAGCCACACCCCTAACTACCACATACTGCACCCTAGCAACTGTCCCGTAGACTTCCATTACAAAAGACTCTCATTGACTTAACATGGGATCAAACTTTGTAAGCTCATAACTCTGCATCAGACTGTCATAGAGACTAATGGCTGAGCTCATTTAACTCAGTCTAGCCAGCAGCCAATCACTGATGGCCTTTTAACTTTCTAGCTACACCCCTAACTACCACATACTGCACCCTAGCAACTGTCCTATAGAATGTAATTAGCTGTGCTATCAAATGCTTATAATTCTAACATGCTAATGACATGCCAATCATGCTAGCAACATGCTACTCATATGCTAATCATGCTAATGACATGCTAACTCATACTGGAAACATGCTAATGACATGCTAATTTGTACTAGAATCATGCTAGTAACATGCTAATTCAAACTAGACTCATGTTAATAACTGGCCTACATGCATATCTTTGCATAGCAGTGTCCTATTGACTTGGGGGATGGCTCATCTGACTCAGACAACCAATGAGCATCTCAATATGATAATGAAGCTCACAAGCCACGCCCCCAAATTGATTCCATAGACTTCCATTAAAATAGGCCAAGATGCATATCTTTGCATAGCAGTGTCATAGAAACATGGGGGTTGGTTCATTCGACTAAGACAACCAACCACATTCAAGTTCACTCTGTAACCTCGCCCATAGCAACAAAACAGAGTACCCTAGCAACCATTCATTAACAGCTATATCTCAGCATCAGAACATCGTAGAGACTTGGAGATTGGCTCGTTTGACTCATGCTAGCAAACGGAACTTCCTATATGCTACACATGCTAGCAGTGACTAGCTACATGCTAATATTGACTAGCCCAGTACTGTAACTTGCTAGAAATGCTTACTAAGTATAAATGTTTTATCAATCATGTATGTGAGGCTTGCCTAGTAACCAACCAGGGTACCCTAGCAACTGCCTAGCAACCACCCAAATTACCCTAGCAACCGCCTAGCAACCACCTAGCAACGGCCTAGTAATGCCTTAGTAAGGGCCTAGCGACCACTCAGGACACCCTAGCAACCGCCTAGCAACGCCTTAGCAACCACTCAGAATACCTTAGCAACCACCTAGCAACACCTTAGCAACCACCTAGCAACCACTTGGGACACCTTAGCAACCGCCTAGCAACACCTTAGCAACCACCTAGCAACCACTCAGAACACCCTAGCAACTGCCTAGCAACGCCTTAGCAACCACCTAGCAACCACTCAGGACACCCTAGCAACCACCTAGCAACACCTTAGCAACCACCTAGCAACCACTCAAGACACCCTAGCAACCACCTAGCAACGCCTTAGTAACCACTCAGAACACCCTAGCAACCACCTAGCAACTAGTCAGACCACCTTAGCAACTGCCTTGCACCACCTTAGCAACCACCTAGCAACCACTTAAAACACCCTAGCAACCGCCTAGTAAAATGCTAATTCATGCTAGAATCATGCTAACAACATGCTAATTCATGCTAGAATCATGCTAGTAACATGCTAATTTATGCTAGATTTATGCTAACAACATGCTAATTCATGCTAGAATCATGCTAGTAACATGCTAATTCATGCTAGAATCATGCTAACAACATGCTAATTCATGTAAGAATCATGCTACTAACATGCTAATTCATGCTAGAATTATCCTAGTAGCATGCTAATTCATGCTAGAATCATGCTAGTAACATGCTAATTCAACCACTTCAAACTTTCAGATTCGGCTTTTCAAGCCACCATAAAGTTTGTCCTCAAACTTTAATATCTAGTTCTGCTTCTTCTTCTTCTTTCTTCTGAGACTAATTTTAAAGTCTATCTCCTCCTAACCCTTTCAAGCTTCATACCTCAAACTTTCGTCAAACCTTCAAACTGGTCTGACTCGGGTTGCTATATCTTTTCCGACTGATCCGACTTTCGGTTTTCCGAAAAACGACCCGGAAAATTCCCAAAATTCCCATTGACTTAACATTGGGTCAAACTTTGTCACCTCATAACTCTGCATCAGATTGTCCTACAGGCTTCTAACTGGGCTCATTTAACTCAGTCTAGCCAGCAGCCAATAACTGATGACCTTTAAACTTACTAGCCACTCCCTAGCAACCACTTTTGGCACCCTAGCAACTGTCCCATAGACTTCCATTGTAAAAGACTGCCATTGACTTAACATTGAGTCAACCTTTATGAGCTCATAACTCTGCATCAGACTGTCCTACAGACTACAGTCAGGCCTCATTCAACTCAGTCTAGTCAGTAGCCAATCACTGATGGCCTTTAGACTTACTAGCCACTCCCTAGCAACCACTTATGGCACCCTAGCAACTGTCCCGTAGACTTCCATTCAAAAGACTCTCATTGACTTAACATGGGATCAAACTTTGTGAGCTCATAACTCTGCATCAGACTGTCATAGAGACTAATGGCTGAGCTCATTTAACTCAGTCTAGCCAGCAGCCAATCACTGATGGCCTTTTAACTTTCTAGCCACACCCCTAACTACCACATACTGCACCCTAGCAACTGTCCTATAGAATGTAATTAGCTGTGCTATCAAATGCTTATAATTCTAACGTGCTAATGACATGCCAATCATGCTAGCAACATGCTACTCATATGCTAATCATGCTAATGACATGCTAACTCATTCTGGAAACATGCTAATGACATGCTAATTTGTACTAGAATCATGCTAGTAACATGCTAATTCATACTAGACTCATGTTAATAACTGGCCTACATGCATATCTTTGCATAGCAGTGTCCTATTGACTTGGGGGATGGCTCATCTGACTCAGACAACCAATGAGCATCTCAATATGATAATAAAGCTCACAAGCCACGCCCCCAAATTGATTCCATAGACTTCCATTAAAATAGGCCAAGATGCATATCTTTGCATAGCAGTGTCATAGAGACATGGGGGTTGGTTCATTCGACTAAGACAACCAACCACATTCAAGTTCACTCTGTAACCTCGCCCATAGCAACAAAACAGAGTACCCTAGCAACCATTCATTAACAGCTATATCTCAGCATCAGAACATCGTAGAGACTTGGAGATTGGCTCGTTTGACTCATGCTAGCAAACGGAACTTCCTATATGCTACACATGCTAGCAGTGACTAGCTACATGCTAATATTGACTAGCCAAGTACTGTAACTTGCTTGAAATGCTTACTAAGTATAAATGTTTTATCAAGCATGTATGTGAGGCTTGCCTAGTAACCAACCAGGGTACCCTAGCAACTGCCTAGCAACCACCCAAATTACCCTAGCAACCGCCTAGCAACCACCTAGCAACGGCCTAGTAATGCCTTAGTAAGGGCCTAGCGACCACTCAGGACACCCTAGCAACCCCCTAGCAACGCCTTAGCAACCACTCAGAATACCTTAGCAACCACCTAGCAACACCTTAGCAACCACCTAGCAACCACTTGGGACACCCTAGCAACCACCTAGCAACGCCTTATAACCACTCAGAACACCCTAGCAACCATCTAGCAACCACTTAGGACACCTTAGCAACCACCTAGCAACACCTTAGCAACCACCTAGCAACCACTCAGAACACCCTAGCAACCGCCTAGCAACACCTTAGCAACTACCTAGCAACCACTTAGGACACCCTAGCAACCGCCTAGCAACACCTTAGCAACCACCTAGCAACCACTTAGGACACCCTAGCAACCGCCTAGCAACACCTTAGCAACCACCTAGCAACACCTTAGCAACCACCTAGCAACCACTCAGGACACCTTAGCAACCACCTAGCAACACCTTAGCAACCACCTAGCAACCACTCAGAACACCCTAGCAACCGCCTAGCAACACCTTAGCAACCACCTAGCAACCACTCAGGACACCCTAGCAACCACCTAGCAACACCTTAGCAACCACCTAGCAACCACTCAGGACACCCTAGCAACGCCTTAGCAACCACTCAGAATACCCTAGCAACCACCTAGCAACCACTTAGGACACCTTAGCAACCACCTAGCAACACCTTAGCAACCACTCAGAACACCCTAGCAACCGCCTAGCAACACCTTAGCAACAACCTAGCAACCACTCAGAATACCCTAGCGACCACCTTGCAACACCTTAGTAACCACTTAGCAACTAGTCAGAACACCTTAGCAACTGCCTAGCACCACCTTAGCAACCACCTAGCAACCACTCAAACACCCTAGCAACCGTCTAGCAATACCCTAGCAACCACCTAGCAACTAGTCAGACCACCTTAGCAACTGCCTTGCACCACCTTAGCAACCACCTAGCAACCACTTAAAACACCCTAGCAACCACCTAGTAAAATGCTAATTCATGCTAGAATCATGCTAACAACATGCTAATTCATGCTAGAATCATGCTAGTAACATGCTAATTTATGCTAGATTTATGCTAACAACATGCTAATTCATGCTAGAATCATGCTAGTACCATGCTAATTCATGCTAGAATCATGCTAACAACATGCTAATTCATGTAAGAATCATGGTACTAACATGCTAATTCATGCTAGAATTATCCTAGTAGCATGCTAATTCATGCTAGAATCATGCTAGTAACATGCTAATTCAACCACTTCAAACTTTCAGATTCGGCTTTTCAAGCCACCATAAAGTTTGTCCTCAAACTTTAATATCTAGTTCCTCTTCTTCCTTTGCCAAACTGAGTCTGATTCAATTTAAGGTTCTGCAAAAAATGCTTTTCTTGCTTAGATTTTTTGTCTTGTTTCTAGTCTAAATATCTAAAATTTCTTATATCAAGAAGCATTTTCTTGACAAGCAAAACATATTATCTTGTTTTGAGAAATAATATGCCAATATTAAGTGGGTTTTTCCCTAAAACAATCAAAATAATCTGCCAATGGGGTAAGCAAATTAATCTTGTTTTTTCTTTTGACGTAAGATTATCTTGCTTACCCCATTGGCAGATTTTTAAACTTGTTTTAAGGAAAAACTCACTTAATATTGGCATATTATTTCTGAAAACAAGACAATATGTTTTTCTTGTCTAGAAAATTCTTCGTAATTTAGGAATTTTTAGATGTTTGGACTAGAAAGAAGACAAAAAATCTAAGCAAGAAAAGCATTTTTTGCAGTATATAGAATTCACCTAACAAATGTGAAATTAAGTAAGATATTCCCAGGCGTGGATGTTAATTGTCACAGGTGTTTTTTGGCTCCTGCTGATCATACCCACATGTTGTTTTCTTGTACAAAGTTGGAAATTATTTGGAGTTCTTTCTTTGATACTTTTTCTACAATTTTCAACATTTCTCTTGAACCATGCCCCTTGATTGCTATTTTTGGTGTATCGGCTTTGTTGGACAACCTTTCAAATAAGAATGCTAATGTTCTGCCTTTGCGTCATTGATAGCCTGAGGGCAGATTTTATTACACTGGAAGTCTTCTAAACCTCCTTCCACTGTCTCTTGGTTGGAAAAATTGAGATCTTTTCTATATATTGAAAAAATTAAGTTTGCACTAAGAGGCTCCACTGAAAAATTTAAAAAAATCTGGCATCCTTTAATTAATTTCATCAGAACACAAAATTCGCTGATTTCTATATATTTTTTTTCTTTTAAGAAAGATCTCTGCTCTTTTTATTAATGTGTGCGTGTGTTATTTATATTTTATGTATATTTATTCAGTTGCTTTGACAATTCTTGTAGGTGCTAATGTTATGTTTTTTTTTTTTAATTCTCCTTGGTGGTGGGATGGGAGACTGGGGTTTTTTGAATGTTCTTGTTTACTCTTAGTTATTGTTAATAAAAAGTGTAAACTATTGATATTGTGGTATTTATTTGTTGACTGCACAAAAACAAACAATACAAAATAAAACAAATAAAAAATAAAATAACATTGTCCTTGTTTGCTGGCTAGACAATGAATTTTGGTCACCTGACATCACAAACCTATTATTAATGTCTTATGACGTTGTGTGCCTGCTGGGCAACGACTAAATGCACTACAGAATGTTACGTTTACACACATCCACAAATTACCTGTAAATTCGGCAGCTTTTTATACTCACTACTTACTACTCTTGAGTACTTTTGAAAGGTCTACTTTTTACTCATACTTTGAGCAATATTTACAGCAGATACCTTTACTCTACTTGCACTACAAGTAACTAAACCACTACCTAAATTACTTTTAGGCAAGTAATGGTACTTTTACTTCAGTATGACTTTTTCAGTACTCTTTCCACCACTGGCAATAACATGTCTGATTACATTTTTTAGTGATTAGGATGAGAGTTTTGTTGCTGCTTAGTTTTGTTTATTTGTTTACAGGGTCAATGCACATTAATAAACATTACTGTAAAATGTGCCAGAATTAGCCAAGAATGGCTGTTTTTTATGTGTAGACCCCTTACAGAACGTTAAAAAGTTACACCTAAAATAAAAGCACATAACATAAACAACTCTATCATATATAAAATACAATTAAAAGAGTAAAAAACAAAAACAGACCGATGGCAGCAGAAGAGGACAAAAAGCCAAAGACAAACAGTACAAATAAGTGTCAAGAATACAGCACTAATGCTGACAATGCTGATTTGTCAATAACTAATTTTTAACATGAGACTGAAAAGAACGAAAGGTAAGTGATCTTCTAATTGTTGCTGGAATGGAGTTTCATTCCCTGGCAGCTTTCACTGAAAATACTGACTGACTGCATTTACTTGAAACCTTGCTTGAAATCATTGGACAATGTACACTTCTAATGTAATACAATTAAATGCTAATTTAATTAAATTTCTCTGGAAGTGTTAAATACACTTGTATTAGCATTATCCAAGTATAGTTAGACAAAAAAAGTGAGATTACTTTGGCAGGACAGTAAAAAGTATAAAAATATCAAAGCCATAATACCATAAACGTCTTAATAGTGATCTATATCAACAGGACAGACGGTTTACTGTAAAAGTATCACTGTGATTTTTCCCCGCAATAAACCTTTGACACTTGTGTTGCTATATCTCTGTGGTGAGATGGTTAGGTATTGGCCATGTCAATAGGGGAATTATCCACACACAACTCATGATTTTGCCAAGTACGATGAGATTCTAGATTAACATCAATGTTGATCCCGGAACATAAATTTTTGTTCGTAAATGTAATCCTACTCCCTACCCCTAAACCCAACCATAATTATAAATTATTCCCAAAATTAGAGGGGAATAATAGTTGGATAACAATCATGTAGAAGTGCATAAACCTAACCGTGAGCCTTACCTTAACATAAACGGTAAATATATCCTTTCATTCTCATTGGCTGATACGAATGTTGTCTCAGGATCAACATAGATGTTAATCCGGTAACATGTCCAACTTGGTGAAATCAGGTTGGCGTCATCCCCACAGTCCTCACTAGATCATTGTAATATTGGGTGTGATCTTGGATAAAGATTTATATGGCAAATTGCATATAAAAATAGAGCTGCTGTTATCTTAATTTGTCACTCAAATTTTCAAAAACTTCCTCTATCTTGCAGGTCAAAGTGTGTTTATTTAGCTTGATTATCATTTCTCTGTGACGCTCCTCAATTCCTCCAACAGAAGGAAGTAAATGCATTCGGTATTTACTTAATTTTGGTAACCTTGAAATAACAGAAATGGGCAGCTTGACCTACTGTAATAGTGAATCCTTAAAATAATTCATTCATTCATTTTCCTTCAGCCTAGTCCCTTTATTCATCAGGGGTTATCACAGCAGAATGAATCGCCAACTTATCCAGCACATGTTTTACACAGCGAATGCCCTTTCAGCTGCAACCCTGTACTGGGGATGACCCATACACTCTCACATTCACACTCAAACACTACCACCAATTTAGTTTATTCAATTCACCTGTACCTCTTGTCTTTCGACTGTGGGGGAAACCGGAGCACCCGGAGAACCAGCGACCTTCTTGTTGTGAGGAGACCGTGCTAACCACTGACCCACCTAAAAATAATTCAAATGTGCTTGAATAAAATATGGAGATCAGCATCTCTTTTATTATATGTTAATGTATTTACTAACATGAACAAACAATGAACGGTACATTTTTACTGTATTGATCTTTGTTAATGTTAGTTAATGAACAAAGTCATTAATTGTTAGCCCTTGAAAACTCAAAGTGCTTAACTAATGTTAACAAGCACACGCTGTTAACACTTTCCTGTGGAATCTACAGTATCTTACACTCTCAGAAAAAATGGTACAATGTTGTACCAAAGAAGGTACAAACCCTTGTCACTGGGGCAATAGCTTTGTATGGGACAGAATTGTACCTTAAAACAAAGGAACTAATTTGTACTATTGCAGTTTGTACCTTTAAGGACATCATTTGTACCATGGGAAACCAAAATGTACCTTTGGGTTTTAAAACCTGCAGATATAAGATTGTGCCTTCATCAAAGGTGCAAATCTGATCCATGAAGGTACCACCACAGTGACAAGACACTTTGTACCTAAACAGTGTCAAAAATGCTGACAAAACATTTATTTAAAATACCTTAAATGTGTAG
Organism: Danio rerio; assembly: GCF_052040795.2. Lineage (NCBI taxonomy): Eukaryota > Metazoa > Chordata > Actinopteri > Cypriniformes > Danionidae > Danio > Danio rerio. Next base: position 51,431,856 of record NC_141022.1, on the reverse strand, counting down.
TTTACAATACCTATAGTATGTTTTACCAGTTGTTTTGTAATATTGTATTATAGAACTTAATAATTAATGTTTATATGTTTCTTTCTTCTAGAAATTATTCAAAAAAATCACTTTGCCTTTCCAGCCATATTTATTTTCATAGCTACTGTAATAAAGAAATAGTTGATCAACACTTTGTACCTTTTATATGGGAACAATTGTGTACCTTCATTTCAGTTGTACAATAAATGGCACAGAACAGCATCATAAGAGGTCTTTTCTGTACCATATAAGGTATAATCTTTACAAAGGTACAAAAACTGTTTCTCAAGAAACATTATTTGTACAACCGTGTTTCTGAGAGTGTACTGTAAAATCAATAACAGCAAAAATACTGTATTAATATTTATAGCATCTTGCTATATGTGTTTACAGCATTGTATATCTTTACTGTAAAATATGGTCATTTTTACTATGAAACGTTAAAATACAGTAACATACTGCATAACTGTCCCACAGTAAAATACAGTTCATATTACAGTGTATCATCAACAGTGCAACTTAGGATTGTAATAATGCATTAGTAAATGTCGAACTATGATTAATAAATGCTGTACACTATTCTACTTAGTTCATGTTAGTAAATACATTAACTAACTTTGACTAGTGGATCATTATTGTAAATGTTTAGTACCAGCTATTAATAGTGCCTTTATTAATAATATTCTTCATTCTAATAGTTCTATAATATATCTGCTATCAATTATTTCTCATGTTGTTAAAATATGAGGCTTCTACAAGATTAATAAAAAATGTTAAATGCTCAAGGGCGACACGGTGTCTCAGTGGTTAGCACTGTCGCCTCACAGCAAGAAGTTTGCTGGTTCGAGTCCCAGCTGGAACAGTTGGCATTTCAGTGTGGAGTTTGCATGTTCTCCCCTTGTTGGTGTGGGTTTCCTCCGGGTGCTCCTGTTTCCCCCACAGTCCAAAACATGCGCTATATGTAAATTGAATGAACTAAATTAGCCGTAGTGTATAAGTGTGAATGTGAGAGTGTATGGGTGTTTCCCAGTGCTGGGTTGCAGCTGAAAGAGCATCAGCTGCGTAAAACATATGCTGGATAAGTTGGCGGTTCATAAACAGATAATTAAGGGGACTAAGTCGAAGGAAAATAATTAAATAAATGGCTATCAGATGTTATAAAGGTAATGTCACTCTGAAATTATAACATGTTGTCTTAACTGAAAAAAACTAATACCACAGAGATAAACTCTTACATTCAACAATTAATATTTAAAGAGTCTAAACTTTGAAGCACTAATATTGCAATTAATTGTATGCTTAGTAAATTTGAAAGCAACTGAACTGGTAAAATGTTAGTGTCGGAATGTTCGAGTCAAAGTTGAAACAAAGTGGACTTGAGACTGTAATATATTGGCAATAAAATCTATCTCATAGACACTCCTGCTTTGTGCACCTTGATCTCAAACTCAGAACAAGGAACCAATTTTAATATTGAGCTGTTTGCTGGTTGAGCTGCTTTGCCTGAAATGGCACAAGCCAGTATTTCAGTAGCTCAAGATCAGTTCATCTGTTCGATCTGTCTGGATCTCCTGAAGAAACCAGTGACCATCCCCTGTGGACACAGTTACTGTATGAACTGCATTACTGACTACTGGAATTACCAATCGAAAGTTTACAGCTGCCCTCAGTGCAGGCAGACCTTCAAACCGAAACCTGCTTTAAACAAGAACGTGGTGATGGCAGAAATGGTGGAGAAACTGAAGACAGGATTATTAAATGCTCTCAGCTATGCAGGACCTGGAGATGTGGAGTGTGATGTCTGCTCTGGGAGAAAATATAAAGCTGTGATATCCTGTCTGGTGTGTCTGGAATCTTACTGTCAGACTCACTTTGAGCGTCATGAGGAGTTTCACTCGGGCAGACACAAAGTGACCGATGCTACTGGACAACTGAAGCAGATGATCTGCCCAAAACATAATAAACAGCTAGAAATCTTCTGTCGTACTGATCAGTGCTGCATCTGCTATTTGTGTACTATGGATGAACACAGAAACCACGACACTGTAGCAGCCGTAGTGGAGAGGACAGAGAAAGAGGTAGGTTTTAAAAAGTATCACAATATAGAGTACTGAACAAATTAGGGATGCACGATGTTGAAAAAATATGACTGGAAAAAATAATTTGATAAAACTTCTTACAATAACAGTGCATATATAATGATATGTTAATATGTAAACTAAGCATTACATAATTATGAACAATTGATTAGTTAATGCATGCTTAATTTAACAATCATGAACTCATAACAGGGTAATGTATAATTATATCATGACTTTACTTAAAGGGGAACATCATCATTAACCCATACTTAACTACTCATGAACTAATTATGCACATCTGTCTAGTTTGTTTACTAGGGATGTAACAATATTGTAAATACCGTCATACTGCAATAGTGATTTTTTTCAATATTACCGTAGGCAAATGACTCAAAAAAACTACAGTATATTGCTGAGAAAAGTTTGCTTAGGCGAATGAAGCAAACGGGAGGTAGCGGGAACTACAATTCCCATCAGCCTAGGCGTGGCCATCATCCTTTGCGGTCTGTTGTCACTACAGATCCAGTAATGCGTAAATGGAGTGTACTGCTGGTAGCGGGGAAGAAAAAGAGCTGGAAATGATCGAACCTAAAGCGGGTTTTAAATCGGATGTGTGGAAGCATTTCGATTTCTTTCTAAAAAGATATGAAAAAGGAGAAAAGGTGACAGACAAAGAATAAAACAGTAGGCAGGCACTGCCAGACTGTGGTGAAATATAAGTTGGGGAATACGACTAAAAACAGTCATGGGGACTGCAGAACACAGCACACTTGTTAGATTGATGCAGACATTGACTTATACCGCAAAGAGACCTCGATCTCACTCATGGCTTGTCCTCTCAAGTGGTGGAAAGACAATGCACAACGTTACCCACTGCTGTCAACCTTGGCTAAATCATATCTGTCTGTCCCAGAAACCTCAGTCCCAAATGAGAGGGTTTTTATTCTGTTGCAGGGGACATTGTAAATGCCCAGAGATCCCAGCTTTTACCAGATTATATTTATATGATAATTTTCCTTAAAAAACCCATCTCTATCTAAGTGATTGAGTGATTAAATGTTATTAACAATACTAAATTGAAACTTTTTTTATATGGTTTAATAGTTTTTTGTTATTAAAATTTAAAAAATGAAGTTCCTGTTTCGAAACTTACAGATAGATGGCTAATTTGTATGTCATTGATATGAACAGTGCTAAGGTAAATAAACCCTTTTGGCACTTTTTTTCGAGTCTTTTCATTAGTTTTGTTTCTCCTGTAAATTATTCAATAAATACCATACCGTGCCATTCATATCGAGGTATTATCGTACCGTGAAATTCTGATACCGTTACATCCTTAGTGTTTGCACTAAATAACAACAGAAAAGCGTTCAGTCAACATCAACATGAACAGTTTAAACACAGGAGCTCAAGAGTAGTTAAGGATGAGCTCATGGTGATGTCCCCCTTCAAGTAAAGTCGTGACATAACTTTACATTAACAGCTCATGAGTTCATGTTGGTTACATTTCACCTAAATTAAATGTTGTTAATACATTCATTAACAGCATGAACTAAAACGTAATTAAGGTAGCCACACATGAACTCATGTGACTCAAGTTAGTTTATGATTAGAGCATGCATTAACTCTTAACTCATCATAAGTTCATAATAACGTAATGTTCAGTTTACAAATTAATACATCATAAATCCTGTACTGTTATTGTATAGCAGTGGTCACCAAACTTGTTACTGGAGGGCTAGTGTCCTGCAGATTTTAGCTCCAACCTTAATCAAACACACCTGAAGAAGCTAATCAAGGTCTTACTAGGTATGCTTGAAACGTCCAGGCAGGTGTGTTGAGCCAAGATGGAGCTAAACCCTGCAGGGACACTGGCCCTCCAAGACCAGCATTGTAAAGTGTTACCAATAATTCTGCAATATATATTGTGATCTGAACAAAATTTCACCAGATGGCTTGAAAATCTCTATTTGGAAATAAACCATTTAGATTGATTTGGATAATTTTGTAAGGGAGTCCATCTGCATAAAATATAATACAATTTGAAGCATAGAAAAATACAATAAAGCAATGATTAAAGGTGAAATAAACAATGCTTTATGGTTGTCTAGGGAGTTACATCTTGTGGATTGTTTAATTTGACTACTCTTTCGTTATGTTAGTGGCTGTTTTTGCCCCACTGACTTCCATTATAACTACATTTTTGACAGCCATGACAGCATATAACCATGCATTCCTGATTGATGCTGGATTTCCTTGTTGGTTAGAGGTCAAATTTGTCTTTTTTACTGTAGATCATCAGTTGCCAGCATTAACCCTTTAGATAAAAAAAGTATCTGGCTTTTATATGGACTTCTATGGAGTAAACCAGCAGATTATAGTCTGTGAGTGCATAAATAAGCCTACTATGTCCTGAGAGCTGAGCTTATTTTGATTCTCAGACATATCAAAGTAAGTGCGCAAAGCTCCCTTTCTCTCTCTCTCTCTCTCTCTCTCTCTCTTTCTCAATTTCTTGTGCCTGAACAATTTAAAACAGGGGTCACCAATCTCGTTCCTGGAGCTCAGGTGCAGGTTTAGCTCCAACTTGCCTCAACACACCTTCCTGAGTGTTTCAAGTCAACCTAGTAAGACCTTGATTAGCTTGTTCAGGTGTGTTTGATTAGGGTTGGAGCTAAAATCTGTAGGACACTGGACCTCCAGGAACAAGTTTGTTGATCCCTGCTTTAAACCATACTGTAGGTCTCAAACTGGATTCCTGGAGGGCCGCAGTTCTGCACTGTTTTGCTCCAATCCTAATCAAACAGCTGATCCAACTAATTAAAGTGTTCAAGACTACTATGTACTCTAGACTGATTTCACGCGGCTGCCATTTTTTAAAAGCGAAATTGAGGCTGCAATGGAAAGAGACCCGAAAGTATTGCTTGGAGTCACATAGGAACATTGAGTACCTGGCTGTATCTTATCAGCGAAGAGAACGTGACATAAATGTGTAATTTCACTGCCTTCCAAGTGACCCGAAGGTCCGTTCTGAATAAACAGTGAAAATAAAAAGGGATATCAGACCTCATTTTCAGCTAAATTAAGGGAAATTGCACTAGTTAGCTAACATTTTCTTTTCCAAACACGTTTTAGAAGCCATTTATCAAACTCAAGTTAATGAACTGATTCTTTCACTATATTAGACTTAGAATTTCAGCACTGAAATTAAAAAACAAACGTGCATTTTCAGTTAACATTTACACTGACCACACTGAACTGAGCTAAACTGAACAGAACATAAACAGTAAAAACTGAACTACATTGTTCCAATTACTATGACCATTTATATGAAGCTGCTTTGACACAATCTACATTGTAAAAGCGCTGTACAAATAAAGCTGAATTGAATTTAGTTTAATTTAAGGCACTTTTGATGGCGTTCTTAAACAGCGCTGATTTGCCATTGTGTTCAAGCGCTCAGTCATTAGTTTACCCACCGCATTCGCAACGCTTACCGAGTGCAAACACAGATGAGCAATACGCTTGATGACTAAACAGATCTTCGCGGCTGCTTCGCGCTCCAGTGTCCGTGTATTTGTGTTTGCACTTGATGAAGAGTAGTGAATTGATGACCTTTACGACCAATCACTGTCATTTCTGTAGAGCACTGGTGAAAACTATTTCCAATCAGTTGTTTAAGAACGTGCTCAGCGGTGCTTGAATGTTAGCGGAAAATGGATGTTTTTTAAAACTTCAGTACAGAGACAACACTTTTAAAGACAACATGAGGGTGTGCTACGGATGACTGCATTGTTTTATCACTCACCGGGTTACATAGGCTGAAGCAAGAAAATGTTCCCATGGTGTTTACCTGGTGCCATGAACTGAGACTAGGAGGACACTTAAGCGTATTATTTTTTAAGAGATTATGATTTTGTTCGAAGCCTAATGTGCTTTTAATTTTTTTAATTAAACTGAACTGAATGATATTAAAGTGATGTTTACACCATTTCTGCATTTTGGAATCTCGGCAACAGCTGCAGGTTTGTAATCCACAGCATGTTGCTGCTATATGTTTACAGTGCTGATTCTGTACCTCTGGGTTTCTTCTCACCGCAGCCTCGCTTTAGTTGAGTTGGAGGTGGTTGAAGCTAAACTATGCAGAGCTGCGGCCCTCCAGGAACTGAGTTTGAGACCATTGCTTTGAACTTACTTTAAACTTGAAATGCTCACAATGGCAGACCTCAAAAACAAATGATCAAACTTCACTATATTATGTTAAACGCTGCAGTGACTCTACAGATCTTATGTGTCCTAAACTGGGGTTTCTGGTCATCTATAATGAATCCCAACTCAGCATTGCACATCCTATCATTGTGATTTAGATGCTGAAACGATATATTTAGTTTGAACAAATCATGCATCGTTTTGAACAGAACCATTTGTAATGTGAACAGCTTTGGCTCTCTGTAGTAATCCTTTTATTTTGCTTAATTCTTTAACAGAAACAGTTGGAAGAAACACAGAGAAGATTCCAGCAGGTAATCCAGGAAAAGGAGAAAAAGCTTCAGGAACTGAAAAAGCCTATGAAGACTCCTGAGGTCAGTGATTGTTGAGTGTTAAGAAGAGCAGTTGCAGTTGTGTTTAGGGAAATGTACTTACTTGAATATGTTGTCCACAAAAGTCTGCAGTATTTAACACGAGTCAATGGTCTGTATTTTTTAAAAGCGCTCTGCACAGACAGTGCAAGACAGTCAGAGAATTGCTGAACCAGCCTACTCCACTGCGGTCACAGTAATCAGAGATCAAGAAAACACTGCAGAGAGTCGAGATGAAGGACAACTGGACGTAGGTCAACTGGAGCAGGAGATTGCAGATCTGAAGTGGAGAGAAGCTCAGCTGAAGCAGCTTTCCATTACAAATGATCACATCTGTTTTCTACAGGTAATGGACATCTGAATAACAATGCTGGGATTCATCATGGAAATTATTAATTTCATGCCACAATCTGTCATTCTATGGGCAGCACGGTGGCTCAGTGGTTAGCACTCTCGCCCCACAGCAATAAGGTCGCTGGTTTGAGTCACAAACGGCCCCACAGTTGAGCCCCACAGTCCAAAGACATGCACCTGACTATAGGTGAATTGGGTAAGCTAAATTTCCTGTAGCATATGGGTGATTCTTAGTTCTGGGTTGCCACTGAAAGGGCATCTGCCGTGTAAAACATATGCTGTAATGGTTGGTAGTTCATTCCGCGGTGGCAACCTCTGAAATAGAGACTAAGCCAAAGGAAAATGAATGAATCTGTCATTTTGAGGCATGTCCATAAAAGGCAACTAATATGATTGTTTGACATCTTTGAAAGCCAAAATGTTTCAATGTTCAGTTGATATAGCTAGACAAGGTAATAAATAGCCTGCAGCTAGCTCTCTGTAACTCTCACATGGTCGCCCACTGAAGGTAAGCAGGGCTGTGCCCGGTCAATCCCTGGATGGGAGACCACATGGGAAAGCTAGGTTGCTGCCGGAAGTGGTGTTAGCGAGACCAGCAGGGGGCACCCAACCTGTGGTCCGTGTGGGTCCTAATGCCCCAGTATAGTGATGGGGAATCTATACTGCTCAATGAGCGCCTTCTTTCAGATGAGACATTAAACCAAGGTCCTGACTCTCTATGGTCATTACAAATCCCACGATATCCTTCGAAAAAGAGCAGGGGTCCCCGGCATCCTGGCCAAATTTGCCCACTGGCCCCTGTCCATCATGGCTTCCTAACCATCTCCATATGATAATTGGCTTCATCACACTGTCTCCTCTCCACCAACCAGCTGGTGTGTGGTGTGCGGTCTGGTGCAATATGGCTGCCTTTGCGTCATCCAGGTGGATGCTGCACACTGGTGGTGGATGAGGAGATTTCCCCAATGTGTAAATAAAAAGTGTCCAGAAAAAGCGCTATATAAATGTAAGGAATTAGTATTTTTATTATTATTATAAATCCACCCACAAAACCACACAACTACATCAAAACATTATGCAACTCTGTGCCTCACACAGGTGAGTGGGCTTGACAAACCACCTGTAGAAACACTCTTCTTTCTCTAAATAAACACTCCCCCTCCTTCTCTGAGCATAATCAGTTCCTTTATATAATCAGCACTTCTTGTGAATATTGCTTTTCTTCCTGGATCACTGAATGCCTCCTCAATTGTAAGTTACTTTGGACAAAAGCGTAGGCTGAATGACTAAATGTAAATCATTTTCAAGTAGTTTGAATACATCAGCACAGTATCAGCCTATACCTGAAGTTGTGAGAGAAGTGTGTCGTGAATTAAGCTTTGTCTCTTATGTGTATTCTTCACAGTGTTTCCAGTCTCTCGTTTCACCTCTTGAAGCCTCAGATGGATCCATTAAGAACAGTTCTGATGTGCGAAAATCCATCTCTGAACTGAAAGAGCAACTGTACAGTTTGTGCAGAGAGGAGGAGAAAAAGATATCTAACAGTGGTGAAGCAAGACCACCTCTACCTCTCAGAACACAACTTACACTACCACCACGCCATCCGTCTCTCCAATCACCACCCTCACCACCGCCACCTCTCCGTTCTCAGCTACCACTTCCACCAACACCTCCATCTGTCCAACCACCACCCTCACCACCCCCACCATTCCAACCACCACCACCACCACCGGCTCTCCGTTCTCAGCAACCACTTCCACCAACACCTCTATCCATCCAATCACCAAATATACCTCTCCCACCTCTCCGTTCTCAGCAACCCCTACCACCTCCATCTGTCCAATCACCACCTCCAGCACTCCCAGCTCTCCGTGCTCAGCAACCACTTCCACCAAAACCTTCATCTGTCCAATCACCCCCTCCACTTTCCCGTTCTCAGCCACCTCTTCCACCTCCATCTCTCCCATCACATCTACCACTCCCACCTCCTCGTTCTCAGCAACCACTCCCACCACCACTTCCATCACACCAACCACCACCCTCACCACCCCCATCTCTCCAATCACCACCTTCAACACTCCCCCCATCCCCCCCACCTCCCCAATCACCACCTTCATCTCTCCCCCCAACTCCCCAATCACCATCTTCAGCACTCCCCCCATCTTTCCAATCACCACCTCCACCACTCCCCCCAACACCCCCAGCTCTCCGTTCACAACCTCCAGCACTCCCAGCTCTCCGTGCTCAGCAACCACTTCCACCAAAACCTCCATCTGTCCTATCACCCCCTCCACTGTCCCGTTCTCAGCCACCTCTTCCACCTCCATCTCTCCCATCATCACATCTATCACTCCCACCTCCTCGTTCTCAGCAACCACTCCCACCACCACTTCCATCCCTCCAACCACCACCCTCACCACCTCCAACACTCCCCCCATCACCCCCACCTCTCCAATCACCACCTACATATCTCCTCCCAACTCCCCAATCACCAACTTCATCACTCCCCCCATCTTTCCAATCACCACCTCCACCACTCCCCCCAACATCCCCAGCTCTCCGAGCACAACCACCCATCCCACCGCCCAAACCTCTCCGATTACAAATCCCACCATCTCCAACTCTCTGTTCACGAACTTCACCCCCGCCACTACCCCCACCTCTCGGTTCACAAACCTCACCACCACCCTTACCCCCATCTTTCCGACCAAATCACTGAAGGCCTGGGTTTACACTTTTTTTTGCTCTAACTTTCACAACGCATTTTAAACTATACTCAACTGTGGATAAGCATGGATAGGGGACTTTGACCACCCGTGGACTTCATCTGTGTGACCATTCACCTTGTAACTGCACTGTTGTAGTAGCTCTATGTGCCTACTGCATAGAGATAAAAACTGGCCTGCACACAAACGTTCACGGACAGTTCTGATGTCTCTAACTGAATTACAAGGAAACTGCACAGATCTGCTTTGTTGTTCCTTGTTTTTATCCAAGTGTAAACAATCAAAAATTCATTTTGATTCCCAACGTTTTGGCATGTGGCAAGCCTCAATGAAAAACAATCTTCATAAACCTCAAATGCAATCTTATTAACTAAAATGGACACACAGTGAAAACAAAATCACCTCTATATCCCTTTTAAAAGTTTCATTATATGATGTATTTTCCTTTAAATTGTTCTAAGCTTTGTTTTAGATTGTTCTACACTTTGATCTACATTGTGGTGTTGTGTAAAATGCTTTGATAGTGCAATAGCATACTGTACTCTTGTTTGATTAGAGCATGGGTCTCAAATTCAATTCCTCGAGGGCCACAGCTCTGCACAGTTTTTCTCCAACCCAAATAAACCACAGCTGATCCAACTAATCAAGGTGTTCGAGACTCTTTTGAGCAATTCGATTATTTGGATCAGCCATGTTTGATTAGGGTTGTAGCAAAACTGTGCAGAGTTGTGGCCCTCCAGGAATTGAGTTTGAGACCTATGGATTAGAACAATCTCACACTCAATTCCACGAGGGCCACAGCTCTGCACAGTTTTGCTCCAACCCAAATAAAACACAGCTGATCCAACTAATCAAAGTGTTTGAGACTCTTTTGAGCAATTTGATTATTTGGATCAGACATGAGTGATTAGGGTTGGAACAAAACTGTGCAGAGCTGCGGCCCTCTAGGGATTGAGTTTGAAACCCATAGATTAGAACATGAGTCTCAAACTTAATTCCTCGAGGGCCACAGCTCTGCACAGTTTTGCTCCAACCCTAATCAAACGAAGCTGATCCAACTAATCAAGGTTTCAAGACTACTAGACACTACTAGATCAGCTGGGTTTGATTGGGGTTGAGGCAAAACTGTGCAGAGCTGCGGCCCTCCAGGAATTAGGTTTGAGACCCATGGATTAGAGAGTATATTGTCATCATAGGTTTGATTATAGCGGGGTTTACTGTGTGGTTACATTGGGGACTTTGTTAGGTATATGGTGGAATTGGCGACAGAAGGCTGTTAGTGTTAGTGTTGTGTAATAAAGAATTACAGTTATAAAACCCTGTCCAAGTGGCTTGTCATTTGTGCAACTTAAGAAGAAACACTACATGCACTGTTCTATACTCTGACAGCATCAGCCAACTAAAATTCTGGATCTGAAAGGGACCAATTTAAAAAGTCCCTTTTCCTCAGAGAAGATTAAAGTTGTTAAACATTTGCTAAGTTATAAACTTTATTGGTTGTTGAAAAGTGAAACAAGAAAGTTGAAGCAGCAACGTTGACAACAATCATAAGCTTAGCAGTCCAATTTTTAGGATTTTCTACACCTGCCAGACTCTTCTCTTTATAGACCCTCCATCTGTGTCAGACCTCTATCAGACTAGATTGTCTAGATCAGGCATGGGCAAACTTGATCCTGGAGGGCCGGTGTCCTGCATGGTTTTGTTCCAACCCAAATCAAACACAACTGCATGTTGCTTTCTAGTGATCTTACTGTGTCTGAAATTGCCTACTACTCAGTGGGTACTGCATTTCAATTTAAACTTGGCAGTAAGAAAAGTATGTTCTATAAATCTTATTCTTTGCGTAAGTATTGATGCAGCCATTGTAACCTGTTTGGCTTCCGGTCTCATTCACTTCCATTAATTTTTAGACGTTAAAAAACAGCTCTTTCTGCTGCTTGATGTTGCAAACGGATATTTTCTTCTTATATGATTCTACTTTGTCTGTAGAGTCATGAACACACTTGTTTGTAGAGCAAGTAGTCTGACTGACTTCTGCGGTTTATTAGTCCTAGTCATTTCTCCTATAGGCAACTGAATCGGAAGTTCTAAAACAATCGCAAAAAACAAGTGCATCATGTGACCTACCCGCATCAGTTGCGTTGCTTCACTCCAATTCATGAATTCTCTCACGGTGCATCATGGAATAGCATGCACACTTCAGAATCTCACCGGAAGTAGTAGGTCATCTGGGTACTTCTCACATAGGCTGCATTTGAAACCGCCTACTACTCAATAGGTACTGCATTTAAATTTAAACTTACTACTCGGCCGTTAGAAAAGCATGTTTTATACAGTATGAATGTAAGAAGTATAAATGGAACTCAGACATACCACATCCGCCCGTGTGAGTTGCATCCCTTCACTCCCATTCATGAATTGTCTTGCAGTGCATCACTGTATAACGTAGTGTGCATGGGATGTGCACGGGATGTGCACTTCAGAATCTTGCCGGAAGTGGTAGGTTATTCGGGTACTTCACGCATATTTTCGAATTCTATGAATTCAGACATACTACTGGGCTATCATACTGATTTTAGCATACTGTTATATAGTATGGTAGTATGTGATTTCAGACGATTAGTTTGTTCAGGTGTGTTTGATTAGTGCTAAAGCAAAACTGGGGGGCACCGGTCCTCGAGGATCAAGTTTGCCCATCCCTGGTCTAGATTGTTTTGCATAAATTTCAGAATTAATTAAGCATTGTTCATCTGTGTGTTTCATAAAAATGAACCTTCACATTCTCCAGTCCACAGCATTCGACTTCAAGGTTGTTTAAATGGAATCAAACTCCTTATTAACCACAGTTAAGACTCAGCAGAAGAGCCAAGCAGAACATAAACATCAAACCATTTTCCAGAGATATAGCCTTTATCGTTTATTATCACTATATGATTTCTTAATCTGCATCAGATTTTCTACAGCTGATGTCAATTAATACATAACCTTTCAGTGTATTTGCTCAAATCAGAACAAGATTTAACATTTTACTTCCAGGGGAATAGCACACAAAATATATCTTCAAATGATATTGTGTAACATCAAACTTAATAACTTGCATTTATATGATGCACTTTATCTATTTATGGTTTCCATTTATTTACTCTTGTCTATTATTCTGTTGATAAAATGTTTACTACTTGTGTCTTTTTGTGTTAATATATCAAAAGGCTCTACAATATCTCACAAATCCCTCAGATTATGAAAATTAGAAACTTACTACAGTTCTACCCCAAAACTATTACAGCAGCTTTCAGCGCGAGACTGACATCTAGTGGACATACATAAATATGGGTTGACGCGCCATTCTTTTGCACACGTCACTTTCTCATTTCAAAGAAACGAAAGCAAAACGATAAGTTCAGCAAGACGCAAAACAATAAATTCAGCGAGACGCAAATCTGCTGAGTTGAAGCAGCAAGAGGGACAACAACCACACGCTTAGCACCACCGTGTTCAGGATTGTCTTCAAATGCAGACTCTTCTCTTCAAGGATCTTCCGTCTGTTGGTTCTAGATTGTTTTGATTGTCCTGTGCGCATTTCCGAATTAAGGATCGTCCATCTGCATGTTCAAGAAAAAGGAACTAGAATCTAAATCTCACTTTTGTCACTACGTTACCAAACCTTTTTTCAAAGACATTGCCAAATCAACCCAAAACAAAAGCATATAGGCTATAGCCATCCTGTTTATCTGTCAGCAACTACGCAAAGTGAAATGGCAGAGGGCAGGTTTTCAGTAGATCAAAATAAGTTTGACTGTCCAATTTGTTTGGATCTTCTGAAGGAGCCAGTGACCATCCCCTGTGGACACAGTTACTGTATGAACTGCATTACTGACTGCTGGAGTCAAGATGAGCAGAGGAGAGTTTACAGCTGCCCTCAGTGCAGACAGACCTTCACTCCAAGACCTGCTTTAAACAAAAATGTGGTGATGGCAGAAATGGTGGAGAATCTAAAATTGACAAAAGTCAAAACAACTAACCCTGCTCCCAGTTATGCTGGACCTGGAGATGTGGAGTGTGATGTTTGTACTGGAACAAAATATAAAGCCATCAAGTCGTGTCTGCTGTGTCTGGAATCTTACTGTCAGACTCACTTTGAGCGCCATGAGGCTTTTCGCACCGGTAAACGACACAAGATAACTGATGCCAGCGGACGAATCCAGGAGATGATCTGCCCAAAACATGATAAACTGCTGGAGGTTTACTGTCGGACTGACCAGAAGAGTATATGCTTACTGTGTACGATGGATGAACATAAAAATCATGACACTGTATCTTCTTCATCTGAGAGAACAGAGAAACAGGTAGAGAAGTAAAATTATGCAAATTATGTGCATTACTGTACAGCAACACTAACATTATCATTCTATAAAAATGAAAATCGATTAAATGAAAGTTAAAAGTATTCAACAAATCTGAAAACTTTTGTTAAATTCTTAAAAGTGCCAAAACTGCACTACATTTTCATTTAACACAGTATATTCTCATTTATTCAACAGAAACATTTGGAAGACACACAGAGAAATCTGCAGCAGAAAATCCAGGAGGGAGAGAAGAAGGTTCAGGAGATGAAAGAGGCTGTGAAGACCCACAAGGTGAGTTATCACATCTGAAAAAGCATCTTAATACAGTTTCAGGCTGGTCTGATTGTCTGTATTCTCCACCAGAGCTCTGCACAGACAGCAGTGGATGACAGTGAGAGGATCTTTACTGAACTCATCCAGTACATTGAGAAAAGACGATCTGAGGTCACACAGATTATCAGAGATCGAGAAAAGACTGACGTGAGTCTAACTGAAGGACTCTTGAAGAAACTGGAGAAGAAGATTGAAGATATGAAGAGGAGAAACACTGAGCTGGAGCAGCTTTCACACACTGATGATCACATACATTTCCTACAGGTAACTGAGATGAATAGTAAAGTATATTATATTAAAGTGTCTTCTAAATGACAGTTACTTAAACAATAAAGCTGATTAAGACACACATCTGATTCCTTTAAAAAAGCAATTGAATGAGGTGAAACTCAAGTCACTGAAGATTTAGAAATATAAACAAATATTAATGTTGGCCATGAGGATGCTGTAATGATGTCTTGTTGTCTTTTGTATTGTTTTCTATTTTTCTCTTTAGAGATTTCAGTCTCTCTCTAAACCCTTGGAATCTACAGATTTATCCAGCACTGCTGTCAGTTCTGGCTTTCGTTATGAAGACGTGAGCAAATTTGTCTCTCAACTGAAAATAAAATTAGAGCAGATCTGTAAAGAGGACATAGAAAACATACATGGACAAGGTAAAGTCACCATTTTTGACAACAAAAAACAAATATAATTTATGGACTTAATTCAAGAAAGAATTCCAACAAAAATATTCACACTGTTCACAGTGAAACTTCATGCATAGAACAGAATAGTCATCTACATGAGCTACTAAAATACACAGAGAGATAGTTATTAGAAAATAACATGCATGTTATCAAGTTGCTGTTACACTAATATTGAGTGTTTACATGGACACCAACACTCAGATTTAAATATGATTAAAGGTCCCGTGAAGTGCTTTTTAATTCAATGTTTGGCAATCTGAACTGAAAAGTGAAGAGAGAGTGAGACAAAGTAGCCCCACCCCTTTTTAAAATCAGCCAATAGTGTTTAGTTTTTCTCACAGCTCTGCCAGTGAGCGTGGTTAAGCTTAAGTTCATCAAATGAAAAACAAATGAGAAATGTCTTGATCTGATTGGTCAAGATTTTACCAACTGAAGTATGAGGTGACGTGATCCATTTAGGTGGAAGTGACAAACTGCAAGCTTTACATGTTTATATCTATAGATACAGCATTCACATTAGATGTCGCCTACGCTATTGTTGTCTATCGAAAGGAATGCGTCAATAGAGCTGCCATATTAGTACAGGGTAGCGTTCCTTTGAAATGAATGTGGGACCAATGTGCAGTGGAGCACTGGCTATCCGGAGCCATAGATATATAAACACATATGCATACAGTATATCTATAATCAGGAGTTTTCCTGGTGGTTAGTATGCAAACATTTTTTATTACATTATGAACATTTTAATTTTACATCACTTTTCTACATCGATGGATAAGTGACCGCTCGGGCATTGCCGACAAAGAGTATGTGTTTGTGTGCATGGAAATGTATTATCCTCCCTCCCTGTGAAATTTGCTTTCACTTCTATTTCTAAAGGAGGAAGCGATTCATTTGTGAATGAATCTCCGTTATGAATGACTAGTGTCATATCCCTGCATCTCAATGTGCATATCCACCTTTCTGGTCTAAATGGTACAGTGTGTAACATTTGTAATAGGCAATTTAGAGTGGACAGTATGCTCATTGAAGCACATGCACTGTTATGTTATCAGACACCCTTATAAGTTACTTCAAAAACTAGCCGTTACTTCTCTTAGCCGACAATAATACAAATGTTTGGCACTGCAATGTGTTGATTTAAAATTTTATTTACATTGCTTGCTGATTTTATTAAACTAAGTTAGCATAAGCCTAGAATTTGTTGCAAGTCCTTTGCCTCATGGTCAGGGCAGTAAGTGACTGTATCATCAATACTTGTTTAGCACAAAAGTTTGTAACATACAAAAACGTAAAAAATTAAATCTTCCTTATGAAATGATCTGCCTTTGTGCTTTGTTTACTCGTTACTACACACGTATGCAGCGCAAAAGCATCTTCAGATTGGCTTTAGTCTTTGAATAGTGGGATTGAATGACATTTGTCCTGGGAGCACTGTACAAATGTGGTGGCTGTATTAACGCACGCTCAAGGACCGTATACGATATCTACTGTATATATCAATGGTTTATATCAGTTTTACATCTTGTAATGCAAATTGTCATTGGTTTCCACCACACTAGCTTATAAATATCCTTGAAGATTAGCATACTGATACTAACATCTAAAAATATAAGACAATACTATGATTAAGAGTCTACCGTGTAAACGGAGATTTTTGATTATCTTAATCTGACTAAAGTCATAATCAAACTAAATTAAGACATGTGGAGTATGCTGAATTAAGACAGGGAGTATGCTGATTTTGGTGGCATTATTGAAGTGCAGTACAGACATATTAGCATTATTAACAAATACTATTATTAACATTTTGTAGTACTTTTCGCTACATTTTGCAACAGGACGCACACAAGCAGTTGTCAGACATTTGGCAACAAACAAATGAGAATGGCTTCAAGCAAGGGAGCACATTTTGGTGCAAGCCAAAAAACAATGACTATGCTGAGTATTCTGGAAGAAATGGACATTATAAAGTGCCTTGACTTTAAAGTGAATTTGTCGCGAGGGCATGAATGAAAAGTTTGTGAATGAAATGGCCTGCTTGAGAAGTTGTATCCGCTGTCATTTGTTTGCACGCATGGAGAAATGAACTGCAAATGAACTTGTCGCAAATTTTAAAATAAAACACCCCAAATCACATATAGTGGCATGACGAACGCAAACTACTGTTGTGTAAAACGCTGGAGGAAATGGTTACTTTCATTCATTCATTCATTCATTTATTTATTCATTTTCTCTTTGGTTTAGTCCCTTTATTAATCAGGGGTCGCCACAGCAAAATGAACCGCCAACTTATCCAGCACATGCTTTATGCAGCGGATGCTATTCCAGCCACAACCCAACACTGGGAAACACTTAAACACACTCAATCACACTCATACGCTACGATCAATTGAGGATATTTAATTCACCTACACTGCATGTCTTTGGACTTGTGGGGGAAACCGGAGCACCCGGAAGAAACCCACGCCAACCCGGGGAAAACATGCAAACTCCACACAGAAATGCCAACCGACCCAGCCGACGCTCAAACCAGCGACCTTCTTGCTGTGAGGCGATCGTGCTACCCACTGAGCCACCGTGACGCCCCGGAAATGGTCACGTAATGATGTTAGTTGAACTATGTATTATAAAGTAAAATGGGAACATTTAAAAAGTAATTCATGTAACCACCTTAATAATATTATTGTCTTATTCAGATTAAGGAAAATAATTTGATTACCGATAACCATGTAAACGTAGTCACTGTTTGTTTCCACAGCAAGAAAAATGATCTTCTCAGCACTTCTGAGTACTTCTCACACTGAACCCACGACCAGGAAGGACTTCCAACAGTGTAAGCCAGTGTGAATAACACAAGGTCACTAAATTGTTCAGCTGCAGTGTCCAGTATTCAGTATTTGTGTGATACTGCTGCAGTTTCACTTCACACCAAATTTAACAGAGTATGTTTAAACCAGTTACATGCAAAAATGTATAAACTAAATGGCTATGCTGTACTTTATCTTTTTCAGATTGCCAGCAGCTCTCTCTGGATCAAAACACAGCACATCAACGGCTCTGTCTGACTGAGGACAACACAGTGGCGACTTGGACTGATAGAGTTCAGCAGTATCCTGATCATCCTGACAGATTTGACAAATTTTTTGGTGTGTTGTGTAGAGAGAGCGTGAGCGGACGCTGTTACTGGGAGGTGGAGTGGAGCGGGAATGAGAGATTGTATGGAGTCGGTGTGGCCGTCTCTTATAAGACCATCAACAGGAAGGGAGACATGACTACAAGTGGATTTGGATTTAATGATCAGTCCTGGAGATTATTCTCATTTAAGTCCCGTTACACATTCTTGCACGATAGCAAACAGACTGAACTCTCTGTAGTTTCCAGATCCTCCAGAATAGGAGTGTATGTTGATCACAAAGCAGGTATTCTGTCCTTCTTCAGTGTCTCTGACACAACAATGAGCCTCATCCACAGAGTCCAGACCACATTCACTCAACCGCTCTATCCTGGGTTTTGGATAAATAAAGGTTCAAGGGTGAAAATTTGTCACATTTAAATCCTGACAAATCTTCAGATTATCACATGAATCTTATGTATCTGAGATACTAATCACTATAATAAGATTAGCAGCAAAAAATCACATTATATGTGTAAATCTTGGCTGCTGTAAATGGTCTAGGACTTCACATAATGGTATATCAGTGACGGGTAAAGAAACCAATCGTATTTGTACCAAATGTTGCATCATGTTTATGGGTGTGAAAAGTCCTCACAATTAAAGACAAGTGTGCAAAAATGTAAATAATTCACAAGAACAGGAAATCAGGTGATAATGTATGTAGATTTCTAATTTTTTTTTTACTTTTTTCTAATTATGCATTTCTATTAAACATCACAGAAATAGTGGAAAATGCAGCCTAGTTGGTTTCTTTATTTCACAAATGCTGGTTTTGTTGTAACTGTATTCATCCACAAATAAAAATAGATGCTCGATTTTGAATGATGTCTTACACTTATCTGCATGACCAAAATGTCAGAAAAAATACAGCTCAAAAATAAGAGTAAAATAAGAGTTTGCCACACCTCATCATGACCTTGCATACTTAGAGTCCAAAGTTTCAAGAAGTAAATGGTTCGTTCACAAATGCCTTAGAAGACATTTCCACCACAACACCCAGATATTTAAACAAGAAGAGTATCGCACACTATTGTTTTTCACTGAAAGCATGGTAAACATCTGTTTGGAGCATATCTCACAACTTTTTAACACAAAACTAAATCAACCAACTTCTATGTCAGTTTCTTTGTTTTGCCTACATAAGCAACTGATTTCACCATTTCATTTCAGTAGTAACTTGATCTTTCATAAAGAAATGTTATAAGGCAAACTAGCAAAAATTTTTCAAGAGAAACTACTCTTCTGATGTCCAATAGAGAATGGGAATCTACATCATGGTGAGCTGCATTCTGACATATTTTTGGACAAGCTTGGGATCTCACAATGTATACCAATGCAAAACACCACAGACACAGAAAAAGCTGACTGTTGTATAGTATTATCATTTGTAAACTATCTGTGTGTGTCTGAGAAGCTAAAAATATGCATTTCTATAATATTGTGTGGTGAAGTGGAGAGAAGACGAGCACAGATGCAGAGGAATCAGATCAAATAAATAAACCAGTTTATCCATTAGTGAAAGAGCTGCCACATTAAAATAAATTCATATATGACTTTCTACTTTATTTGTAGTCTAATGTTTACAGGTTAATACAAGTCAATGTATATGATACAAGTATATATATAAATGATTCCACGTACTGTACAAGTGGCTCAAGCAAAACTTAAGATGACATTTAAGAAATTTATGCAGGAACTACAGCTTTATTATCGATTGGGTGGCTTTTTTGTTTGTTTGTTTCCAGGATGACCTTTAAAGAGTGCAACAAATGCATTTTGTATTCCAGATCTGATGTAGGCCATCCAGATGACAACTTCAAATCTACATGAGTGTTTCCAGTGAAGTGAGCCCTATAGTTAGTTATGATATAACTTGCATTCTGTTAAATAATTTTTCTTAAATGTTCACAATTACATCATGTTATTATGTGAAATTTTCATTTATTTTTTGTTATTATGTGAAAAATGCCAAACACAAAGTGCCTTAGTCCGTCATTCAGCTCTGGTTTTAGCGTAAGACTGACACCTAGTGGATGCTTTTATTATTGTCAGTAACAGTTGAGTCACACGCCATACTTGTTTTGCACACGTCTCTACAACACAGGAAGCTATTTCAGCTACGCACTCAGAAGAAAACGAAACTTCAGCTTCCCTGTGTTTGATTCTGTCTGTGAGAAAACTCAGTGAAATGGCAGAAGCCAGTATTTCTGTGGCTCGGAATCAATTCAGCTGTTCAGTGTGTCTGGATCTCCTGAAGGAGCCAGTGACCATCCCCTGTGGACACAGTTACTGTATGAGCTGCATTACTGACTGCTGGAATCAAGATGAGCAGAGGAGAGTTTACAGCTGCCCTCAGTGCAGACAGACCTTCACTCCAAGACCTGCTTTAGGTAAAAACACCATGCTGGCTGAAGTGGTGGAGAAAGTGAAGATGACAAAAGTCCAAAAAGTTGATTCTGCTCCCAGTTATGCTGGACCTGGAGATGTGGAGTGTGATGTTTGTACTGGAATAAAATATAAAGCCATCAAGTCGTGTCTGCTGTGTCTGGAATCTTACTGTCAGACTCACTTTGAGCGCCATGAGGCTTTTCGCACAGGTAAACGACACAAGATAACTGATGCCAGCGGACGAATCCAGGAGATGATCTGCCCTAAACATGATAAACTGCTGGAGGTTTACTGTCGGACTGACCAGAAGAGTATATGCTTACTGTGTACGATGGATGAACACAAAAATCATAACACTGTATCTTCTTCATCTGAGAGAACAAGGAAACAGGTAGAGAAGAAAATCATGTGCATGTACAGCAACACTAATACTCCATAACTTCCAAAAAAAGTTTCAATAAAAACAAAAAGAAGCTTCAAAGCTATATAAATGTTACCTTTACACGGTGTATTCTCATTTGTTCAACAGAAACATTTGGGAAACATGCAGAGAAATCTGCAACAGACAATCCAGGAGAGAGAGAAGAAGATTCAAGAGCTGAAAGAGGCTGTGAAGACTCACAAGGTCAGTAATAAAATGTGAAAAAAGCATCTTAATAGTTTCCTGAGGGTCTGATTGTTTGTATTTTCTACCAGAGCTCCGCACAGACAGCAGTGGATGACAGTGAGAGGACATTTACTGAACTCATCCAGTACATTGAGAGAAGACGATCTGAGGTCACACAGATGATCAGAGATCGAGAAAAGACTGAAGTGAGTCGAGCTGAAGGACTCTTGAAGAAACTGGAGCAGGAGATTGAAGATCTGAAGAGGAGAAACACTGAGCTGGAGCAGCTTTCACACACTGATGATCACATACATTTCCTACAGGTAACTGAGATCTGAATAACAGGACTGCGTGACCAATACTTTAATAGCAGTTTATTGATAGGAATAAGCATCAAATGTAAATTAAAACAAAGCAAATGAATATTCATGAAGGTCAAATTCACACAACCCCACTGAAAACCCTGAAGCTGGAATGTGTTGAAGGATTCGGATTTATACCTTCCAATCCATCTCAGCATGGATCAACGTTTATCCTTTTCTCATCATCCTGTTTCTCATTATTTTCATTAAAGATGATTATTGGATAATGAATAAAGTTAACATTGCTTAATATAAGAATGTTCAGTGCATTTGCCTGTCTCTTTATAACTATTTTCAGGAGCCACCAAACTAGGTCCGAGGTCACGGAGACCTTAAGTGGAGCTGAGGGCTGAGGACTGTCTATTTTTATTTCTATAAGTTAATACTATCTAAAATGTCTAAAGTGATTTTGCTATTTTTACAGTTTAATTCTTTTAAAGTGATTCTACTTTTTACCAAAGCCATATCACCCTGCAGCCAAGACCGGTTGCTCACTGAAGCTAAGCAGGGCAGAGCCTGGTCAGTACCTGGATGGGAGACCACTTGGGAACACTAGGTTGCTGTTGGAAGTGGTGTTAGTGAGGCCAGCAGGGGGCGTGAGTCCTAATGCCCCAGTAAAAGTGAAGGGGACACTATACTGTCAGTGGGTGCCGTCTTTCGGATGAGTCGTTAAACCGAGGTCCTGACTCTCTCTGTGGTCATTAAAAATCCCAGTGCACTTCTCGTAAAGAGCAGCGGTGTAACCCCAGTGTCCTGGCCAAAGTCCCTCAATCGGCCCTCACTATCATGGCCTCCCAATCATCCCCATCCACCGAATTGGCTCCATAACTGTTTCTCCACTCCACTAATAGCTGGTGTGTGGTGAGCGCACTGGTTGTCCTGTGGCAGCTGTCATGATTGTAAATCGCTTTGGGTGTATGGCCATACACAATAAATGTGCTATATAAGATTACATTATTCAAGATAGACTTTGTGTAGTAAGGATATAACTGCCTGAATGTAGATGATACCGGTTTTTAACCAGTTTTGACAAAAACTGCAGAGTGTACACTCAGCCTTGGGTACGAAACAGATTGTACTTTAAGTGTGTGTGTTGAATTTGATCATGGATCCGTTTCACAGGTCTGGAGTCAGCTCTAAACAGTATAGTGGATGTCTGATGTTTATATGCTTGAGATATTGTTCAGAATTATACGCACGCACCCACCTGGAAATTTTCCTAGTCTATCTGTGTTTTAACCAATCAGGTTAGAACACCTATATGACGTTATGTGAGAGTATCATTGTTATTGATTTGTGATTATAAGCAGAGCGGCCTAGGAACTCATTACTGGTCATTCTTTAGGTTAAAACGGTATATAATCCCTACAGTGTTACTAAAGATTCATTTAGAAACACAAACTCTGGGTGGTGATGAGCATGCATGAATATAATTTAATGATGGTTTTCTGTTTGTTCTCTCTAGAGATTCCAGTCTCTCTCTGAACCCTTGAAATCTACGGATGTGTTCAATTTTGCTGTCAGTTCTGACTCCCCTTATGAAGACGTGAGCAAATCTGTCTCTCAAATGAAAGAACAAATGGAAGAGTTCTGCACAAGGAAGACAGAAACCCTACATAGTCAAGGTAAAGTATTGCAAAACTACCAAAAGCAAGATTATTTCCTTGAATAAACCCCAAAGCAGGATGGACATCCTTTAACATTAGCCTTTTTGGCACATGACCTACGCACATCAGTTCACTCCCATTCATATAGTCTTTCCTGGGGCCTCATGGGATAGTAAAGTGTCCATTTTGATGCCATTTTAAATACTTCAAAATCAGACACTTTACTCAGTTCACATACTCTTTTCTTTTGCTTACTGTATAGTAGGAATGTATGTGATTTCAGACACACAGAGGGAGTGAACAGAATAATAAAACACACAAGTCTAAAAACATCACAAGGGATTGAAATTACACCTATAGAGGGTTTTCATGACATGTCATCAGTTGGGCATATTGTAGTGCAGAATTTAAACGCCACTGAACCGAACCAAACTTGCATATTTTGCTGATTAAAAATTGTCAAGTTTTGGTTTGTAATCAGAATCAGTTTTATTGCCAAGTGTGCTTACACATACAAGGAATTTGTTTTGGCTACAGAAGCTTCCAGTGTACATAAGGTGACAACACAAAATAAATATGAAAAAAAAGATGATAACCATTAAACAGAGATGCAATTAGTCAAAAGCTCTGGATATTGAGTTGTATGAATAGATTTGTTATCGATCTATAATATCTTTGTTATAGATATTGTTGCATAGAGAAAGTATTGCATTGTCTTTTTGCATTGCAAAAAGTATGGCATAGACATACTTGTCTTTTGCACAGTAGGGCAATATTTAATTGTGTCGGACCAGAAATAAAACTATTTAGAGTACTAAAGACTGCCAGAAATTTAACAAATCAAGCTGAAGAAAGCCTATTGAATTCAGTTTATCAAAATATTACACATTCTGCTGCACACCAAGTCTTTCTCTATATTTAGCTGGTTACACAGGGTATTTTCATGCTTTAGATGGCATAAAAAATCAATGTATTTAGGTGTCGATAACTGTGCAATAGGATTAGGCCTGTCACAATAATCAATATATTGACTTATCACGCAATACTTGAAGATGACCTAAATAATTTTATCCTTTCCAATATATATCAATATATATATATATATATATATATATATATATATATATATATATATATATATATATATATATATATATATATATATATATATATATATACATACAAATTCACAAATAATGCAAAGTAATTTTACAATGATATTTACATTCTACCTCACTGGTGTCAAAGTTTATAATTGGACATTTACCTAATAGGACCCTTAATAGTATGTATTATATTACATTTACCTTTTTAACATCAAATTATATTATAATCTAAATAACCTTAATAATGATATGTATTTTAAAGTGTGTATGGCTGTTTGCATTATTATGCTGTTATATAATCATTATATAATTAGTGGCATAAAATGATCTCATAATGACAATAATATTGTATATCGCAACAATTTCTGTGACAGTATATCCAACAACAAAAATTCCTTATCATGACAGGCCTAACTAGGGCTGTAGAATATTGGAAAAGTCTGACATTGCAATATTTTGTTTTACTGGAATATACATTGCGATGTGAATATATTTTCACCAGATGATTTGAATTAGATCTATTTGAAAAGATTTCATTCATTTAGATTGACTGAGATGGTCAAGTCCTTTTTTATGCAGTGAATCTGCATAAATGATAATCAATTGATAATCAGCAAAAATACATAAATAAATAAACAGTGCTTTATGGTGTTCTGGGGAGTCTAGCAGTATTCAAGTACAGCAATTGAACAATCAAATGTAAAAAGTATGGTCATCATTGTATGAATAGTCAAACATAATTTTTATATAGATATTTAATAATATCTCTATCTTTTCATCTTTAATAAATAATCTAATTCTGCGATATTGTTCAGCCCTAATATATATTGTTGTTTACATCAGAGTATCTTCATAATAGCTTTGTATATGATTAACTGATGAAATTGTGATGTAAGTAAAACACTATTCAGTGTTCAGAAATCTGGCCTGCTCTTTCCTGTAACAGGGAGATACAGCTGAGAGGAGAAAGCCGGATAGATGATAGAAATGGATATGAAATTTAAGCTATTTACTCTGCAGTATCATTAACGTTGTCTTTTTTTCCCCCCATAGCAACACAGATCAGTATTATTTACCAGATTGAATCCAAGACCAGGAAGGACTTCCTACAATGTAAGTTAGTAAAACGATACATGCTGTTCAAATGAGCAATATGACATTAATTTTACATCATGTTTTATAGAATTTGTGTTCTTAAGGATCATGAGAGGTATTTTCCTGATACTAGTTAAATCTGAGATATTATATTAACTGTTATTTGAAATCACATATCTGGGTTTCCATGCCAACATGAAGCAAGTCTCAGTCAAATCAAAGTTTAGAAAAAAGGAAAAGAAAAATCCCAAATGTGAATTAAGCGTGTTTCCATAAAGATGTTAGAGTGGCTGAGGGTCTACTCCCACTGGGTAAAGTTGGCTTGAACCATGCAGAAGCGCACTTGTCGCCCCTTGCCCCTCCCCCTCGGCCAGCACTTGCACTGCATTTTGCCCTCCCTGCCAAAGCACGCTTGCGTCATTGATGATGTGACTTCAGTTAGGAAGTGAAGCGCTCTCGCTCAGCAAAGTGGACAATGCATTAGTTATATCATTTTGTATTATTTATAGTCATTTAGAATCCAGTGACACACTTAAATATTTTGCAGAACAGATCAAATTATCATAAAAGTCCTTGTGCAGCACCTATTAAGAGGTTTGCTGAAGGTGCAGCTGATGTGCAGCGAGGGATTTGTATCTTTAATAAACTATGACAGTTTGCGTTCATTGTAAAGTAAGAATGATTAGTTAATTAATTTGATGTGCAAATCACATGAATTGCTTGAGTTCAAAAATCTTAACCAATCAGGAGCTTTCTCTTGTGGGGGCATGTTTATAACGTAGCCCCTGTTGTTGGTGTCCCGGGGGAAAAATCCTCCTGCCTACACCGACAACAATTAATCAAACTGGGCTTGGCTGTGTCAGAAGCACCACTGAAAGCCTCCATCATCCAGGTACAGTTTATGGAGGAGTTTATGAACCTTATGGGTGCACCTCTGAAAGTATCTAGTGGACTCAGACACTGCTCCAAACGAATCGATGCTGTTTTTAGCCTTCATAAAGCACATAAACACAGTTATTCTCTCAATAAAATCCATGTTAGCCATTTAGCGACAAAGCTACAGTCACCAGTCAGAAAGAAGCCCCGCCCAATTCACGTCTGTTGTGAAGTAAATGTGATGCACGAATAAAGCAGAATTTGACGCGCAAATAAAGCAAGTAAAATCTAATGTTCATGTGTCTATTTCCGTGCGAATAGTGCGATTTATGCACGTGTTCAGCATCTGGTGTGAACACAGCATGAAAGGAGCAGCTTTAAGGAGTAACGAAACGTTATTTGTGGGAGTTTTGAGCTGAAACTTAACGTAAACATCAGAGACTTATTTTACATCTTGTAAAAAGGAGTATAATAGGTCCCCTTTAAAACCCCACACTTAACTGATATCCA